>NW_026606567.1:775000-1375000 GCF_029890125.1 Rhinichthys klamathensis goyatoka
GAGTTGTTGTCTTCACCTCTAAAGCCGGTGGAGAATACGACCGGACTCGGGCAGAAATAATATTCATGGGTGAGATTATTAACGTTACTGTAGTATGAAGCAGAGCAGGGCGAGTGCCGTTGGAGCGGAACGAGGCCGCTGGAGCGATTGCTAATGAGAGACGAGCGCGACACACGGCTCGAGAGCAGCGGAGCTTTTATTATGCCGCCGCTTCCGCTTCTTCGGGTCAAGCGTATGTGGGATAATGCAGCGCTGTTTTATCATTTAAATTTGTCTGTTGAAAATTATGCTATAGCGTTACTCTGTGCGTTCGCTCGGCAGATGCTATGAGACACTTGTTGCACACTGCAGTAAGACAGATCGATATTAGAATATCGTATTAATTAAAGCTGGATGGCTTGTGTTGCTAAATGCAATTCATTTTAAAACATATTGTATGATGGAGAAAATTATGCATTACTGTTGCTAAAAATAAAGCTGCATCTGATTATGTTATGTTAGCCACTAGACAAAATAATGTTTTTCTTTGAGGCATGGTAAAAACACGGTATTCACGGAAAATCAAGAAAACTGTAAGTACACAAGTCATCAAACTGTATAGAGCTGGTAAGTCCCGCCCATCCGTAAAACTCCAAGTGGACCTCTAGGTTGAAAAAGCGTGAAGCAAGTGAATGAGAGAAAATAATTATTTTCTGATCCCGGTTGAATTGTGCCATGAATGTGAACATATGTTCTCTGTGAATTTTTTATATAATTTCTCATGTAACGAGTTTGACAGTTTATTGTATGATTCTTTGGCTAGCAGTTGTGGAATAGACATAACGAGAAAGACTATACACGTCGCATATGTGACGTCACCGCATAACACATTTTCCCTCCACAAATCACGGTGCGATAATTTAAGGAATTAGATCGAGATGCCTGTGTGTTTTGTACCCAAATGTCACCATTCAAACAAAGGCATGTTTAGCGGGATCCGTGTGCTAGTGGTGTCACGTATATCAAACGCGTCGAAAGCAGCGAAGAGTTGTAGTCCACAAAGTGCTCTCACACAAAGTCTAACCGTATGAAAATTCTACCCGCTAAATTGTAGCATTCTTTACACGAAAAATTATATAAAAAATTCACAGACAACATATGTGACCTGATCCAGCAAAATGAGTCACAGTGACCCAAATAAAAAAATTGAGATTTTGGTATTAATGGAAAGAGGAGACCTTAAGCTTTCAATTGATATCCTAGTCAAAGTCATACCTTGAATGGTTGTAAAGATATACACATTTGAATTATGGTCGTCTGCCCTCTTTTTCCAATTGAAAACCTGAGAAAATCGCTTTTAAAGTTTTTTTGCCCGTTTTTTGTTGATATCTTTCAAAATCCATTACATTTAAAGGGATAAACTATTTATTTTACAGCTTAATTTGACCAAAGACATTAATATATAAATGCTATTAAACCAGGCTGAAGCTCAAATTATTTTAAAGTTTTTATTTGAATAAATAATTTAACAGTAGGCCTACCTTTTACAAAAATTTACTAAAATCAGAAAGATTGAACAGAGGTGCTACATTGCTTGAGAGAGTGTGTGTGTGTGTGTGTGTGTGTGTGTGTGTGTGTGTGTGTGTGTGTGTGTGTGTGTGTGTGTGTGTGTGTGTGTGTGTGTGTGTGTGTGTGTGTGTGAGAGAGAGAGTGAGAGAGAAAGTGAGAGGCAGAGAGACAAGGAAACAGATCAAATAATGCTAGTCTATGCAATTTATATCTTAGTGTAGGCTAGTTGACAATAACAGCGTAACAAATTTATAACGGAGATACCAACAAATATTGGGTTAATCAAACACATTAATGAATTCTCCTTGCAGATAAATAGCTACACTCATTCACATTTGTCAATCACGTTATGTCAATCACGCGTGCACACTACGACACTTTCATCCGTTATATAAAAACAATCGTAAGTTTTTCGCATCCGTAGCAAGCAGTTTGAATGGTGTTTTGACAATTCGGAGCCACCGAATCAATACGAAAAAACGCATACGAAAAAAACCCGGACTCAGTGTGCAATGGCCAGGGGGCTTGATGACGCTTTGGCAACTTTGCTCGCTTTTGACAGCGACATTTCTCAAATTAATAATATTTAATCTTTCTGAGGAGATCTGCTAGCTTGTTTATTACACAGAGCGCTCGCTGCGAGTCTGACAGGAGGGTGGCTGGACCAATCGCGTGCCGGTCAGTCGAAACGGCTTCCCATCGACAAATGATCAGCGTTGGTGTACATTTCTAAGCTTTTTGATTGGTTCTATACAACGTGTAACACCATTTAAAGAGCAGAGATAGTGACGTTTCAGGGGATACCCGGGAAATGCTCAGAGATGACGCGAGGAGTTGAGAAAAGCAATGTTCATTTCCAGCGAATTTAGTAAAACTTTGTAAACTTTAATAGTAATTTAGATACCTTTACTCAATTATCTGGACTACGAAACTTTGGGAGATTATTTTTGAATGTCTGTTCTTTGAAATTAGCACAAAAAAAAAATTCTATTATTTAATTGTTTTTCCACATAATCGGCCCATATCTTAAAATAGAACGTTGCGACTTCCGACTCATTTCGCCAGATCGGTCACACATATGTTCACATTCATTGCAAAATTCAAACGGGATTAGAAAATAATTATTTTCTCTCATCCACTTGCATTGACGATTTTTCAACCTAGAGGTCCAGCGGGGTAAGCGGAAGGGGCGGGACTTACCAGCTCTATAACACTGTTCTAGTGGTTTTTGGATATTTTAATCAAAGATCTTACATATTGTGCCTTTAATGTAGGCCCATATGCAAAACTTACCATCAAGCTGCGTTGCCAGGGCATTGCTATGCAGTTGCTAGGATGATTTGGGTGGTTGCCAAGGTCTCCACATGGTTGCTAGGTGGTTGCTTAGTGGTTCAAACCAAAACAGTCCATCTCCAAATCTCTATGAAATTTTAATCTGTAAATACTGGAGGAGATTTTCTTACTACTGTTGTTTTGTCTGGTTTTCCATTACACATAGTCACTGTAATTGAGAAGCAAAATGACTTTAGATATTTTCTAAATATGTTTTCTGAAATATTTATCAAAATTAAGTGAGTTTATACTACTAATATGGTAAGAAAAAGAAACTTTAGACTTTATATCTAATATCATTTCGTTTCTCAAGTAAATGTATAGCCTATTGATTTAAGAATATTTGCAAATATTTTTGCAGTGTATGGCTCAGATCCTTCCATCAGTGTAAATCTTTGGGATTTTTTTTTTGTTTTCGTTTTACCTTCCACCAGAAAGAAAATCATAAATATGGTTGCATAAAAACCCATGAGGCTGTCGGCTTCAACCAATAGCCGCCATTGTATAAAAAAAACACACCCTCAACAAACACGCCATCTTGAAAAAATCCGATCGCCCGGAATCCATATGTTTTGTTTGATGCACAGAGAATCAAAGAGAGCCGGAGAAACATAAGTCTCGCCTGAGGAATCTGATGTCAAAGGCCTGACAGCTGAAGGAATTCATATTGAGAACAAATACAACAAACCAAAACAACTCCATCCATGTTTTCCAGATGTACTGTAGGCATGTAAACCGTAATTGAGCTGTGCTTGTAAACTTCTTCAGTCTCATATTGATTTATGGCTGACGGCTACTGTAACCCCCACTGCAATTTAGCAAGAGACTTGCATACAGAAATGTGTGCTGGAAAATAATAAATTAAACCTCACAAAACATCTATTTTAGACTAAATATCTATCCTGTTTTGCTTTTTCACTCCTCAGACATTCTCAGGATGATTTGAATAAGCTTATTGATTTACCATTATCTTCAATGGGAATGAGAAATCCATGGCTTTCTCTTTAAATAACCATCAGACGTGCTCAAGCAAATGTGGAAGATGTGCAGTGGGAATTGCAGTCAATATAACATGTGATACTCTTATCAAATGTGGTTTGTTTGAAACAAAAACAAGATTTAACCTCTGTGACTATTTGCTTATCTTCGGTTTATTAGTAAACACACTAATTTTAACATAAGATCATAAGAACATAATATGAAACATACATAAGATTTGTGCACTAAAAAAAAAATCTTGGCATAGTTTATTATTAACTATTTGCATCTATTTGGTTTTATTTAAATAATCATATTTTTTTCAAAATGCATTTATTCTAATTGAATGAGAACAAATCTGTTGATAGTGAAAACAATACGTTTATTCCGTTAAAAAATATGAATGCGTTTTAAATATGGCTAGCTGTGGAACAAGCAATATTCAATTAGTTAATATGTATGAGATTGAAAGAAATTGGATTTATTGATGATAAATATATAAACTTGTGCGCATTTAAAACACATTCAGATTGTGTGAGTGGCAAATATGCATCACATTAAGTTTATTAGTTTATATTAAAACTGTGTAATCCAAATGAATGGAAATTTTAAATGCAATTCAAACTCCTAAATCAAAAAATATATATTGAGTGTGTGATTTTAGTTCTGGAAGCTTCCAGCTAGATCAAGCAACTTCATATAGCTGGAAAAAAGCTATTCTTTGTATTTGTGTGCAGTTGTACTATTTTACATGTTGGTGCTATGAAGAAAAACTGACTTGTCAAGTCACCTTTATTTACTGTATATAGCGCTATATACAATACAGATTGTTTCACAGCAGCTTTACATGGATAAGCATAGGAAAATAATGATTCAGTGATGCAAACAGAATTCAATTCTGCTGTAAAGCAGCTCTAAAAAGACAATATAAGTGATTATTCATTTGAAATCAGTACAGTGTTGATTCATTTCAGTTCAATAGCTGTGTAAAGTTCAATAATGAATTGAGTTCAATTCATCTATAAAGCAGCTCTGGAGATGATGTCATCATCCAGCTCTCATCCAATAGTGTCAGTGCATTCAAGTCAATAATACTGCAGAATATTAAGTGTCCCCCATAAGGAAGCCAAAAGGCGACAGTGGCAAGGAACCCAAACTCCATTAGTTGACAAAAAATGGAGGGAAAACAAATATGATGTGGTTTAATTCCAGGCCTTATCGCAAGTCAGATTGTGGATTGATATCATTCAGAATATGTCATCCGGCTCCTTCTGCTTGAAGATCGGGATACAGTACATTATTTGCCAGCGTGTGGTGGGAGGGAGTTGAATCCGGCCATGGGGTCTGTGCAGAGGACTTGTCTGTTTTCCGTGGTCTTCGCTGAGGATCTGTGTCTCTAAGGGCTTGTCTAGTGATCTTTAAAGTAAACCATTTGTGATTTGTTAAAAAAAAAAGGAAGACAATCTATTCCTGCTTGACAATTCCAAATTCCACTGTCTTCATTGTAATTCCATGTGACTGTATCTTTTCAATCACAGTTTGAAACAAAACACCCCCATCCAATCACCAGCACGGGCTACTCGACATTCCCTGGCAGATTCCCACACGCCTGCATTTCCATATAGATGGAGCGCCACATTAAACTGCACTGTATTGTCCATTTATCCTATCACCGTTTGTTCCAGATATTCTTTTTTAATATTCTTCATCTTCCCCACCCTTCCCTGGCACATCCATGATCGTCTTTTTATTATGTGTGTGATTGGCTTCATCTGCCCAAGTGAATGCGGTGTGCTGTAACCTCGGCTAAATGGTTATAGGGCACGACGAGAACTCAAGGTTGCAGTGTGGAATAGCTGCATTGACCCTGAGACCGAATAGTCCGCTGTCAAGGCTGAGGTGGACAGAGAATCCCTTAAGCTCAGCTGCCAGGGAAATGAGAATTAAAATGCAAGGGAAACAGTCAGATAGTCTCTTTCCCGAGAGTCACGGACGAGAAGGGCAAAGCCAACTCCACACTTGTATTGTACACATATGCCGGTCTCGATTTGCATGGCACTGCCCAGGGGAACATTTTATTGCTCAGAGGTTGCAGGATACTTAATAGAGATCTCAGTTATGTTTTATTTATGTGTCAACTTTGCCTGCTGTGAGATTTCTCCAGAAATTCCTTTGGGGAAATCAGTGCAGTTGAGACAATCATTGACATGATTGACATGTAAGTGTATTGAGCTAAAAAAAAAAAAAAGGAATTTGGATTGGTCTAGTGAGAATTTGATGAGAAATGTGAGATCATATTCACTGACTTTTAATTGCAGACTTTGAGATCTTGGCAAACCTAAACACAGTTTGAGATGTTTTTGCTCTTCCGATAGATACAGGTTCAATTACTGTAAATAGTCGCAACCTAAACCAAAAACCTAAATTTTTGCAGGCCAAAACCAGGAAACGAGTTAGCATTTTAGCATTGAAGTCAATTGGTTTTTTGAATGGGTTTTTGGTAGCCAACTTCCGGCAAATTTAGATTTGCTCTGAAAGTTAGTCTGGCAAAGAGCTCATTCAAGCCCATTTCCAATCCGTGGAAATCGAGGCACCAATCAGAAACGTTGGGGCGGGCTTTACACGATGACGACAGCGCTGGGATTTTGAAGCAGATTTTGTAGCCTACATTACAAAGATGGATGCCGCCGTCGAACATCACTCGTTCGAATCAGCTATCGAGTCTGTTTTAAACAATTTAAACGTTTCCTTTTTGTTAAAAACCAAGCAAAGAACAACACTCGGAGATGTTTCTCCGCCGCTCTGCATACGTCATCTCCTTCATCGCTCTGATTGGTTTTAGGTCTATCCGCGACGTCCGTTGGTGACGCCCCTCTGGAAATGATTTGTCTATGAAACTTTGCCAGACCATAACTCAGTTACAACTGAGAATGGTCTGGTTTTAACCAGGCTAGGTTTTTGGTTAAATGCTTGAAATAAGGTCTGGGGTGAACACAATCTAAAGATATTTTCATGTTTTATTCTACGATATAAAATACATCAGTATTACCCGCTTGTTATTTTACTGTGCTTGCTGTACTTGTCTTGAAAAAGGTGGTTGCTATTTGGGACAGAGGTTGTGCAAACTATTATAACTGGGAATTTCACAGAGACTGTTTCTAAACAAAGACTGAAATAGTTGTCGGAAGCTTAGTGACCTTGAAGTCATGCGACTGTGGTGTAGTTCGTTCATAGCCTACGTTTAGCTTTTGACTTCTGCCAATTGGATTTACGCTTCAAAATTCATAAATGTTGTGTTCATTAGTGAAGATTATCATCATGATCAAAACATGTACAAATCATACGATTTTGTTAGTCACAGCCCTTACTTTCTGCAATAACCCAAAAGACAGTGGAAAAATTCTATCGGGTTTTTGGCGAGGGAACCAGGGTGATAACTTCAGGGTTGGCCTATAAACACGTCATATCTGCCCAACTCTATTTCTAATTGACTGTAACCCAGTAATCAGGTTGATTCAGTATCGTCAAATTATATTTTGGACTTCAGTCAGACCAGTTCATTTGCATATGAGTGTATTTATCAAGACAAACATCTGAGGTGACTTAAAGGCTCTTGAAATAAAGGTTCTTTACTGGAAGCCATGGTTCTATAAAGAACCTTTAACATCAATGGAACCTTCCCATCACACCAAAAGTTCTTTGTAGTAGAGAAAAAGGTTCTTTAGATTATTAAAATGGTTCTTTAAAGAACTTTTCACTGAAAGGGAACCAAAAATGGTTCTTCTATTGCATTGCTAAAACAAAACACAAAAAAATTGTTTTATGTGTGTGTTCTGTGTTCTGTATTGTTTTGTGTGTGTGTTCCTTTGACTTTCATTGTATGGACAAAAACACCGTGACATGTCACACAATCTTTTGGTTTAGAACGACATGAGGGTGAGTAAAGGATGACAGAATTTTTATTTAAACGATCCCTTTAAGCAATAGTCTCCAATTGATCTCCATTTAATCTGATTGCTGCATCTTAAAAATAAAGGTTCTTTATTGACACCTATGGTTCCACAATGAACATTTAAAATTTATGGAACCTTTCCACTCCACCAATGGTTCTCTGAGGGGGATAAAGGTTCTTTAGATTCTAAAAAGAAATGTTTTTCTTCACACTAAGAAAAAATGGTTATTTTAAGAACTGAAAGGTTCTAGAGGGAACCAAAAATGGTTCTTCTATTGCATCGCTGCAAAAGCCCACTTTTTGAATCTTTATTTTTAAGAGAAGAAACATGGGATATCTTGTATGTGATTTTTCCTATATGTTTGAAATCGGCAGTATTATTTTCCATGCAGAATCAAAATACTGCACAACGGCTTTGATGCCAATCAGGCCAGCACATATTCAGATGTCCCACCACTCTTTATATTTCTTCACTGACAGACAGTCAGTATTTTAGACCAAAGTCAGTCAGCGTAGATGGATGGTGAAGAGAGCATGCTTCAGTGCGTGATACAGTATTGACAGGTCAGCCACCGCAGTCCTGCCAGATCCCTCTGCACCCTGGGGAACTCCGCTGTCTGTTTTGGGCCCCCCTCCCCCTCTGCCGACAATCCCAACCCCCTTCGTGTGCTCTGGGGGTAGAAGAGCAGTGCGCCATGGTACTTTCTGATGAGCCCGCACTCCTACCAGCGATGCGCATTACAATGACATAGTCATAGACATCTTGATAATTGATAGAAGACTAGATTAAAGTGCAACCAGAAAATTAACCGAGACTATATTTTATCTGACCAATCATGTAATAATTGGAAAATAATGGAAGTTGAAGCTCGCAGCACTGGGAGAAAATTACATGGATGCATTCTGGCTGCATGCATAAAGCTTTGCAGCTCTGAAGAGTAAATTGGAAATTAATTTCTGACGTTATCGCATTTCTTTCTTAAGGCTTGTTATGTGGAAAATCTTGATTATCATTAAGTAAAGCAACATTGCTCTTGTAAAGAAGGCATATTTAACTTCTTCGAAAATGTATTTTCTGTCAAATTGCATGCAGTTTTTGATATCAGCTCATTAGGATACCAGAACTTAATGAGCTCCCACTGAGCTGAGATAGAATGCCTGTAGGCCCCTCTTAACATTTTCTAATACCCTTCCAGCCCTCGACCAATCCTCTTCCATGACCCTTTATAGCGGGATAAATGCGACGCTTGGTTGGGCAATAGAGACTACACTTATAGTCTGGCACACACTGTGCTCTCTCTCTCTCTTTCAATCCCTTTCTTTCTGTAGTGCTTTGGTGCCTGGCACTCGATGAGTGGAACCCCTATTTTGGTGTTCTGTGAATGAGTTTCCATACATGGAAAAGCTCTGCAACAATCACAGTTTAAGATCTCTTTGAGAGGTTTCCATCCAGTCAACTGTCTTTTGCTGCCAACCAGAGAGCTCTTGAAATGGTTAAGGTCATTGTCATTATCATGAGCTGTGTATGAATTCCTGTGCATGTACTGAATTTGATAAACTGACTTCTCGACTAATGTATATGCAGGTGTGTAAATATATTCCTGGAAATACTGCATCCGCCATGTTATATTGTTCTTCAGCCTTATGGTGCTTTGACCTGTGACGAATTAAAATAATTTACTCAGGCTTTGTTAAACAAGAGAACAAAAGTGTCCATTTGAGTTGAAAATACAAGTTAATATAATCTCAGTACATCGTCTCGATATTGTTACTGTTTCATACAAATCCAGATAATTTGACATACTGCTTTTTGAATAAGGTATTTACTGCTCTTGAATAATACCTAGGTAAGTCAGATATAGGCACGCATTATAACTTTAATTGATAACACAAAGAATTCTGGTCCAACTTACATGAATTTGAACAGATGTATCTGAGAGAATGAGAATTGAGTCTGACCAAAAAAATTAACAAATAGTGTTTAACAACACTGAATTTGTTGGGTAAAAGTGTGCAGCTACGAATATGTGTTTTAGATTCTTCTGCAGTAGTACTGTAAATGGAAGATTATTATGGCATGCTGTTGATTAAATTGAAAGTGACGAGGAAGTTGTGGCTACTGATTTATTTTCTAATGCTGTGCATGCTGCTAAGATTGCAGGCTTGCTGTGATTTTATAGGGTTCAGTTATGACCTCAAGTTATTAGAAATTATACTTAATTTACCCGTCGTCAACATTCACATTACAGCAGGTGTAGAGCAACCAGTCTCTGTCAGTAATATATTCAATAATTTTCCACTCTCTGTTTCTACGGCAGCAGGGTGTGTTTCTCTGAAGAGAAATGCAGCGCGACGATCAATTTCTCTTCGTCAAAACACACTTTTTTTTGCTTAAATATTGTGCAACATGGTGTGTTTTTGTGTTATTATTTCAATTTGTGTGTAAAAAATGTAATAAACCCGCAAGAACACGATATATTTGCCCTTTCTTTTTCATGGCCATATATGGAGCTTAGATTGGCTGTTGACGCTTCAACCTCATTTTAACCCTTTAGTTGCTGAATTTTATTCGCTGGTAAAAAAAAGAATAATAATACAGATAAAGATGTGTTAATTGATGTTCTTTACATATGACGTTTCAAGGAATGTAATTTAAGAACCACAGCTGCTAACTGTTGCCTCATATTTCCGCTTTATATACAGTTTTAGGCTAAAAAACATTAGGTGTTAATGCGTTCAGCTATAGTGCTGGTCTTGAACGAGTGGTTAATTTACCTACTGGTGTTAAACTGAGGTGCCTTTAATAGAATATAGCTCGTTTACAGGACTGATTTAGAGGTGTATATTTGTGTTTTGTCGCTAGGCCTATATTTGGCTCTTGTGTGCGTTTTGCATGGTAAATAAAGAAGCAAAAGTAAAGTGTATTTTGGCGTGGCTTGGCATCGCTTGAGGGGGGTGCACCCCGTCTAAAAATGAATGTAAAACCCTTATTGCTTCAAGTGCATTGCAGATGATCAGTAGCCTAGGCTACAATATGTTTCTAAAATAGGCTTTTAAAGATCGAAAATAGCCTACACAACTTTTTGGTTATGAAATGCATGACAACTAAATGTGATTGTGGGACTTTAGCGTTGATAGATAGATAGATAGATAGATAGATAGATAGATAGATAGATAGATAGATAGATAGATAGATAGATAGATAGATAGATAGATAGATAGATAGATAGATAGATAGATAGATAGATAGATAGATAGATAGATTGATTGATTGAAAAGTTGCTAGTGAGATATTTAAACCATGCAAGCTTGTCTGTATTACAAGTTCTTAATTACAGCAAGCATACAACGTTTAAACACTACAGCTTTATATTCGGCACAGTTCTTGTCAACCCCCTCCTCGCGTGACGTCACGTGCTTGCCTTGGCTTATTATTGCATGAACTATTTTCTGTAGTAGCAGCAGCAGTACTGAGCTTTTCCAGTGCCCGCCGCTTAACGTGGAGACAAATACGAACGAGAGAGAGAGAGAGAGAGAGAGAGAGAGAGAGAGGGAACGAGGAGGGGTGAGAGACAAATTAATCTTGGGCCACAGCGGTGGCAGAACGCGAGACAGTAAAGCGTTGCAGTGAAGATTTTATTTTGCTCGTTCGCCTCAAACGGGCGGCAGAGAGACGGAATGGATCTACCTGCCGTCGGGGAGCATGTCTTCGCGGTGGAGGGCATCGAAAAGAAGCGCCTACGGAAGGTAAAACTGCCGCGAACTGGAACTACCGTAAATGGTGCAGAGGATATATTTGTTGTTCCTGTACAGTACCCAACACATTTTCATCGTTTTTCAGGGCAGAATCGAGTATCTGGTGAAGTGGCGAGGATGGTCAGCCAAGTAAGTGTTTAATTGGTTTACAGGCGTTATTTTTTAGACACATTAACAGTAAATGCCGCGCGATGTTGGTCTTGTTGGTCCGGTACCCCACATTGGTCGCGCGCTGGGCTGTTTAGTATGGATTCCATCACAAAATTTACGCGAGCGAATATCGTTCTGCCATCGTAGCTACTGACATTTTACTTTGTTTATGTCATAAAATCGTAAATTTATTGCTCGTATGTTTACATTTTCAGTAGGCTGCTACACAAGTATTTTTTTCGCGCAGTGATCTGCTTAACATGTTTACGATAGCTACATTTCATTGCAACATGCGTTGAATTTAACATGTGATTTATTACAATATCATATTTTCCCGTCAATGTTGCAGATATAACACATGGGAACCCGAAGAAAACATTCTGGATCCGCGCCTTCTTGTCGCTTTCCAAAACAGGTGAGATGGAGGACGAATAACTGAACTTGTAGTGATGCCCATATATGGTCACGGGAGGCGGGGCCAACTCCCTGCACTGTGTAGCTGAAGATTAATGGTAGCCCCATGGGTCAGGTCTGCCCTGCTACAAAGGCTCTCTTGATGCTTGCCTTTTATCCAGTTTTGGAAACACTCCATTGTTATTACCAGTGCAAGTCGTACAAAATGAACGTGCCATTGTATATTGACCAGTCAAGATTTAATTTTCTTCCTGTCAGTTCCAGGGCAGTGGTTCTCAACCAGGGGGCCATAACCCTGTGGGAGCCTTATTAAACTTGTCACTGGACGATGACTTATATTTATTTTGTATTATTAATTTAAATAACTGTATAAATATGAATGCAAATAAAAAACTGTTGTTTTTTATTCAAGAACATACAGTTATTGTAACTTTTGTGATCACTAAATTAATTGCAAATATTAATTTTAATAATTAGACATTCCTAATTTATGAGAACAGAGGACTTTTTATATTGTCTTAAGTCAAAAAGTTTGAAAAGCACTGTTCTTTGGAACAAGTTTGAAAAGCACTGTTCTTTGGAACAAGTTTGAAAAGCACTGTTCTTTGGAACAAGTTTGAAAAGCACTGTTCTTTGGAACAAGTTTGAGAAACACTGTTCTTTGGAACAGCGCACTTTTGCTTTGGAAAAGCTTATATCAAATTATTTCATACATGCATGCATATATGAAAAATACATCAGTAGCTGTGTTCTCACAAGTGGACACTCATGTCTATGATCTAATCTGCTGTGTCAAAGGTCTTGTGATGTTCACACACCCTTCTGAGCCCACTCTTCTGTTCTTAAGATAAAAGTAGAATGAGTATCAAAGCATTCCAGACACTAAAGGAAAAGAATTGTTAGGTTTAGATAGCAGTTTTCGCAAGATATTTGATAAATTTCACTCTGGTTTAGCTGCGCTAGAAGTGTGAGAGTGTCGTGTTACCCGTTGTGCGTTTGTTTTGTGTTGTAACCTGGTGGTCAAAGAGATTGTCTGTGGCTTAAGATCTCAATCTTGCGCTACTGTTGAGAAGAACACTCTTAAAAATAAAGGTTCCAAAAGTGGGTTTTAACAACAGAAGAATCATTTTTGGTTCCCCAAAGAACCTTTCATTGAACACTTCTTAAAAGCACTCCTTTTTTCTTAGTGTGATGAACATATTAATAATCTCAAGAACCTTTACCACTATAAAGAACCTTTTGTGCAATGGGAAGCTTCTATTGATGTTAAAGGAAACATCAATGCCAATAAAGAACCTTTATTTTTAAGAGTGAACAAAAATAATTGTTCTGTTACACATGAATGGATTAATGAATGTTCCTTTAAGCATTTCAACATTGTAGTAGTTGTTCTTATAAACCAACAGTTTTGAGAATGTCAATTTACACATCATGGATTTATTTATATTTTATGTGCTGTTTTCAGAGAAAGGCAGGAGCAAATGGTGGGATATCGAAAAAGAGGGCCTAAACCCAAACACCCCCTGGTCCAGGTACATCAGCTTTTACATGGTCACTGGACAGCATGTGTTATTCCAAATGCAGTTTCTATCTTCCAGCGGTATTTTTGCAAAAGGTTATTCCTGCGCACAGTCTGAATAAAAATTCCTTTTCATTATGAATCAATAAAAGGCTCCTTTCTGTCTGCATGTATCTTAATGTACTGAGGTCCTAAATGACTTCAATTAGCTTCAGTAGTAGATTTTACCTATAAAATATTCATGAAAATGGCGTTTGTAAGCTCAAAACATAAATTCACATTATAAGACTGCCTACACTATTAAAATAAAGGTTCCAAAAGGGAATTTTTCGTTGCAATGCCATAGAGGAACCGTTTTTGGTTCTCGAAAAGAAGGACCTTCCGGTGAACAGTTCTTAAAATAACCTTTTTTTCTTAGCTTTTATAGAACATTTTAAAACTTTTTTCCCACTATTAAGAACCTTTTGTGGAATGGAAAGATGATATGGTTCCAAAGGTGGTTCATGGAACCATCAATGCCAATCAAGAACCTTTATGAAATCCCCTAGAGTAAAGCTAAATGTGTTGTAATATAAATAACAAACGATGAACTTCCAGTTAATTTCCATTTATTGTGTCAATAAATATTCTCTCTTTGTCCCCAGCTTCCTGCGTTTGCTCGTAGATCAAGCATCCTGGGTGGTCTGCAGGACACATCACTGGATGAGGAGAACCAGCCCAAAGTGGATTCCCTCCAGATCCGCTCACGGCCGCAGCACTACCAGCTGAACAGTAAAAAACACCATCAGTACCAGCCCAGCTGCAAGGAGATATCCTTAGAACAGCATTTGAGTGGGAAAAAGAAACACTTCTACCAGCTAAACAGCAAGAAACATCATCACTACCAGCCGGACCCCAAGATGTATGACACGCCACTCACGGGACCCAAAGAGGTCAAGGGTCAAGACCCTTCCAACAAAGGCTGGAACCTCCCTCCAGCCTTGCAACAGAAGTGGATTCGGAACAAAGACACTGGCTGCCTGAGTAAAGTGAAAGATCTGTCTATCGAGCTCAAGGGTCTGCCGGATGATGCTAGCAGAGCGGAGCGGGCACTCAAAACCAGTCCCAAAGAGTTTGCACTTCCTAATGGCATCAGCAGCAAGATGAAAATAATCAAGAACAAAAACAAAAACGGCCGAATCGTCATTGTAATGAGCAAATACATGGACAAAGGTGTGCATTCCTCCAAAGTAAAAAACAGGGATGTTTCTGACGTGGAAGCGCCACATAATGAGGAATCTACACTGATTAATACGGACCATCTGTCTGATGGGGAAACGGCAGATCAAGGAGGAGGCAATGAGAATGGTTCTATAGAGAAAAATAGGAATCTTTCTTCAGCTAGTGAATGTATTCCCGAAAAGTCCCTCGAAAACATTGAACTTCCAAAAGACACGCCTACAGAGACTGAACCAAAAGTGATGGATATATGCGACCAGCCAAACTCCTCACCCATGGCAGCAGAGAAAGCTGCCCCGTCGAACACTGACACCAGAACGAATCCCCTTAAGAGGAACCTGTCCGAACCCAGTGAGGACGTGAGAAACCGTAAGCAGTTCTTCTGCTACAGGAGCATCAGTGCACCAAACACCATGCTTTCTTCCCCTCAGAGAGAACCCATAAACCTGCATTGCAGAGGCAGCCACGTCGCCAGAACGTATAGTTATGACTTCAGCGACACCGTTCCTGAAGAGCCTATTGATTTAAGCTGTGGTCCAACCAAAACGCTAAAACAGTTTCCTACCGGGGAGAAGGTTTCAGAAAGCTCAGTGCAAGTGGAGAAAACAGATAGCCATTTGAAACCGTTTGTGGGTAACGTTATAATCACAGACATCACTACGAACTGCGTAACTGTGACCTTTAAGGAGTACGTGCAAGGAGAATGACGACAGTGCGTTGGACTGTCATTTGTTCATTTGAACCAGCTCAAAGATGATTCGTTTCAGATGCACTGATCATAGCCATTCCTGAAGATCTATTTACACATTTATTTAAACACATAATCCATATATAGAAACACCATAGGGTTTGTTTGTTTAGATACCGGTTGTATGTTTTTTAACACATTAAATTGAGATGGTTGGCATTTCCCAGCTGTTGAAATAGAATTTAAAATCCCATACCTGTATAGTGTGTACAATTGTTTATAAAGCTTTGGATAATGGATTTTGCTACCTGAGAAAAATATCTGCCAATTGGAGTAAGCACACTGGTGGATTTGGAAGAATTCATTGAAGATTGATGTTTAAATGCACTTACTTACACCTTTCAATGTTCATGTCCATCGTGGACCATGTTTTTTTTTTTTTCTTCCTTCCAATGTTGGGGATTTAAGAATTTTTTTCCAGATAATTGAGATCTATACATTTTGAGTTGCTTGGAAAGGTGTCATCATAATGTACATGAATGTACCTTAAAAAAAGTATTTTTGGACATTAGCGTAACTGATTTTGTTTCGCTCAAACATTTTACTTGACTGGATTTCCAGATGCTGTTGACCTGTGAGGTGCAATGCTATAAAAAACAACTGGATTGTTTGTTGTTTCCTATCCGTAAGACGTTTAAGCTGCACTTTATCATCTCCTGGATCTCTTTTGGTAATTAATTCAATAATAATAATAAATCCTTAATGCAGATCAATTCTGTAACAGCAGTATAACTATGGCCAGAGATCATCAGAACATGCAAACTGTTACATATGACCAGAAAGTAAATGTAAGATTTATGCTTACATTGGACAGTGTAGTGCTATAGATTTTGTATGTATTGGAATCAATTTACAGTCAATGCAATGTACGCAATGAGACGTACAGTATGTAATGTACAAATCACACAATAATGCCATCAAGGTTCAGGCCATTTATATGCATAAAGGCATGTTTTATGCACACATTGAAGAGTCAGTTTGAAAATGCTTCTCAAATCAATATTAACTCTGTTAAATAATAAAAACGAATGATTTGTTTTACAATGTGTCATTCTGTGTTCAATTATTTTTTTTATAATGATTTGTATTAGGTCATATTGTCTGATTGACTGCATACACAGACTTCAAGAAAAAATAATCGGCAAATTTACATTTTTGCTAATATGTTATGCACTGCGTCCGAAATCGAATACTTCCCTATCCCTACAATAGTATGGGCTAAACTACACCAACAGAGTAGTATGTCCGAATACATATTAGGAAAACAGTAGGCAAAAGAGAGTTTGGAGTGGGCGTTCGATGGACACTTTATTATCTCATGAGGCCACGGGAGAGGATTTATGAATGACAGTGAAGTGACGCAACTGACGCAGGTAGGTCACGTGACAGTAACAACGTGGGATGTAGTACGTCCAGATTACATTCATACTACCCCCATACCATATTCATACTATATAGAACGTACCAAAAGGGACGCGTTGTAACGTACCGTTTTAATGGTAGCGAAGTAAGCTCAAATTCAAATGTATATGGCTTCCTCAGTGTGCGATTTCGGGCGCAGAAAGAGGCTCTAATAAATTAGCATTTTTCTTCCTTTGCCCCAACCTTGACCACAATGCTTTTATGTTCACACTGTTTGGTTGAATATTACAGGGTTTAATAAGATTTCCAGAGCTGTGAAAAATTAATGAAATTTTGCAATGCTGCCTCCTAGGTGCAGTGCCATGCTCATATAGCACTTCCATGTCTATATGACCTGACCTGGTGGTATGACCTTATTCACAATCATTCACAGCAGCGCCAGCTTTGATTTTTTAACGGGAATGAATCAAGCGAGGCTGTGAGTGATATGCATAGGCTACATCTCTTCAGTGGGTTGTACTGATATTTAATGTGGATTGTTCTGCTGACGAAACACTGCAAAAATAGGCTCCAAGAAAATTCAGTAGACAAAAAACTCCAGCCAACACAAGCTGTGGAAAATTATAAGTGGGTAGCCTACCATTGAAAACACTGTAAGTTTATCCCTCACAGGCTCGCTTTCATATCTGCCATGGCGCTGCAATGAATAATGTCTATAGACCAGAAAACCACCGCATATCACTCACCGTTTAGGCCTAAATAATTAATGGAAAGTTAATTGATTACTAGAAATTGAGCGATCTAAAATACATGCATGCCATACTAAAATAAATCCTACAGCATTAAAAAAAAATCAAGAATAGATAATCTTTAAATGTGATATTAACAGGAAAAGTGGAACCATGGGGCCCACAGTGATGGCTACGGTAATGTCCTCTTTTGAGTTGTATAAGCTAGATGTTGGGATCATAATTCTGCCCCAAAATTCTGTTCCAGTAGTAATAATGCATTGAGAGAATTCTGCTTTACTTGACATGACGTATTCTATTCTATTCTATTCTATTCTATTCTATTACTAGACCTTGTCAAATGTTTCCGACAAACATCGAATGTGTGGCAAAATAAAATCTATGTTAAAAGCAACAAAATATACAAATTAAATGACGAATTAAAATAATTTTCCTCTTTGTTTACGATTTAATTTATTAGGCTATAAAATAAAATTTGTATTATAAAATGTATAATTAGATAAAAAAAAAAAATTCGGGGCTAATAAGAACTGTTTAAGATCTGTGGAATTAACCACAACGCAAGCAATAACGCTTTAATTTAGCTATTCAGTTTCGTTGTTTATTTTTTAGTTGTGTTATAGGCCTATTAGATGAAATCCAGTTATTTGCCGTTTATTGATTAATCTGAATGTTTGTAGCCTATCACTGTTTAAAGACGGTAAAAATAAGCTAATTTACCATTAAATTTCATTTGACACATTGTATCTCTTTTAGCCTGAATTTAGAACAATTCTAGTCATTATTGTCATTATAACGAATAATAGAATATTTTTGTTTTTTCGATAAAAAGTTTTTAAAAAGTCGTATTAAAAAATCTAATTGATGGTGTGATTTTAGGCCTATTTATTTGCGTAGCCTAATAGCTAAATAATAATAATAATAATATGTGAGGATGAATTTAATTTGAATTCATCGATTCGAAAAAAAATAAAACAAAAACATGAAGAAAACGGATAAACAATAAAAGTTTATTATCCGTTGCATCGAAAGAATCGGATAAAAATCGAATGAATCTTTAAAATCAATAAAATATTAGTTGCCGTTTATCCGATCGCAGATCATTTCCACTTTAACACTGAAGAATTAGGCGTAAAATGTCACGTGTGTAAAATATAATTTCATATTTTTATAGCCTAAAGAGAAACATATTGAAAGATTTTTTTTAATGGCTTGATAGTCAAACGAATGGCTTAAAATAAAACCACTAGGCCTATTGTTTGTCCGAAACAGTCAAGTTTATTGTTTTAAAATAATTATAATTATTTATAGGTAATAATTGTTTTATTAGAGAGAAAGAAAGAAAGAAAGAAAGAAAGAAAGAAAGAAAGAAAGAAAGAAAGAAAGAAAGAAAGAAAGAAAGAAAGAAAGCTACGTTTGTAATTTTCAATTTCGACTGAAGCCAAGCTTTAGGCTATAGCCTATGGTTTTTAAAATCATCTTTAACATCTTAAAATCGTTAAATAAGGCCGAGAGCCCTGTGGTTTATTGTTTAGTTTTTTTTTTTTTTTACAATATTGCAAAATTAGGCTACCTGCTGGAGGCTGCCAGCAACCCGAATATTTGGACAAAATGATAGGCTATAGCCTATTATTTTCTTGCCTGCAGATACGGAGCGCCCGGATAAAATATCGATACGCCGCAGCACGCTATGGATAGGCTACAACTGTTATGCATTTACTTGGGTTATGATCATGGATTTTTATTCAAATTTTTTATTTCGTTATTTGAATTGTTTTTAAACGTTTTTTTTTCCTACTGTTATTTGACAGGGGATGGCATGACATGGCGGGGAATATGGAGCACAGATTCGATGAGGCTTTTTGAGTTTCATCCGTGTGCATTTAAAATGAAGAATGAGCCTGCGCATGTGCAGATTTCAGTCCTATTAAATAAATAAAAAATAGCCTAAATAAAACTCAACAATTTAGACTCGCAACACCTGTTGTTTTGACATCGCAAACAAGAAACCTGCCGTGTAACGTTGTCTAAAGACGCCCTTTCTGTTAAATAAATAAGCGTAAATATGCGACCAATGGGGGACTTATCAAAAAAGCCCTGACTGCGGTTAGTCTAGACTAGTATACGAAATAAACACGACGTATTTGCGTTCAAAACAACACTCATAAAATGACATTTTACCCGTGCTCGCCTCGTCCTCCACGAACACATGACTCCTCCTCCCCGAGCGGCAGCTCCACTCACACAGCAGAGCCGTCCTGCAGTGCCATGGTAACAGTTTAGAACGTGATGACGTATCCTCGGATAGAGTATTATGGGCTATCGAGGATTATTCAGGCTGAGGCGAGAAAAATAGCTGCAAGGTTGAAGTAAACATGGAGCTCTCAGCCGTCGGGGAGCGGGTCTTCGCCGCCGAATCCATCATTAAACGGCGCATAAGGAGAGTAAGTGTCATACCAGCCTGCTCGTCGGGGCTTCGGCTCTGTTATAGAGGCGCCTGGTTATTTGCTTATGTCCGCCGAAGTGACATTTTATACGCGATAGGTTAGCTTAGCAGCGTTAGCTTGCTAATTGGAATCTCCCTGTGCTTTTACCCGCAGGGCCGGATGGAGTATCTGGTCAAATGGAAAGGCTGGTCTCAAAAGTGAGTGGTAATGACACGTTAACGGCAGTTGCTGTAACGGGGGGAGCGGTTTCAGGCTCCCCGAGCTCGCTGAGTGTTAGCACGGCAGCAGCACGGACTGTGTAACGGGGCTCATGAGAACGTTAGCTGACAAGGCCAGTGATGGGAGACAGTCACGATTCAAGCTTTATTGGCTGGTTAAAACGGTTCATATTGGGGAAATCACGAATAACATATATATGTGTGTGTATATATATACGTTTATATATGAATCAAGAAATATTATGCATGCACAGTAAAAAAAAAATCTCCTGAAGTGATAAAAAAAAGCAGATTAGTAATAAATGTTTTAAAAAATGCACTTTGAATTGTGTTTTGGACGTTAAGATTTGCGAATAATTAAACATTCAATTATTGGTGCAGATACAGCACCTGGGAACCAGAGGAGAATATTTTGGATGAGCGTCTTTTCGCTGCTTTTGAAGAAAGGTAATTTCCCCTCGTTAATTCTGTACTTCCAGTAGACAAGACAAATTAAATGTTTTGGATGTTTTAAAATAGCATTTCTTATTTCAGAGAGCGTGAAAGGGAGATGTATGGTCCAAAAAAAAGGGGACCCAAACCAGAAACATTTTTAATGAAGGTGACTTTTTTTTTTTACATCACCCTAAATTTTCTTTGACTTTCTTTTTGTTTTTTCTTGGCTTTCTGTTGAATGAAGTGTATATCTTTTTAATGTTATTGAAATTTTTTTAATGTTGTGCATACATTTTGTTATTATATTTGACATTTTTTTATAGGCAAAAGCTAAAGAAAAAGGAAAAAACTATGAGTTCAGACGAGAGATGTCTCGAGGAATACAGGTGTCTTTCCCGGTAGCAGAACCGGTTGTGACTCCCAGAGCCCGTGAGGGACTGCGGACTGTTGTGCCAACTATTTTCCCACCGAGCACCGTCAACAGAGGCGAAAGTGTTCGTGTGCATTCACCAGACCCTGAGAGAGACCCACTGACGCACGGGACGCCATTTCACCGCCCGCTGGATTTTGCCAGCTCACCAAAAAAGCGAGGACCAAAGCCAAAGTTGCGTCCAACTGGAGGTTCATCCAATGAAGGCGTTAAAAGAAAGGCAGATGAACCGTTATCTTATCGGCCTTCAAAAACCGAGAGATCAGGAGAGACCTCTAATTGTGATGTCATCCGTTTAACCCAGAAGTTCCCAGCAGAATCCAGCCTCGTTCAGAAGCAGATGGGAAGCAGGTCGAGTGATGTAAAATTTACACATGGTGGCACCATCTTAAAAGCTGGGCTTGGTGTTTTGGGACATCGACGGAAGGAAACCTCAAGTGGTGCCATAAACCAACAACCCAATATGACGCATCCTCCCAAAAACAATGTATTTCGATCCACCGATCAAACCAGAGAGCAACTGTCTCTGAGTTTTGTAGATGAAACAGACCAGTCCTGGTTGCCTTGTTTGAAGAATATGGAGAAAATTGTTGTTACTGACGTAACAAGTAACTCCTTGACTGTAACCATAAAAGAGAGTTCAACGGACAAAGGTTTCTTCAAAGAAAAAAGATGATGAGATTTTAGTGTATGTGTGTATGTATGAAATATTGTAATCAACCTAGAAACGACCCACATTTCTATATCATTTGTAGTCTTTAATGTAAAGTCTTGAAATCATGTACATAATGCAAAAAAAAAAAACTATATATATATAGAGAGTCTATCTTTAGCCTACATTTCCATTGACATTTTCTATGAAAATTAAGCTTATTTTTCTATTTCCTAGATTTGATGTAACGGACGCAGTTGATTTCTTTTTTGGTTGCCTTCAGCTTTATTATGAATGTAGGCATAGATGCTTTTAACATTAACGTTTCAACTTAAGGCACCTTTTTAAGGGACACATGGTTTAGTCCCTCTTTTATGAACTTGGTATTATTTTCTGGTTAGATTTTGTATATATTTTAAGGTCCAAAAAGTAAAGCACACCATTTAAAAAGAGAGAAGGGAAATAAGCTATACATATAATTAAGCCAATTTTAGGCCTAAATAATTAAGGCACAATAATTCAGACTTTAGAATCGTGTTTCGTTGTTTTTCGTTTTTCTGTTGAATATATAATTGATGTGGCTGTTCTGTGTCTTAATATTTCATTATAATGCTGTTTTTAGGCCCCGTCAGAAACGAAAGATAGTTTGATACAAATCATTTCTAAATTGCTGAAGTACTCCAGTAAGCTTGCAGCCTGGTTTAAGTGGTGAAATTAAAAATAAATATATATTACAATTATATGATGTAAACTTGTTTAACGGTTTAGTTCAGCCTTTTTGCAGAGAGGACAACGTGTATCAGAGCTCAAAATCGAAAATAAAAATGTAATTTAGTTGTGTCTAGGAGCCTTTTCCATTATTGATTTTAAACATTTTAAACAGTTTTCGCGCACAGTAATCCGTGTAGACCGTTTTTATCTTGCCTTATATTAATTTAATTAACTAACGCATATTGTTATAAAAACGGGGGTTTTCATTACAGTATGTGTCTGTAAAGACCTTATAAATAGTGAGCTGAAAAACGATAGCATAAACAGCAGCCTATTTCGACATGATTAGATCATATATTTACCGAGAGCCTCGTGCGCTTTTAATAACTTTCAAAAGCATTAAACGTTGTTTGTTTAAGTTAGGGAGTGAAAAAAACACACTGGCGGCTGGTCAAAACTTATCATGTTCATTCGTCGTAAGCTCACATGACCTATTCTGAAACTCCGTGTCAGCCTTATTTCTATTATATTATAATTGATGTTATCATAAACAATACTAGTTTATCTGTTTTATTTGAGGCATTTTATTATTAAGAATAAAATGCCACCGCACTGCCACACGAGTGTCGCGTTAACAAAAGAAAAGAAAAACATTTAAGGCGATAACCACAATTTGTAACTTTTGGATTTATTTGTAAAGATCTGAAGAAAGAAAGGCCTATAGCCTAATGGATTGGTGCTTAATGTCATTATCAGACATTATGAGTAGGCCTATATTTCCAATAATGTCACACCAAAAAAATTACAAACGCTAAAACGGATTTAATTAGCGCGATCATTTTAAATCGAAACGATAATAAGCGCTTTAGAAAATTCAGTCCACCAAAAGCCACAAGATGTCGCCATGAATGAACTTGAAACAGCTGATATTCCAATCCTCTCAATAACACGTGTATCGCCGATATTGTGATTTTTGCGTCAGAATTAAATGTTTAAGAATACACTGATATATAACAGTCACAGATGTTCAATAAATGTGTCAAATGTCGCCGTGTTTGTAGGCCTATACTGTGTATTTTCATTGGTTTAATTTTGGACTGTCAGTGTTTTGTGTTTTATGGTTCAAATGTAAAAAAAAATAAACGCTTCTGAGGCATGAGGATTCAACACTCAATATAACACGGGAATAAATGTTAAAGTAGCCTATAGGCCTAATTCGAATGTTTTGAGTAAATGAACATTTGTATGGCTAGGCCATCTTGTTTTGTGTTTGTTTAAGAAAAAAATGTTGTTTTTTTCACTGCAATGAATAACTTTTAAATTTGACAATATCTTTGCACTTTACGCTGCAGCATGATTTTTCTTCTATATCTTATGCAGTAACAATCAGACAATTAAGTCGCCTCTATTGTCGAGAATTCAATAATAAAATCACCGCTATATTCTGCCAAACCAGAATTTCAGAAGGGTAATAATATTAAGATTAGCTATATGTCGGCATTTAGTTTTTTCGACCACGTTTATAATTTCAAGGTCTTGCGACCGCAGAGCGCAATTAATGTGCGCGCACTCGTCTGATACTCGTTTTCTTACACTTAAATAGCTTTCAATATATATATTATTATTAAAATGTTATAAATGTAAGCTGACCTTATAGATTATAAATCTATATTTATATTTGAATATATAGGCTAGGCTATATCATTTTGTATACGTTAATACTAGTTAATAATATTTTGAAACGGATCATTTTTTAATGTGCACAGGCTATGTCTTATGCATTATTTTATTTTGTAGGAAACTTAAAGTGTTACTCATACTCCACATGTCCAACTCATTTACTCAGCTGATGACTAACCTAACTAACTAACAGACATAAATGGCGGGGTCATCACCTTTGACATGGTGCTTTGAAAGGTTCCCAAAATGTGTTCATGTATAATCTGTGTTAAATCCAGGCTCAAACACGTACCACCACTTTTGGTAAATAGAACCCTTTGAGCTCTCCAAATATGTGAAATCTGTGAGAGACATTTGTGTTGAAGAGTTTTATTTAATTAGCTATACTGATTAATTCCAACACATGGAAAAGCATAAAAATAATGTGCTTGAATATAAAAGTTATAGAGTGTGTAAATTAAAGTGTGAATATAATTTATTTGATTATGTTAGTAACACTTCACATACATTTTCAATTAAAAAAATTCCCAATTTAAAATGTAAAATTCTCAATATTAATACCTGAGCATCCTTTCCATATTTCTATCTTTGCAGAGCAGGATTTACAAATTACTATTAGGCCTATATCTGGTAAAGAAATGTGAATTACAAATTAGTTACATTCTTGTGTACCTAAAAGAGGAGAATTAACAAAATAAAAATTGAAGGTCTGTTTGAAAGATGTACTGAATGTTACTTCATCAGTAGGCGGGTATTGTTGTCTCCAAGCATCAGCCTGAAAGAAATACAAGTGGCTTAATAAAATCCCTTAATTCAGTCAAAATGGAACAATATAGGAAATGTCTGATGTTAATGAGGATTTCAGTTCTTTCTAAGGAAATGCTTATTAATCTCACCTGACTAATGCAGCAGCAATAAGGCCTCCAGTAATGGGTCCCACCCAGTAGATCCAGTGGTGAGTCCAATAGTTGGTCAGCACGGCAGGACCAAACACTCTTGCAGGATTCAAACACGCACCAGAAACATCACCCCTGAAGCCCACAGAAGATGTTAATCTCCAGACCACACACAGGAAATGATGTATAACATAAACAGTGAACTCACCCCGCGAGCACGTTAATAATGACTGTGCAGCCCACCAAAAATGGAACCAAAGGACTCTTGCTCTTGGCATTAACTGCACCCAGTAAGACCACCAAGGCCACTAGACACGTCATGGCAATCTCTCCAAACAATGCCTTCACAATATAGTCATCAGCCTTGAGAACCGTGAACGCCGCACCTTGAGCTTTTGCATATTTCTCATTTGAGGTCATTCCCTAAAAAGAAATCCAAATCCATTGAAGTGTGACTGGTGAATTTAATGGTGCATGCAAAAATGGCTCAATGACACATGTATCTCACCTTGGCCATGACTGCACCAAGTAAACCTCCGCTAAGCTGAGAGATCAGGTACGGTGCCACCATTTTCAGCTCCATTCCACCACAGAGGTAGACGGCTATGGTGAATGACGGATTGAAATGAGAACCACTGTGTCAAGGGAAAAGATCATTGCATTATTCATCAATAAGCAGATGCTTTTTATCCAAAGCAACTCCCAGGACATGTTTAGTACTGGCAGAAACCCCCTGGAGCAAACTGACCGGACTACATCAATCAAACATAATGAGCTTTGTTTGAATATAAATCCACATCTATCCAACACATATCCATGAGTACAAAAATAAATTTCTTCTCACCTGATCTCTGCCATACATGCAATCAGTACAGCCACTGCGAGACCATGAGCCAGCGCAGGCTGGAGTCTGCCGGCATCCTCCACGTTTTCAATTACAGACACACATCCGATGAACACAAAGAAGGTGGTCCCCACCAGCTCAGCTACACACGGCTGAAAGACCCGCTCAAACAGGTTCTGCTCTCTCGCGGTGTGTTGTCCCACCTTATCCATCAGAGCTTTCTCCATGTTGTGAAGTTCCATTTAGTCTTCAGGCGTTCTTTCCGAGGCACGTATGTCTCTCTGATAGTTGTGTCCTATTATCTTAGTGGCCGTACTCATCATTTAAATGTGAGTGTCAGAAAGCTGTAGCATTAAATTGCTCAATGACCTTTGAGGGCAATTGATGATTGAAAAGACTAATAATAAATGTAAAATGCTGACCAGTGGTAAAGAAAATAATACTGAAGGAGATTAAAATGTAACATGCTTCTGTACTCAGCTAATTTAGACGTGCCTGGAACTATTTAAACGCCAGAAAGTTTAACCTGTGCTGCAGCATGTCCTGGTTACATAGATTACAAGGGAAACTAACTCATGTTCAGAAAATTACCTAAAACAGTAACTTAATAATGGACATTTATTTTCCCACCAAAAATAAAAATGAAAAGGTTAAAGGTTAACCAAATAGTGGAGACTAAAAGTCCTAGAAATATGTGATCACATTTACGTTTGTAACTACTATTTAGGGTAAATAAATCCAAAGCTTAACAAAGTGTAAAAACATAAACTAATATCATATTTCATTGTGGCAAGAATATATACTTTTTTTTTTACATGAAAACCCCTGAAAAGGCTAAAGCCCACTCAGAAGCACAAACGTCTAATAAGTGGTTCCACTAATTCCAGTGCAATGACACATTTGTGTCATTATGTGACAAAAGAAGTATGTCTGAATTCACAGTACTCATAAAAGAGTAGGCAAAAAGTATGCGGATGACTTACTACTTCCGGTGAGATTCTGAAGTGGGCTTACGTGTGCGAATGTAGTACATCCATATAATATGAAGACTATCTAGAACGTAATTTTTTTAGCCATTAAGTAATTACTTATCAAAATAAGTACCTACTCAAGAGAGTATGCGATTTCGGACACAGCCATAGTGTTTGATTCCGGCCCAGATGGCATACTTCATATGCACTTACGGTCTTGTGGACTCACAATGGCCATTGTATGTGCGTGATCAAGAAGCTTTTGGCTGTGTCCGAAATCGTATGAAAAGTATGTCCTATATGAATGTGTCTAGTATGAATGTAATCTGGATTTACTACATTCGCCATGTTGTCATTATCATGTGATCTACCAGCGTCAGTTGCGTCACTTCACTGCCATTCATAAATCCTCTCCTGTGGCCTCATGGGATAGTAAAGTACATCGTATGCACACCTCAGAATCTCACCGGAAGTAGTAGGTCATCCGGGTTATTTTTGCCTACTCTTTTATGAGTACAGTGATTTCAGACATACTTCTCTTGTCACATACTGTTTTTCGCCTACTATATAATTACGGAAGT
Organism: Rhinichthys klamathensis goyatoka; assembly: GCF_029890125.1. Lineage (NCBI taxonomy): Eukaryota > Metazoa > Chordata > Actinopteri > Cypriniformes > Leuciscidae > Rhinichthys > Rhinichthys klamathensis. The sequence goes on from NW_026606567.1 coordinate 802,592, forward strand.
ATGCGATTTTGGATGCAACCATTGCTCCCTGTTTTTTTTCCTACAGCCCTTAAAATGTCAGACTCCCTACCTACTGAACTAGTCAGCTGATTGAGAGTTTTGCACACCTACCGTGTCTCATTTGTCATTTTAAGGTTTCAGAAGGGTGCTCATAAGCTTTGCGGTCGATATGCGCCCTCGATGCACACTTTTGCCAAGCCCGCACCGCAGCAGACTTCTACCCAACAGTCAAAGCGGCATTACATCACGTAGGAAGATCCGGGCTGCATCCAAAATCGCATACTTCCCTTCTATAAAGTAGGCTAAAAACAGTATGTGACAAAAGAAATATGCCTGAATTCACACTAAAAGAGTGAAAAAAGTACCCGGATGACCTACTTCTTCCGGCGAGATGAAGTGAGCATCTGATGGACACTTTACTATCCCATGAGGCCACAGGAGAGGATTTGTGAATGGCAGTGAAGCAACGCAACTGAAGCTGGTGGGTCACATGATAATGACAACATGGCGAATGTATGATCCTACTACACACATTCATACTATAGAACATACTTTTTTTGGTGGTAAGTAGTCGGTTAGTAATTAGCCTACTTATTAAGAATAAGTAGCCTACCTACTCAAGAGAGTATATGCGATTTCGGACCCATTCGGATTTTCAGAGCCTGTGAGTGTTTAGGGTGTCATTTGGGACAGTAAAGTAAATCCATATCATATATTTTAGGCAACTTTAAAACATTTTCTCAAGAATCAACACAGACATTAGAAGTTGGGGTATTGACAAGAGAGAGTGCCTTTAGTTCGAATGGAATTTATTATGGCAGATATTTTCCTTACATAAGCCTCAGAATCATCAGATGTGCAACCCAAATTTATTATTTTATTATTATGATAGGCCTACTTTGTTTCTGTGGCAGAATACAGAACGAACTTTAAATAGTTGAAAGTGAATGTGGACCCCAAACAACAGAAAATTAAATGGCATGCATATGAGATCCCCATTTATTTCCACATACAAACTTTTTCTAAACCAGTCCTAGATTTTATGCTCAATCTGCACCATTGGTGTTAATGATATTATTTTTTAAAAATGGTTCAACTTTTAAAGATTTAATATTGGGTTTTTAGTACGTTTAACTTAAAATTTAATTTGACCATGTGCTACGTAGATTTATGAGAACAACTGCAAATTTATTATCTTTATCAGCTATTCCGCTTTGGACTGAGGATGGCGCTATTACAGAGGACAATAAATAATGTGACTTCATTACAATGCATGTCTTTAAAGGGCGTGAATTTTATTTGCATTTTACAATTACACTTTTTTTGTGCAATAAACAAACTCAAGTTATCATTAATCTTAGCCTATAACATGATTACCATTTGGTTATATGAACCAGAGTTTAAACCATCCAGTTTAATCAGACTCCTTCAGTCAAGAAGGTGTCATGTGTCACTGTGCTCCACAATAGGGAAGTGAACTGCACTTCCTATTTCCCCAGTGTTACTGCAGTCCACTGACTAAACCAGAAATTGAGAGGATGAGAAACGAAAGGAACACGCTTGACGCACGGTTTATAAATGAATACGAGCAGTAAATGACACAAATTCTCAACTTCGGATCCAGTTGAGCGCGCGCAATGGGAGCGTCGCGCGTGCGGGCGTCAGTTTGATAAAACAACGACTTCTCAAAGTTTTATATGTTGGTGGATGAAGAAGAATCAAGATGAAGAAGCAGTTCAACCGCATGAAACAGCTCGCCAACCAGACTGTTGGGAGGTTAGTGTGTTATAAACGGATTATTTTGAATATTTCTACTCTGATTCGTGTAAAAATGCACACTAATGTTGGGAGTGTCACTGTATGCGCGACGCGTTCACAGAGCAAAAGCAAGGTCTGATGTGGTCAAAGTTATAAACTACACATGCTGTTTGGTTATACATTTTATTTTCCATTGATTAAACAGTTTGACATTATGTGTAGAAGTTTGGATTGTCTCCCATGTACAGTACATTGCAGAACTGAGATTGAGACATTTTGGGCTTCTGTATTTTAGGGGCATATCTCTGTTGGGATCATCAAACATCTATTTGACTGAAATAATACATGCAAATATATGAACTGTATAAATATAAATAAATAAACTACATATCGGCGGTTGGATAATTTTGTATACCTCTGTAGCAGTTATTAAGGGACATTTTATTAGGCTAATAATGTAGCTAAATTAGTAACGTTACTGTGATTTTGCTCATTCAGCAATTAGGGATGCACCATTATATTGAAAAACTAACAGTACTTATTTTCATTTTATGGACAATATAAAATACTAGGCTATTTGTTGCTTACTTTATTCCTTTGTCAATTTCAAAATAATGTTATGCTTAAGTGAATTAAGGCATCACAACATAATGTACAGTATAAAATATGGATTTAAAATGAGTAGATAATAAGAAAGTTAAGATGATAAGGTTCCTGTGGTACAGGTTGGGACCATTATTATAGGCATTCGCTCTTAAAGTCACCATGAAATCAAAATTGACAGTTGTTTATTTATGGAATATAGCAGTATGTTATAAATGATTTATCTGTGCATGCCATTATTTATTTATTTTAATTCATGTGCCCTCATAACCTTTAGTCAAAATAACGTCCCCTCCCTCCATCTCTCCTCCTCTCCTCTGATGATGTGTTTACTGGCGCGAGGGCGGGATCAACCTGTCACTCACACAAGATCAACCAATAGTAAACCACAAACCTCCAATCAATTCCCCATGGACAAAATCAAGCCCCGTTCTACATCTGTTCTTGTTTGAGAAGCAGTTTGACGATAAACCTCACAACAGGGAACTTCCATTTCATGCCGACTTTACATTAACATTTACATTTTTTATCTAATATCAAAAAGTAGTTGGAAATGAGTGCTCTTAATCAAATTAAATATAGTTAAATATTATATTTGATTATATACGGTTGATAATCCTGCACCAAGCTCAAGTGGAAACATAACTGGAACTGTTCAGCCTGACGGTGGAAAAGCAGCTATTGATAACCAATGTTTTATATATGTTGTGCATCCCTAGCAATAATAAATAGCAAATAGAGTTTTACATTTTTGTGTTGAAAGTAGTTGCCAGGGCATTTTGACGTGGTTCCTAAGGGTTTCTGCTATGTGTTGCTACATGGTTACTTACTGTTGTTTGCCTTTTTACTGCATGCAGAAGCGTTCAGTTGATCTCTGCAGATCTCAAGAAACAAACTCACTCAGAAACTTTGAGTTGTCTTGACTGCATGGTTTCCCTTGCTGAGATTTTTCAAGGGCCTGTCGGAATTGACCGAAGTTGCATTCCCTTGCATATTTACTTGTACAGGGGTTAAAGGGTTATGTTAGGTCAAAATATCTTAGAGGCTTTTCATTATGTTCACATTGAGCTTTTTTGCATAAACATTGACATTTGCATATTGTTTTTGCCAAGACATTGTTTTTACAATATCTTTATTTAGATTCACTCTTCATCTCGGAGTTAAACATCCCAGGCAGCTGGTAGATTCATCACTCGCTTGTCACAATCTATCAGAGCGTTTGATGCAGAATGCAGATCCGGGGTAATCCAGAGTCGGAGGTATAATTGTCGGGCCAGCTTTCATGGCGGCTTTCCAGGCCAGAGAGACGCCACGTTTCGATACAGTCGGTTAGGTTACGGCTCCAGTTAGTTTGGCCTCTGCTGCAAAAGATACACTGTCAGAGATTTTACAATGATTGAAATGCATTGGAATTGCTCTGTTTTCTGTGATTTATATAAAGTTTCTGATATTTATTTGAACTCTGATAACTTTTAGTCATTGTTATAGTAGGAGATTTCCTGCGTCTTTAGTGAGACTTGAGCACAAAGTGATTTGTACTGAAGTTTTAAACTGTGGTGCGTAACTTCCAAAATGCAAAAATCTAGATTTTGTATCAGATGCAAATCAGAAATGGCATAAAAAAAACGGCATCCAAAACAGTGTACTCTGATGACCATCCGTGGCTAATTTCTAAAATTGGGTAATTTCTTGCTAATTTTGTATTTCTGATTGTATAATTGTTAAAAAATAAAAAAATGTTGGTGCAGACAGCAAGGCTCTACTTATCAAAACTGTCCATTTAGATACAGGATACTTGTGCTTTTAAACATGCTCATGAACATTGAATTTCCTTCTTTTCCTGAAACCAAAAACAGATGTTCAACGAGCTGGTCGAATGAAAATCATAGCAAGAGTCACTCTGTCTAAAGCTTTATTATATGTCATTGAACAGTCGTTCAAAGTTTTCTGGTCTTTAATAATGTTCTCAAAGCGTTAGCAAAAAAACATTATTTATACCATATTCATGGGAAAAACAAACTGAAGCCTTTTATTTGTCCGGCCATCTAACGGTTTTTACATGTTACCACTCGTTTCAGAATGTTCAGAGAACTTTCAAAAGTAACATTCCCATTCAAAAAATATTGTTTTCATAACTTAAAGGGATAGTTCACTTTGAAATAAATTTTCTGTCAGTCATATAATGCAGGTCTATGGTCACCACCTCAAAGAGCATGCACAGAGAAGTCCAAATTAAACATGATTTAATGACTCGTAAATGTAAGTACACATTGATGGCCTAAGACACGAAACGAGCGGTTTGTGTGAGAAAACGAACAGTATTTATATCGGTTTTACCTCTTGTAACCACAGCCACGTCCAAGTGATCTGAGGGTGCGGGCGCTTCGGTCTGCGCAAGCACCGGAAGTGATCTCTTCCAAAAAAACTAAAAAAATTCAACGTTGTCTGTTGATATATCGAAATCGTCGAGTGACGTACACGCGCGAGAGATCACTTCCGGTGCTTGCGCAGAGCGAAGCGCCCGCGCTCTCAGATCACTTGGACGTAGCTGTGGTTACAAGAGGTAAAAACGATATAAATACTGTTCATTTTCTCACACAAACCACTCGTTTCGTGTCTTAGGCCATCAATGTGTACTTACATTTACGAGTCATTAAATCATGTTTAATTTGGACTTCTCTGTGCATGCTCTTTGAGGAAGTGACCATAGGCCTGCATTATATGACTGACAGACAAGAACGGTTTGACCTAAAAATATCAAAATTGAAACTACTGCGGAAACAAAGACACCTACATCTTGGATGCCCTTGAGGTAAGCTAAAACATACCAAAAATTAATTTCAAAGTGAACTATCCCTTTAACGGGAACACAAAACATTCTTAGGGTACGTTTACACAACAACGATGTACTAAAAACAGGAACGTTTTTCCTTAGCGCTTTTCGCTTAAAAACGCTGTATTGCTCATGCCAGGCCAGTAGTTGGTGATGTCACTTTGTAAAGAAACACTAGACTGAACATGTAATACGCATGCGCATGACGTCACCGTTTTCACGGTATCGTTTTCAAAAACTTGCACTTTGAAACCAGTTTTCAGGCCCCCAAAACGGCGTCGTTGTGTAAATGAGCGGCCAGAACACATAAAAAGTTATCAGTTTTTAGTTGAAAACGGTGTCGTGTAAATGACCCCTGAGAATATATTTTGAGTGTCTCCTCTGAGAACTGAATTCTGGAGATTCTAGGGCAAGCGTTTTTTTGTTTTTTTGGGTGACCAAATACCTACTAACAGAGACTTTAATCTTTTCAATTAAGCGTATTGCTTATTAAACCTCTTGTTTTGTTGGGTCAAAAGCTGCAACGGTCTGTTAGGGATAATGTAAGATTTCAGCTCCAGTGCAGTTGCTATATTTACATTTAGGGTTTCAGATTCTGCTTAAATATGAGCACAGAATAGAATACATTACTTATTATGATTCAGTTCGCCTTGTACGAATCCGATTACTTAGAGAGATATTTACAGACTTCCAAGATCAGTCCTGTTCCTTAAAGGGCATTTTGATGGGCTAAACTAGATCTTTATAATAGTGTCTAAACATGTTAGTTGGGTGCCGGTCTGCTGTATTGTGAACTTTGAATGTGTGTAAAATGTTAGCCGTGGTATTTCTGGAGGTTTACACCCAACCCGATATGGATTGGCTGAACACAGGATCAATGCTAGTTCAGTATTGATGGAAATCTAAAAATTCTCTCCCGCATAATGAGAGGTCATTCTCAGCCTGTGTAATGGGATCTTAGGGATATTTGCTTTTGTTACATGACCAGTTTTTGTGGCTTTTATCTAAGTTTCCTGTGCTGAATGTGGGTTGCTCTCTTTTAGAAATAAAATGATGTCTGTGACATTTAATATTGATCTATTGAACCAAAAAAATCACCATGCATGGTGCCCTTGAGAAAGGTCCTTATACCCTGATGGATCTTTTGTGTCAGTTGGTGCCATCACATGAAAGTTGTAGACATAAATAACAGTTGCGCTGGTTGTGTGGTGTTACATATTCTATGCTATAAAAAAGATTAATGATTGTGTTTTTTTTACTCTAGTCTGACTGATCTTCACTGCTGGCTCAGCAGTTTTAGCACATGGGAAAAAACACTCAGCCTTCAGCCAGTTTCTCAAGCAATAATATCTGATCCTAGTTTTTGAAGGGTTATTAGTATAACTGAAACTAAAACATAACAAGTTTGTTGTTTAAATCAAAACAACTTTAACTGAAATAAAATAAAATATTTAAAAAATATATTTTATTTCAGCTGTTCCCATTTTCATTTAGTTTAACTTGATGTACTAAAAAACTAAACTGAAATAAAAATTAATACAAACTAAAAAAAATATATATAAAAATGACAAAAACACACAACAAAATTGCTTAAACTTTAAGTTAAAATGGAAAATATAATTCAAAATATTAACAAAAACTATTATCTCAGTGATAGTCAAATAAACTGATAATAATAAAAAAGGCTTATTATTATTATTATTAAAATTAACTTGTGAGAAGCCAAAAATGCAAAAAATAAATAATATTAGGACTTTTTTTTTAATATCTTGAATAAGACATTATATTTGTAAGTTTTTTTTTTCTTGTTTGAAGCATAAACCTCCAAAAATGTTGTTTGAGCAAAAAAACAAAATCAATGGAACAAGTAAGTTTTTTATTTTATTTTATGTTTAGATATTTTTACTGGAAAGATTAAAGGCCTGTTCACCCCAAGAACGATATAACGTTAACTATAACTTAGCGTCCACATCAGCAGACCCTATCGTTCTGTTTATTATAAGCACGTACTGCGGTTTTGTCGTCTGCTGCTTTAAATGCGCGAGGACGGATTCTGATTGGCTGTCAGTGTTTTTACCGTTCCTCAGCTGGAGACAATCGTTCTGAAAGGGATTCCAACGTTATAGTTTCTCTGTAGTTACGATTATAGTTGTGATCTTTGCTATTCTTTTAAATTTAGAATGATGTTTAGATCTATCTCTATCGTTATCATCCTTAGTGTAAGACTTTTTTTCAGTGTAAAAGACATTTTCTTGTTCAAAATAACACGAATAACTGTTACACTTAACTTTATATAAATAAATGGAAATGCTGAAACTATCACAGATCATGCCATGTGAACGTTCAGATTGTACAATGTCAAACGTGGCATAATGTGTAATAGTTTTATGGTCTCTGGTCAAAGGGAGTCCCTACTCATTATTTATGAAGCTCCACCCTCTTGTGTGTAAAGCCACAGAAGCCCCGCCCCCTTTACTGCTGTTGCCATAACAAACAATGTGGAATGCAGAAAGCAGGAAGTGGATTTTTTTTTTCTCGTGAAGTGTGCCAAAATCAACCGTTTGTTGACACAGTTGAAAAAATAAATGATTTTCCGTTTAGAATATTGAACTGCAATGGGTGTTTTGAATAATTTGTTTTTTTTTTACATTTGGAGTGAAGGCTTCAAGACTTATTCTTGTTTTGTTTTTTGTTTTGGCATCTTTTTATAGTGATACTGGCCTAACCTGCTTTCACAGTCAAGCCGAAGAACTTAAAAAAGCATTGCTCGTTATGTAGTCTGTCCTTATAACCAAACACTGTTTCCTTTTTTTTTTGTCCACAGAGCAGAGAAGACAGAAGTACTGAGTGACGACCTTCTTATGGTGACTATTTTTTTTTTTTCCTCCATGACTTTATCACAACCATGAAAGACTGCACAAATCATCTAGCATTCCAGTGTGATTTTACTATTATTTGTATTTCATTATTTCATTTTATTATTTTAAGCAATTTTAAATTAGCTCTTATTTTTTACATTTTCAGCTTCCATTTTCAAATACATATTTAGTCATTTTGTTATGTGCTTTTGTCACGTTTTAGTTCTTATTTTTTTAAATGTCACTTTTTAGGTTTTATTTTAATAAATTTTTTTGTTTTGTTTAAATGTCATTTAATGTTTCATCTAACGTTTACATTTTATTGTATTTCAGCTTTATTTCAATTAACAAAAAGTTTTCAATAGTTTTAGTTAACGATAATAATCCTGGAACCGACTACATTATTACTTTGGCCAAATGTAGGCACTAAGCATTACTTCAGAAAGTAATAATTTGAGTATCATGTTTTATTTTACGGCTCTCTTGAATACCTGATTCTGATTGGTCAATCGCCACATTGGCCGGTCAAATATTTTTGTATACTACTGTATATTATGGTATATATAATTAACCATTGTCTCTAGCACACGTCATTTGATGTCTCTCATGTTACTCCAGACTTTTTTTTTCTCACATATAATCTCAAATCAATATTTATGTATTGGTATTTTAATATTTATGTCCATTTGTTTATTCATTTATTCGGTGAGTAGTTGTGCTATAAGCAGGATAATGTACAGCCAACCAGTCATTAATGGCAAAACAAATGCTTTTGGAGTGAAACAAGACTATATTTTGTGATATAGACCAACTTGACTGTACATTATCCCTGACATATCTTCTGTATGTATTCATATGATATCAATATTGAATGAATATTAAGACAGATATTGTGCTCTAGCTAGCATGACATTAGCTCTTATTCAGTGTTAATGGGGGATTCCCAGCGTGTCTGTCTTTTGCTTTCAGTTATAGAAATAGTATCTGAGTTGAACTTTGATCCTTAACATTCATCATCTTCTTTCCCACAATCTCTCATCCTTCACACCCCTCCAACTCCTTTTTTTTCTGGCATCTTTCAGATAGCAGAAAAGCAACTGAGACTAATTGATCTTATTTAGGCATTTCTAACGTCACAAGGGCCATGTTTGCACGAGTATGCATGCAGCTACGGCTGTTATGAACAAAAAGTAGCCTGAAATAGCTCGAAAAGACCAAAGCGCTAGCAGCTTTGTGATAGCGTATGTATGTCGATGCAGGTAATTATGATTTTAATTTCAATACTGCATAGCAGCCATAATCTTCCAAAGCAAACACTCACTCTAAAAACAAAACTAATCAGTTTAATCTGTCACTACCTCATTGTTTAAAAAGCATCTCATGCTCAGACATGTCTAAACTAAAAGGGAAATCATTGAGACTCGACGGACTCTCGCCAGAGCTTTATATGCTGCTCCTTCACCTTCATTCATGCATTCCATGTCCAAGGGTCAAAGTTTAACTGCCTGATTGCTCTGCGTCTTGCAGGAGGGAAAAGGAACATGATAATGGGCCATAAACTCCCTCTCCAAATGACTCAGACGGAGTGGTTTGGAATGTGTTCTGGGTTTTGAAGGTCTGCCAGATTAAAAGTCAGTGGTGTTGGCAGACACTGTTAGAGCTGCTTTCCCTGGTCGTGGTTGGAGTTCTTGAGATCCAGCGTTGGGGAGTAACACTGCGAACTGCTCTATGTTTTTCAGTTGCTGGTTTCAAAACAAAAAAATTTCCGCACTAAGTTAGCAGTGTAGCTTCACTAAACGCTGTTTTTATGACGCATTGTATTGCAAATGGACCCAAAGGGCCGGATTCATATTTAAAAAAAAAAAATCATAATTTTTTTTCTTTTCTTTTTTGGTGTTTTGAGATAATTTCAAAAATAAAAATGATTTATAGTTAATATTAATGCAATAATTATGACCCATTTTTTCCCCATTGAATATAATAGAGTTGTTTTTTTTAGAGTCAAGCTTAGGCCTCATGAAAGCAATTTTTGAAATGAGATGGATGCCATCTGGTGGACAAACTGAGCATTTTAAAAATTCAAAACCCATATGTAATCTGAATTTATTAGTGTGTGTGTGTATAAAAGTGTGTGTGTGTGGATGTGTCTGTTTTGCACTCTTGATGTTTTATAGATTCACCCCTTCACTGTTGTGTGCTTTTTTTCTGAATCGTGGCTGATTTGTAGATTGTACGCACAAAAAAACTCTGTATTTTCACATTTTTGCCAATTTCCCATTCATTTCCTATGCGGGTCCATTTGGACCCGAAGGTCCTGAGTGTGACTGTTTTTTTTACAACCACTTAGACTATTCAAATCCTGTCCCCAATTTTTTTGGGTGTTCATATACCAAGTACCAACAAAGTCACCAAATTTCGGACCATTCCGATAAAGCTATGATTAAAAAAAATATATTTATTTAAATGCTTCGGGTCCATTTGGGCCGAAGAACCCCAGAGGGTTAAAAGGCCCCTTTACATGTTTATATTTTTGTTTACGGGGTCTATTACTAGAATAAGTTTACATTAATGTTCAAAAAACATAATTTTTCTTATAAATTACATTGTTGCAGCACCTGTTTGACTGAACGCTCTGTTTTAGTTTCGATTTCTTTAAAACCCGCCTTCCGACACGTGCATTGTGCTCTGATTGGTCAGCCAGCCCCAGTCTGTTGTGATTGGTCTACCGGCGCTTAGAGCGTGTCGGAGATGTAACATCCCTTACCATAACCTGCGAGTATCATCTTTGGAAGCTTCCTGAGGCGCTGTAGTGTAAACATTATAACTACGCTAAATATGGTGTCAGTTTTGCCGTATCAGTTCGAGCCCGAGTCCGATAATGACAGTCAGGAAGAACAAGCCGATAAATCTCAAACCACCTTCGCAAGCACAACTTTGTAATGTAAAAAATCTGTTTTACATGTATCTGTTAAATGTTAAGTCTAAAGTGTCATCTATTATTTGCAAAAAATAAGAGATAATTTATATCTGATTAAATATCATCTATTATGTATGTTAGGGATAGGCCTATACATTGTCCCCTTAAATAGCTTCAATGTGGTCATTAGTAGGTTGCAGTGTATCCGAATACTCATTTAGCTTGACTGTAGTTTAACTTATGAGCTGCTTGACAAACGGCCGTTTCAAAGTCTTTGAGGTCTTGAGTCACTCTCAGTAGGTGTGTATCGACCCCTGCTGGGTGAGTTGCGGCCACAGGTCGGCGTGGCCTCGTCATCATTTCCTGTTTGTCTCGTTTGCTTTGCTTGGAACTGTGGGTCTCTGATCAGAACATCTGTACCGCAGCTCTTTTCCTCTTCGTTCTTCCCTTTTCCTCATTCCATTTACAAACCTGTATCTGAACACTGATAACTGGTTGATGGGAAATGAGTGGAATGTTACATTTAATATGGAATTTTTAGCAGAAACCATTTTTAAAAGATGTATGTGTATGCCAAGACTGTGTTTATTTGATAAAAAAAAACAGAAAAAACGTTAATATTGTAAAATATTATTACAATTTAAAATAACGGTTTTCCATTGCAATATATTAAAATGTAATTTATTCCTGACTGTGATGGTAAAGCTGAATTTTCAGCATCATTACTCCAGTCTTTAGTGTCACATGATCCTTCAGAAATCATTTTAACATTTCTTATTATTACCGATCGAAGTATTAAGTATTACTGACCCCCAAAGTTTTTACTCTATGTGTGTGTGTTTATGTATGTATATATATATACACTCACCGGCCACTTTATTAGGTGCACCTGTCCAACTGCTCGTTAACACTTAATTTCTAAGCAGCCAATCACATGGCGGCAACTCAGTGCATTTAGGCATGTAGACATGGTCAAGACAATCTCCTGCAGTTCAAACCGAGCATCAGTATGGGGAAGAAAGTTGATTTGAGTGACTTTGAACGTGGCATGATTGTTGGTGCCAGAAGGGCTGGTCTGAGTATTTCAGAAACTGCTAATCTACTGGGATTTTCACGCACAACCGTCTCTAGGGTTTACAGAGAATGGTCCGAAAAAGAAAAAACATCCAGTGAGCGGCAGTTCTGTGGGCGGAAATGCCTTGTTGATGCCAGAGGTCAGAGGAGATTGGCCAGACTGGTTCGAGCTGATAGAAGGGCAACAGTGACTGAAATAACCACTCGTTACAACCGAGGTATGCAGCAAAGCATTTGTGAAGCCACAACACGCACAACCTTGAGGCGGATGGGCTACAACAGCAGAAGACTCCACCGGGTACCACTCATCTCCACTACAAATAGGAAAAAGAGGCTACAATTTGCAAGAGCTCACCAAAATTGAACAGTTGAAGACTGGAAAAATGTTGCCTGGTCTGATGAGTCTCGATTTCTGTTGAGACATTCAGATGTTAGAGTCAGAATTTGGCGTAAACAGAATGAGAACATGGAACCATCATGCCTTGTTACCACTGTGCAGGCTGGTGGTGGTGGTGTAATGGTGTGGGGGATGTTTTCCTGGCACACTTTAGGCCCCTTAGTGCCAATTGGGCATCGTTTAAATGCCACGGCCTACCTGAGCATTGTTTCTGACCATGTCCATCCCTTTATGGCCACCATGTACCCATCCTCTGATGGCTACTTCCACCATGTCACAAAGCTCTAATCATTTCAAATTGGTTTCTTGAACATGACAATGAGTTCACTGTACTAAAATGGCCTCCACAGTCACCAGATCTCAACCCAATCGAGCATCTTTGGGATGTGGTGGAACGGGAGATTCGCATCATGGATGTGCAGCCGACAAATCTGCGGCAACTGTGTGATGCCATCATGTCAATATGGACCAAACTCCCTGAGGAATGCTTCCAGCACCTTGTTGAATCTATGCCACGAAGAATTGAGGCAGTTCTGAAGGCAAAAGGGGGTCCAACCCGTTACTAGCATGGGGTACCTAATAAAGTGGCCGGTGAGTGTATATATATATATATATATATTACTAAATTGAGAGATTTTTTTTCCCCGAGCATATTAAGAATAGTTAATGCAATAGGTATCATATTTTTTTACAGCATTTATTGGTGGTTCTCATAAATATTCTATTGTTAATCGTTTTTTTTAATGAATGTTCATTCAGAATGCATTTAATTAAATACTCAGTTAAATGAAATGTTAGTTTATGTTAGCGTATAATAGTGTGTAATGAGGTAGAGATTAGCTAATGTTAACTTGTAGAACCTTATTGTAAAGTGTTACCAGATCATTGTTGTTTTCTTTGTCTGCATTACACACACTCTTCTGCACTGTTGCAAGCTGCCCTGCACAAACTGTGACTGGATTGTGAAATTCAGTGCCCATGTTTGCAGCATAATATGATTGGCATGATTCCTTTACTGAATGAGACGCTAAAACAACACTGACAGTGTGTGCAAAATAAACGGTGCGATTCTAGGTCTAAATGTAGGTTGCATATATCGGTTCTTTTCTATGCAGAGAGACTTCTGAATCGGGTGTCTTTGTGGTGAGCTTTTATTGAAATGAGTTTGCGTTGCAAACAGAAGCAGCGTGACTGAGATGCTGAAAGGAGCAGTTATCTCACACGAAGGGTTTCAGTTCCACCCCGACTGTCTGAAGTTATTTAAGGGACTGTCAGGCACATTTGAGGATTCGCCTCTTATACGTGCGAGAACGAGAGAAACGAGAAAGTCTCTGCAAGAAAACACTCAGCCAGTTTGGCAGCTTTCTGTTCCAGCTGTATGAAACCCGTATTAGTTCTGCCCGGTAACTGCTGAAGTTACAAACCTTGATTTCTTTCTAGATCCTGATAACTTGTAAAAATATGTCCATCCAACTAGTTGTGACAGTCTTTTCTTCCCTATTGTGACGTATATCCGTGTGAAACCGCTTCCAGAACAAGATAAAATGTTGGGCGAGGCTTGATTTGGTCCACTAGGAATTGGTTGTGGTTTGCTATTGGTGGATCTCATGTGAGTGACAGGTTGATCATCAGAGAAGAGAAGAGAAGTCTCTGCAAGAGGGAGGGGAAGTTATTTTAATTAAAGATTATGAGGACAACCACAAAAAAAGAAAGATAAATCACTTATACTGCTATTTCCATAAAAACAAATCTGTTTTGATTTCATGGTGACTTCAACCAAACGTCACTGGTTGGACAAACAGACTTATGCCATTGGTTGAGCTGACATTGCTGTATTAGGCTGATCGAGATGCTCAGATATTTGAATAGTGGCACTTTTTTTTTTTTTTTTTTCAGGACATTCAACCTACAATTGGCTGACTTATAGTTGTCTCTTATAGTTGAGATTTAAAAATACACATCACCCCTGCACACATAGCTCAGGGTTCAGATAGACCAGATCAGATAGGATGGAGAGTATGAGGTGTGAACTGAAAATACATTTGACAAGAGTTTTTCTCATATTACAAGATGTAGGTAAACAGCCTGCTAGTCTCTAAACTCCAGCCATTTGTATGTGCTAAAGTGCACACTTTGCATGCGCAGTGCAGACTTTTTTCTTTCCTGGTTCCTCATGTTCACTGTAGCTTTAATTCTTTAACCATATTGTCCACTTTAAAAGCTTTTCCAATCCAGGCTCCGCTGTAGCCTCTGTTTATGACTGCAGGTCAAAAACATAAACTGATGGCCAACTCAATGAAGAAACAACTAGAAAACACAATTTTTCTGGAAATGACCATACTTTTCATAATAGATGCACAAAAGATTTTTATTAAGTGCCCCTATTATGCTATTTTAAAGGTTTCTAGGTTTTCATGCATCAAAGGTAAAAAAAAACACTTTGATTTTTCATTATATACATTGCAGCATCATCTCTTTTTTCACAGTGTCTGAATTGGCCTGATAAAGGATTTAGTCTCACTAAACCCCTCCGTCCCAAGAGCATACTCTGCTCTGATTGGTCAGATCTGTTGCTCAGTCTGTTGTGATTGGTCTACTCTGCTCTGATTGGTCAGATCTGTTGCTCAGTCTGTTGTGATTGGTCTACTCTGCTCTGATTGGTCAGATCTGTTGCACAGTCTGTTGAGATTGGTCTACTCTGCTCTGATTGGTCAGATCTGGGCTGCGTTCAGCCCCGACAAAACGTTGCACAACGTTTTTTTAAACAGAAACGGTGATGCGTTGAACACACTGTTCTGATGACGCAAGAGTTGCATCTATGGCAGCTGAGAAGGCCATTCTTTGTGTTCTTTGTGAAGAATTTTCGGAGCCTGATGAAGTCGGTATAAATATGTGTTTAATACTACAAAATATGCCCGATGTTACAGTTACTGCACTTGCCGCCCAGAACACAAGAGAACATCCCAATCGAGGGAATGGATTGCTGAAACTGAAATGGAAGCACACGTCTTACCTAATTCAGACTAAAACATCTATTTATCCTCACATACTGACTTTATTTGTAGTTCATACTGTTTTAATACCCTGTATTTTCTTTCTCATTTTTAGGAAAAGCACTTAATTACCATTGTTTATTTCTATACCAAATGTCATACACTTGCAATGAAGCTAAAAATATAAACAACTACATCATTATGTTCATATCCTATAGTTTTACAATAAAACTTACGACAAACATGTCTTCTAATATCCTCAGTTGTTGCGAATACCGAGCTGCATCGAACACATTTGTAAATTACTTTCCTTGAACCCATTGTTCAACCCGGAAACATGACGTTCAACCCGGAAACCGTAGCAAAACGTTGCGCACCGTTTTGAACTTGAACGTGCGCCTATTGTGATTGGTCAAATCTGCTCTGATTGGTCAGATCTGTTGTGATTGGTCTAATCCGCTCTGATTGGTCAGATCTGTTGCTCAGTCTGTTGTGATTGGTCTAATCCGCTCTGATTGGTCAGATATGTTGCTCAGTCTGTTGTGATTGGTCTAATCCGCTCTGATTGGTCAGATCTGTTGCTCAGTCTGTTGTGATTGGTCTAATCCGCTCTGATTGGTCAGATCTGTTGCTCAGTCTGTTGTGATTGGTCTACTGCTTGCAGCACGTGAGGGATAGGCGTCAATAAGCCTTGAGCTTCAGCCTATACCCTTTGGTTTAATCAAAAGTTATGTATATGTTATTGTATATTTGTTAATGATAAACCAAATAAAAGGAAATGAAATGAAAAAAAAAAAACCATAGTTATATGAACTATTGAACTATAATTATTATATCAGTTTGAACGTGAGTCCTCATCCTTTGGAAGTGCAGCTTAGTGGACTTACTTTTGAAGAAATCAGCGTCTTCTCGACTCTCCCAGGCCTCAGCTACAACTACACTGTTTGAGGGACAAAGTAGGCATTGTTTGCGGGCAGCCAATAAAGACCATATGGTTGACATTATCTTTACAAAACGACATACAGTAGGTTCAAGCAAAAACTGTTTCAGGTAGTTCAGATTCGGTTCTTTCTTTTGGGAGATAATAACTCCATTTATCGTGCAGTTTGATCTTTGAAACTTTGCAGACCTTTTACATTCACAAACAACAGCTACAGTATATTACACAACTACATGAAATGTAATATCTGAAAAAGCATAACAGGGGCACTTAAAAGGAATTAATACTTGTATTCAACAGGGATGCATGAAATCAATGAAAAGTGACACTAAAGACATTTATAAGATTACTAAACATTCTGTTCTTCCTATTAATCGAATCCTGTGGAAAATATGAAGCAGAACAACTGCTTTCAAAATTGGTAATAGTCCGAAATGTTTCTTGAGCATCAAATCCTCATATTAGAATGATTTCTGAAGGATCATGTGACGACTGGAGTAATGATGCTGAAAATTCACCTCTGACATCACCACTTTGCCAGAATCACAGTCCAGATGAAATGACTGAACAGGCTTTTTGCACATTTATAAGAACAGGAAACTGAAGGGTGGTGGTGTACAAGACCCACAATTCTTTGCAAAGACTCAAGTGGTAAGCATTACAGGAAATGCAGAACAGGTGTGCATGTAACCATGGTAATGGAACTTTTGGTGATGGAACTGGGAACTACTGAAGTCCCAATACATTTTAAATTTGAATCAAATGTGTGCGTTAATACAGATTGAGCGGCGCCTGGAAAATATGCGATTGGTCTCCCATAATGCACACAAGAAGATGTCCATGTGTCTGCAGGGTAACGTGGGCACAGATGCGGAGAAGAGACATGTAAGTAACAGCTGCTTTTTTATATTTTCAAATCCCTCCTCCATAGTACACACTTCTGAATCGTTTCTTTTTCCTCTTAGAAAAAGCTTCCTCTCACGGCCCTTTCACAATCCATGCTGGATGGAGGAAATCAGCTCGGAGACGAGTCTTTTATCGGGTGAGTTTACTGACAAAACCCATCCGCCTGATCTGTGATTCAGACTCATAATGATGAGAGAACTTTGAATGTGACCAAACATCCCTGAGTCGTCGTGTTTTTTCAGGCAGGCGGTTCATTTATGGTCATGATCTGTGAAAATACAGAGTGGAAACATCATGATTATCCAACAATATTTGTTATCCCAGTAAAATGCATAATAGTCCGGTGTAAAATGCTAAATTATTATTGTTCATGAGGGAAAATGTGACCTCATGCTGCTTGATTATGATTGGTTCATAGTGTTTTTAGCAAGAGATTATTGTTTGTGAATTATGCTAGATGTGTTTGATATTATTTTAAGGGATGTCTTACAAGCAAGGATTTTTTTCATGGGGGGTGTGATATTTTTGTCCATATCGCCCCGCCCTGTTATTTAGCATCTGTTAATCCAAGCGACCAGGCAGCATGATGTTAAGCATGTTTGTGTCTACAGGAAGATGATGGAAGTCTGTGGAGAAGCTGAAAACAAACTGGCCTTTGAGCAGAGCCAACATGAAGTTCAGCTGGAGAGAGATGTTCTAGACCCTCTCAACCAGCTAGCAGAGGTACGTAACGCCAAAGACCTGCAAATAACATGCTTTTTAAACAGGCAATGTAGGTTATATCTTTATGTTTGTGCTTGAAGGTGGATATTCCTAACATCCTGAAGCAGAGGAAACATTTAGCCAAGCTTGTGTTGGATTTTGATTCTGCGAAAGCCAGGTGTGTATATAAATATACTACTGTGCAAAAGTTTGGGTTCAGTTTTTGTTTTGTTTTGGGGGGTTTTCCGGAAAGAAATTAACACTTTTATTCAGCAAGGTTGCATTAAATTGATCAAAAGTTGATCTATTTAGCCTTCAGCCCGCCTTATTTCAACTTAGTTTTAATCGTGTTTAACAGCGGAATTCGTGGTGAAAAACTACATTACCCATGATGCTCTACAGAAAATTACACCAATCAGAGAGTCGAAAAAAGCAACACATGCCAAAAGGTTTTGTTAGCTCCGCCAACTCTCATGAAGCACTGCACATGATGTAATCAAATCAAGTCAATCTCTCCACACTCTCAAAATACTGAAATATTTGCATATTTTGCAATAAACTTAAAATATATTGTTTTAATATATATAATCAACATTTGTAAATGAGTAGTTTTATATTTCTCCATTGTTTTTAATTTGATTTTGCTGTTCACAATGCTTCATGGGATTGTAGTTCTTTCCCTCAATGAAGCTGTGAAGTACATTTGTCTTTTTATCAGATTTTCAAATATGTTTTTGCTTCAAATCAAAGTTTGTTATTGAAGACTGGAGTAATGATGCTGAAAATACAGCTAAATTACATTTTATAATATATTAGAATAGAAAATTTTGAATTGTAATAATATTACTGTTTTTACTGTAGTTTTTAATGCAAAAGACTCCTTTGAATAACATTAGAAAAAATCTTACAGACCCCAAACTTTTGAATAGTAGTGTAAATGCATGACACTATAACCACACCAGCGTCTGCTGATCATCTTCCGGTGCTTTGAGACATTTGATGACATTGCAATGCAAATTGCTTGGAATACTCCTGTAATACAGGTATCACCAGGCCACAAAGGCATTTCCATCATCTGCAAATGCTCAAGCAATGGCTGCCAAACTTGACACACTTAAGGAGGAGATGGATGAAGCTCAGAACAAAATGGAAATAGGCAAGGTATGGATATAAGTCAGATTTGATTGAGGTTTCTGGGTGACCTTAGGTAGCACATTGAACCTAGTCTGATCTTGTTTTGTCTTTAGGATCAACTAGCAGCTGAAATGTACAACTTTTCCTCCAAGGAAGGAGAATATGCACGCTATTATGTGTTGGTAAGTCATTGAGGCTTGACCGGCACAAGAAAAATGATGTCTGATAAAGTTCGATTTATACTGGAATAATGAATTTAACTTGCAAATTTATCAGTTAGAAACTGGTCAAAGTTCAGTGGTATCAAATACTTTAGATATACAAAGACAGCGAGAGGCGTTTCAAAGATGGACGCCGACTGAAATGACTTGCCTGAAAGGGTTTTTTGTGTTATTCATAGATGATCTTACTGTATGCTAGTAGTTAGCATGTCTAACCAGTAGAGTCAATTTAACTGTACAATATTTTACAGTATATAGCCAGTTAGTAGATTAAAGATCATTTTGTCACAAACTTTTCTTCTCTCAAAACAAAAATAGAAAAGTGAGGCTTGTATTTGTCTTGACAGTTGTTAGAAGCTCAAGCTGAATACCACAGAAGAGCCTTGGCGTCCATCGAGAGCGTCCTGCCCACCATACAGTCACAGCAAGGTGTGATATTTACTCTTCACGTCCTGGACAGAGCATCTGCTGGATAAATGTTTCATATGAATCACTCACAGCACCTATGAAATCATGGGCTTATTAAAGGGTTAGTTCAGCCAAAAATTAAAAATTAAAATTCTGTCATTAATTATTCACCCTCATGAAACACGTAAGACTTTCGTTCAACTTCAGAACACAAATGAAGATCTTTTTAATGAAATTTGAGAGATTTCTGTCTCTCCATTGACAGCCTACGCAACTACCACTTTCAAGCCTCAGAAAGGTTGTAAAGACATCATGGAATTAATCCATGTGACTCCAGTGGTTTAACCTTCATTTTATGAGTGAGTGAGTGCTTTGTTTGCACAAAAAAACATAATTTACAACTTAATTTACAAAATATTACGATAATATATATTACGAAATATTATAATATAATACATGTTGTGTTGACACGAGAGCAGATGTGAACCTGCGTTGGGTGAACTAACCCTTTAATAACAATTAAACAGTGTATTATGGAGTGTTTTGTGTGCTGAAACAGAGTCCTCTGTCACAACTTATAAACTAAAAGAGTGAATCTCACAAAATCTATCAAAAACATGTTCGCTAGTGCATATTTCACCCAAAAATAAGAAATTAAGCTTTTTTTGCATTGTGACATTATTGTCGCAATAATATTAAGCACATTTTCCCCTCCAGATCTTATTAGTGTGATGCAAAATAACCTCACTGTCAATAGACATTTTACTTTTGAGCTTTTTTTTAATTGTCATTAAATATGCTCATAATCAATAACATGAAACGTCAACAGAAATGAAAGGCAGTAACATATATATATATATATATATAAAGAATGCTTAACATTTTGCATAATATATAATTATATTGTGAATTAATATTAATTTATTGTATTTCATATCACAGTAATTGAATAAAAGCCTGATTTTAATTATTTACAATATATAGAATATGTCTGAGTCATTTTCACTCTAAAATAGCCTATATTGCCTAAATAAAGTAAGCTTTTTTGCATTTGTGACATTTATTTTCATGACAACACATTTCCCCCCCCAAATTCTTATTGTCATTTGTTTAGACATTTCACTTTTGATTTAAATTTTTTATAGTTGTAATTTTTCACAATGATTATTGTCATTACAGTATATTCTCATAATGAAAACAAATCTGCTTTAACTGCACTGGCAGTACTTTGTTGAAATACTGTATATTTAATTTATAATTAGAATTATTACTAATTTATTTTTCACATTACAGTAATGAGAAAACAATACAGATAGACAGACAGGCAGACAGACGGATTTTCTTTTGATTTTGGGGTGAAATATGACACAGACATGTTCTTGACTGGTTGTATGATATGCACCCAACGATCTGGCTAGTCATCAAGCTATGAATCATTCTTTCTCTTTCAAAGCTTCCTGTTGGCCGGCACTGTAATGTATCCTGTTTCACTCTGCAAATCATCCTGTCTAACAGAATCTGTGTTACACACACACACCTAGTGATGATTCTTAAATGTATCCTCCTCCCATAACTCAAATCATTCTCACTCCGTCTCGTGATCTGGCATAGATAAATGGACAGAGAAGCCAGCGTTTGGCACAGCTCTGGAGGAACATCTGAAGCGCACTAGCAGAGAGATCGCTCTGCCCATAGAGGCCTGCGTCATGATGCTGCTGGAGACCGGCATGCAGGAAGAGGTATCTCACACTGTCAAACAACACCTGGGAACCGACAGATCAAATGACACGAAGCTCGTCTTCCTGAGGGAAAGTAATGCACACACAGTGGCAGAGAGTGGTCATTTTCAGGGAAGGGCTCAATCTTTCTGCCTTTCATATATTTAGCAAAGGGCTCTTTATACAGAACCAGTTTTAAAAGGATGAATGACATTTATTTGACATGCATTTAAAAAAATTAAGTTGCACAGTCAGATTACAAATGAAGGAGGGTTGCAAGTTAACATTTTATGAGTTTATAAATATTAAACTTTACTTTTTACTCTGATAGATAGACAGACAGACAGACAGAGAGAGACACAGTTAGAGAGAGAGAGAGAGAGATAGCAGTAAATCTGTGTTACAGACGTCTACTTGTTCACTTCTGCTTGTTGGTCAAACCCAGACTAATAATAGCAGTGAAAGGAGACAGTCGTTTCCCTGTGAAACCATCACTAACACATAAGAAAACTGTGTTTTCAGTCATTTTCACTTACAAGCAAATCAGTTTGTTTTCACTGCTCGCTGCAAAGGTCTTGTGCGTTTACAACATTTGCTTTCATGCCAGGGTTTGTTCCGTATCGCTGCTGGAGCCTCTAAACTGAAGAAGTTAAAGGCGGCACTGGACTGTTCCACTTCCCAACTGGAGGAGTTTTACTCTGACCCTCACGCTGTTGCTGGTACATGCTGTTTTTCGTAAATGAAAATGTTGAGGTACAGCTAGCTACAGAGCTAAAATGTCATTTCAGCGTTTAGAAGGACTTCCCAATTTTGAACCATGCTTGGTTGTATTGCTGATTGCAAAAAGAGGATATTAGCTCTGAGCTATTTTGAAACCTGAAACTTTTCAAATCTGTCACCAGTGTTAAGAGTACCACAAGTCATGTTCAAACACAATCGAGGGCTTGCAAATGCATCTGATGTTGTGTTTCTTTTCTCGTGATTATTTAGGAGCCCTCAAATCTTACCTGAGGGAGCTGCCTGAACCTCTGATGTCCTACCAGCTGTATGAAGAGTGGATTCAAGCCTCAAAGTAAAGCACATTCACATACACCAATGTCCATGACTACAGACCAAAGTATAGTTTCTTTTTTTTAAACTGAATCTCAATTCAAATTCAATTCGAGCTCTAAATCCTAAATAAAACGTCTATGAAAAAGTACACCCATGCTAATGTGACACTGATTAAACAGTATGGGGATTTTAGAGTATTAGAAATGATATTGATGAAGGTGTTTCAGATTTTAAACTTAGTTTTTATTGTGTATATTCTCTTGTTTTTCTCTCGTCTGCAGTATTTCTGACTCTGATAAGAGGCTTCAGGCGCTGTGGGTGGTGTGTGACATGCTACCAAAGCCCAACAAAAACAATTTTAGGTCTGCTAGTCACTACATCAAACTAACTTTTAGCATTGACCTTTTACAAACTATTATGATCATCGTAACATGCTGATCCATGTCTGTGAAGGTACCTGGTGAAGTTTCTTGCCAAGCTTGCTCTGGAAAGCGACGTCAACAAGATGACTGCAAGCAACATCTCCATCGTACTGGGCCCCAATTTGTTGTGGGCCAAAACAGAGGGGTGAGATTCGCACACAATGCTTCCCAAATAGCATTGTTTATATACAATTGTTAGGATTAAATGACCTTTTTGATGCTTCTTGTGGAACAGTTTGACATGTTACAGTTTTGTTTTTCTCCTAGAAGCCTCGCTGAAATGGCAGCCACTACTTCCGTCCATGTCGTGTCAATAATAGAACTGATGATCAACCATTCAAGCTGGTTCTTTCCAGAAGGTAAGACTATTATTGACTGTAGCTCTGCTCCAAACCTAGTGAGAGTCTAGATCAGTGGTTCTCAACCAGGGGGGTCGGGGCCCCAACACAGTGTCAAGGGGGCTTAAATTATTTAACTATTTTTTTCTTTACAGCAGAAGGACCAGAAACACAGTATATATTAAAAGTTTGTCTTAGACTATGGGGGCATAGGAGTCAGAAAGGTTTAGAATTGTATGCAGTTATTGAACTGACTTCTTACAACTCCAAAGCAACTTACAAAAGATGAACAAAAGCAATTTGTAAAATAGCCAATATTTGTAATATACAATACCAGGTTTATCAGATAATTTTTTAATAGTTTTTTAAATATTTAATATATCTTTAGTTTTAGCAATTTTAGTACTTCAGCTTAAACTTACTTCATTACATTTCTAATTTCCATTTAAGTTTTTAAGTTTAAGGTCATCTAATATTGTATTTTATGTCTGCTTCATTATTTAAATGAGCAAAAATGTTTTAGTTTGTAGTTCCAGTTAGCTATAACAACGCATTATCCATAAAACCTTCAAGCGATACTGCTTCAGATTGGGTCAAAACAAGGCAGCATATTTTCCCTGGCTAATTTCTGCCTAAAATGTTGCCAAAATAGGCAGCTCACTAGGGTTTGGATCTGAGCTTGTCCTCTTTAAGAACTCCTTACTTTCACTCAGTCATGGCTGTTTATTCATAGCCTTTGCTCTTTTGCTCTTCAGATGTGGACTTCAACGTTTCAGGCATGTTTTCCATGCCTGGGTGCCCGGGTACCCCTGACTCCGAAGCCGGATCCATAGACAGGAGGCGCCCAGGCAGCCAGGGCTCGTTCGATTCTGACCCTCCCCGCAAAGACAGGTACAAGTCTCACCCTCGCGTTTACAGACATGACTCCAGCTCCACAGTAGTGTCCGCGTCATATGTAGTGGCCAGTGAGTCCATCACAGTCCAAGCAGACGGTCTGAGACCAGAGCTGGGGGCTGTTTAGACCTGTTCATTTCATATGACACATACAACTTTTTCTGTGGTTTTTCCTCATTTTTTTGTCTTGCTTTGCTTTTCTTTTGTTTTTGTTTTGTTTTAGTTTTTTTTTTTTTTTAACCGTTGCTTATTGTATGCTTTCTGAAATAAAAAAAAATGTATGCTCATAGCTATGTATAAATGCATTATTGATATATTTCATGATCATGAACTTAAAAAAAAAGTCAAGTTTTTGATGTGCTTTCCAAAACACTAATTCAGCATCTGTCGGAATAAAATGATTAAAAGGAATAAAAGCTTATTATTTGTATTTCAGTAATTCCAATTCTAGTTATCCGGTGAGTGTATAAGCAGAAAGTGTTCAGACCCGCTCTTATAAGCTTGGTATGTTCAGAATGAGTCGAACAGCTCCTGTCTTGTCCCGCAGGCGATCATACCCAAAAATTCAGAGCTTGAAAATGTGAATGTTCTTGTGCCAGCCGCTCTAAAAGAGATTTGACTGCTTCATTAATAAACTAAATTAATGTCAGTGTTATTTAAGTATTATTTATATACTAATATAGCACTTCATATTTTGAATTTAGCTTTTCTGTTTTACTTAGTTTCATTTGTAGTCATTTTGCTATGCGCTTTTGTCATTTTTTTTTATTGTTTTGTTTATTAAATTTATCTTAAAAAAATGTGTTTTTTAAATTGTTCTAGTTAACAATAACAACATTGATTAATGCTTCATTAATGAATGACTGCTTAATTTTTTCACTATGGTATAAATCTTAGCATGCAAAAAAATTAAGCTAGGTTTTGAAATTACATTTCGGGGGAAAATACTTAAATGTGTCAAAGTTTGTGTCATTTACTAATGTAAATATACCTTATTTATACAGTTTTTAGTAACACTTTACAATAAGCTACATTAGTTCATGTATTTACTAACATGACCTAACAATGAGCAATACATTTGTTACAGTATTTATTATTGTTTATTATCTTTGTTAATGTTAGTTAATAAAAATACAGCTGTTCATTGTTTGTTCATGTTAGTTCACAGTACATTAACTAATGTTAACAAATACAACCTTTACATTTTAATGGCGTATTAGTAAATGTTGAAATTAATATTAACTAAGATTAAAAAAATGTATTGTTCATTCTTAGTTCATGTTAACTTGGGTAGTTAACTAATATTAACTACTGAACCTTATTGTAAAGTGTTACCCAGTGTTTTTAATTTTATTTAAGGATACAACATTCCATTTGCATTGTGTGTATTGTACTATATGTTGGCTGTTTTTGCTCTGTCAACAAAAGTAGTTTGACATGAAATCAACCATTGTGGGTCTCCGGGCAACAAAAAGTAGTGGCGATCCTAAATGAATCCCCGTTTTTGAACGAATTGGTTGAGTGAATGATTCAAATGGCCTAGTCATAAAGACTTGTTTTGTTCCTAAATGAATCCATGTTTTTTTTAATAAATTGGTTGAGTGAATGATTCAAGTGACCTACTCATGATCCTACTTAAAACCTACTGACAAAACTATGTAACTTATATGTATAATTAATGAATTTGATATATTTGTGAAAAACGAATATGTTGAAAATGCGCTAAATTTAAAATCTCAACCATTCCCAATATCTCTCTCTGGTTGCTGTCCCAGTGGTCAGGTGGTGGTCCTGTCCTTCTCCTCCTTCCCTTCTGTGGAGACTAATACCCCACTGTCCCTCTCTAGTGTGAGTGTTTCATACTGTCTCCCCTCTTCCCTGTAGCCCTGCTAACAAACAGCCGGAAATCACCCCTCGTAGAGCTGGCACAATAAATAAAAAGCAGCACTCCACGCCTAACTTCCAGCCCCCTCTCCCTCCCATTGACGCCGGGGGGGTTCCCGTGTTTGAGCCCTCCCCTCAGTCGCCCGGTGGCGGGGGTCTGGAGGCTGGGCAGGCGGGAGCTGTGGTGTCTCAGGTGCAGCAGCCTTTAGTTCAGCAGAACCCTGCTGCGGAGAACAGGTAAGGATTGGTGCGACCGTAAAGTCCCTCTACCTCACCATGCCATCCGCTGCCAGATGTCAGGAGCCGCCCGCCGAAATCTGTGTGTTGTGTGCACATCGTTTTGTGCCGCTGACTAGATTATTGCTTCAAAACGCTGCTTTAAAATCAAACGAATTGCCATCAATTGGGTACGATCACAGAGGAAGGTTTGCAAACATTTCAAGATAGCTGGGTTGGCAATAATCAAATGCTGTCATTTGTTTCTGTGTCATGCACATTCACTCTTTGTGAAATTCTCATGTTTCTTTAATCACTGTTACAGCTATACACCATCACACTTGTACCCTTGGTCAAGACATTTTACCCTGGATTTATCCAGACTGTGTCGTCGCGAAAATACGCCCGGGACAACATTTTTATGGGTAGCCCTCAGGCCCAAATAATAAGCTGTATGAAGGGTTTCTAAACTGGGATGAAGAGGTTACAAGAAAACCTCGGTCTGTTCCAAGAAAAATTGTGTTCAATTATTCAATGAAAAGAATTTCAAACTATATAAACAGTATATATATAAACACACACACAATTAAATCAGAGCTAAATGATACTTCTTAAATGACTAAAAATGAAATATATATAAATTATATTATTAATGAAGAATATGTATATGTGTGTGTGCTAACCCTAACTATATACACACACATTGGTTAATAAGGTATTATATCATTTATTTTATTTAATTATTTTTATTCTGCTTTCTAAAGACTTGGTTGGAAATCATGTTATTAATCAGTTATTATTGGTTATAATTTATTATTTCCACCCAATATTTTATCCATAATACTTTTAAAAGAAGAGTTTCCCCAACCTATATCGATTTTCAAATTGGAAGGATTCAAACAAACGCCTCTCAAAATGCAAGTCAAGGATGATTCTTCAAACGATTATTTAATCCTGGTCAGGGCACAACTCCTTCTAGTCTTTCTCTCCATATCTTTTCTGTAGAGTCTTCTCTGTTGCTTGAGTTTGTGTGTCCTGCCTTGTCTTTCTCAATTGCTTTTTCTTTCTATAGTGGAAAAGATGCACTGCATGCAGAAAAAAACACTTCTAATTATGCTAACAGTTTTTCTTTATGGCATCAGTATTAACTTTCCCGTGCAAGTCATTAACTCAACTTGGACCACTACATGTTAATTCCCTGCATGTTAACTGATCTGTGTATACATACTGGAATGTAATCCCATGATATGAGTTCCCTGCTTTTCTTCCCTCCCCAGTAACATGACCCGAGAACCTGCGACCACACCTCCGGCCATGAGGAACGGACCGGGAGGTTTGAGTGGGACACCCGCTCAGCTGAATGTGGGGACCCCTACCTCAGGTCCCAAGGGCCCCAGTCCGTTCATGGTGCGCAGAGGTGAGTCTTAATCGCCCTTATCCCAGATGGAAAACGTTTTGATCACGACATGGTAATGTTGTGAGCGAAACATTTCCCGTTCCTCAGTAAAGCTGTGGTTTTTATCTCACGTTTGCTTTTTTTTTCACCTTAATAGTGTGTGGAAAATAATTCAAATGACCTAAAATGCATGTTGTTATTGTTAACAAATTCAGGTACAAAGAAACAAGCACCTGCACCTCCCAAACAGACCACGTCTGCCACATCTCAGAGCGTAAAGACGGCTCCTAACCAGCCCACACCAGGCCAGCCCTCTGCCCCGAGCATCCCTCAGCCTCTCACCGCACCCCGTCGCAACAACCAGACCCCCATCCAGGCCCCCAGTCACCCTCCTCCTCAACCTCCTCCCCAGCCTTCTCCCCAGAGCACAGAAGAGCCAGACCCGTCCCCTCCCAGAACCCCCACCCCACCCGGTACACCGCCCCACGACAGCTCCCAGACCCCCCTCACTACCTACCCCTCCGGCTCCCTGCCGCGCCCCAGACCCACCCCTCGCACGCGACCCAAACCCAGCGGCCCGCCACCACCCCAACCAACGAGCGGTGCCAATGGTGTCTGTGTTTCTGGATCCAAGATCATCTCGGGTAAGAATAGGCACTTTTATTTGGCACTATATCAAATATCTACTTTTGGATCTGTATTATTATTATTATTATTACTATTATTATTTGTGTTTACTAAGGCAAGGTTTATTATTGCTCATACTTGAAGTTAGTTGAGCAAACGTATTAAAAGCATTAAACTTTGGAGTTTGATGGAAATTAATGAAAAACAACAACATTGTGACATTTTTCTACTGGCTGGCAAATAATAATAATAGTAATAAATAATAATAATAAATAACAATGGAAATACTTAAATTATTGTATAAATAATATTATATAATGTTTATATAATTATAATTAAGAATTTGAATTCATTATATTTAAATATAAACATTTAATAATTTAGTGTTTTATATATTTTTATTTAGTTTTATTTATATTACATATGACAATATGCTGTACATTGTATAGCTAATATAATTATAATAATTAATAATTGAAATATACATTGAAATTGAAAAATACATTTATGAATAAAAATAATAAATTATTTTATTTTTTATTTATAAATGATTATTTCATTTCTAGAAAATAAAAGCCCAGCATATGACCAAAATATTGTACAGAGTGTAGCTAATATAATTATAATAAAAATAGTAATGAAAATAATTAAATAACCTTTTTTTTAAATAAATTAAATAGTTGATTATTTATAAAAGTATTTAACTATTTTCATTACTATTTATTATAATTATATTAGCTATACGATGTACAATATTTTGGTCATATGCTGTGTTTTTATTTTCTAGAAATAAAATTAAATAACCTTTTTTTAAATAAATTAAATAGTTGATTATTTTTATTTATAAAAGTATTTCATTTTATTTCTAGAAAATAAAAACACAGCATATGACCAAAATATTGTACATCGCACAGCTAATATAATTATAATAAATAGTAATGAAAATAATTAAATACTTTTATAACTAAAAATAATACATTATTTTTATAATTTCAATATATATTTTATATTATATATGTACCAGAGATAACTTTATCCTTTTCCTGAGGGCAAATGCACACGACTATATAAAAAAAAATCAACATGTCCGTGCAAGTGTTATGGGAATGTCAAGCGCTCAATGGGTGCCGCTTACTCACTTTATGACATCTCAGTCAACTACAGCTAGAGTCTGTATAAAACCACAGGTGTCCAATGTCCGTATATAATGTACCTCATTAAAAGCTCATTATTGGGCAGGAAGCCCAACACTAGCCCCTGCCAAACAGCTGCCCTGAGGGTTTCCCTCCATTAGGATCGTCTCACATGACCAAAGAACTTCGTCTTCAGATGAGTGTCCATGCCAGGTCATTATAGCCGAGAGCTGTATTTCCACAAGTAGGTCTGTCAGGATGAATGTAGTACAGACTGTTCAACAGCACATACAGCAGTGGCCTGTAATAGAGGCCCGGACATCTTTGTTTTATGCGTTATATACTGTATGGTTGTCTAGTTTATATTTAATATTTACATTTAAATATGCAATGCAAAGGTTGCGGAATTATTTCGTTGTCACATCCTTGAATGTTCCGTGTTAAATAGAAGTTAAACTCTATAGACAGCATCCATGGCATGTAGAAAATAATATAAAAATATGAACAAAATTAAATTTAAAACATTGGTAAAAGCAAGCAAAACTCTTGTTTACGGGAACGCACTTAAAATGGACGTTTCTAAAGTCAGTTATTATAGATATGAACACGATTATTGTTCGTTTCTGCCGATTGAGGAATGTCAAAATGATTTTCTGTGATGATCAACAGAATGTCAGATGTGATCTTCGTATCTGGATTTCACATTTATCCCTCATAACACAAGATGTCATCATTGGCCTCTCTGTAGGATGCGTCGTGTGTAATAATCTTAGTCGTAAGTTTGGGTCAGTGAAACCACATTGGAAGCGTTTCCAGTGGTTGTGGAAACATCAGCAGCTTCCCAGAGTCCTTCACAGTTTGGCGTGAGGTTCAGGATCTCCTGGTTTACTGCATTGCTTCTGCCGCCACGTTCACAGCGGACGCTTCAATGACTTTACGTGAATCACGCATCAGCACTGTTTAAAGAAATCACCACTTCTAGTGTTTAAAGACACACTTTCTGATGGTTCACCGGCATCAGACCTTCATGTTCAAAGTCAACATGAAGTCAAAATTCAGCCTGTTTACTTTCCTAATACATATTCCTGGTCTTCATTAGCACGTTGCACTACAGTACAGGTCAAAAGTTTGGATTTTTAACGTTTTGAAAGAAGTCTCTTCTACTCATCTAGGCTGCATTCATTGGATCAAAAAGAGTAAAAACAGCAATATTGTGAAATATTATTACCATTTAAAATAACTGTTTTCTATTTTAATATACTTTAAAATGTAATTTATTCCTGTGACGGTAAAGCTGTATTTTCAGCATTATTACTCATACAAATATGATTTGATGCTTAAGAAATATATTATCAGTGTTGAAAACAGTTGTGCTGCTTACATTTTTTGCCAAAACAATGACGCTCTGTTCAAAAGTTTGGGGTAAAAAAAAATCAACTTTTTATCTCACAATGAGCAACTCTTGAGCATCAAACCATCATATTAGAATGATTTCTGAAGGATCATGCGACACTGAAGACTGGAGTAATGATGCTGAAAATTCAGCTTTGACATCACAGGAATGAATTATATTTTACAATATATTAAACTGGTTACTGTAAATTTCACAATATTGCTCTTTTTACTGTATTTTAATGGGCATTCTGTGTCAGAATGTCTTTTGCTTTGGTCTGTGTGATCCCCGACACCCCGGGTTGCCAGTTGGTGGAAAACACAGCATACAAAACAAACTGGGACAGAGATCGCAGATTCCACCCGACCTAAAAACTCTCGGCATCCATCTAAAAATCTCTACATACGGAGTGTATTAAACCTCGGATAAAACAACTCCTCAACTTGCCTGCCTTCCATTGTTCGTTGTGCTCGGCGTGCCCTCAATCTGGCAACCCGCGTTGAATCGGAGGATATTCTGAATTTGCACTGCAGTGCCCATTTCAACCGCTAGCTGGCAATATTACACACTGCACCTTTATTTATTCCAAACTTTTGAACTGTACTGTATATTTGCAACTTTACATAATCCACTTATTTTGACACATTATAGAAGTAAAATGGGTTGCAGACCCATTCATGTTGACTTTAAAAGGCCACTAGATTGTGATTGATTGTGTTTATGGAAGTTCACAGCCGTCTGAATGATGATTGGTTGGTCATCATCAGTGATTGATCCTTTGAACATGTTGTGACGTTGTTGCACTGTTACAGATGTGTGATCTTCTGCCTGTGAGGTCTGGTTTGAGTGACAGGCGACGGTAAGAACTGGGCGTATCCGTCGATGTTTTCTGAGCTCAGTGTGTGTGTCTGAACGCTTTCTGCACAGCGGCAGCCGTCCTGGTGCCCGTTTTAACCCGACTAACAGCAAGTTAAACCGCATGACAACCTGCATAACCAGCACATTGCAACTAAACATGTAACCTCGGCTGCTTCTGCAGGGTGAATGTCAGCTGTGCCATAGATACTGTTATTTAACATTATTGAATTTTTTAGTTTGGGGTCAGTTTTATTCATTTTTCTGCTGAAAGAAATCACTTGACTAAACTCTTTGTAATTCAAGAATATAAAATATTTATTTCAAATAAATGCTTATAAATTAGTTTGAACCTTCTATTCATCAAAGAACCCTGAAAAAAATGTGTTACGGTTTACACACACAAATATTAAATATAACTTTTCAACATTGATAATAAAAATAAATCCGCATAGCAGCAGATTGTGACACTGAGGACTGGAGTAATGATGCTGAAAATTCAGCTTTGATCACAGGAATAAATCATATTTTACAATATATTCAAATAAAAAAGTTATTTTAGATAGTAATACCATTTCAGTTTCTACAGTTTTTTTTTTGTTAAAATAAATGCAGCCGTGGTGAGCATGAGACGTTAAAAATCTTACTGACCCCAAACTTGTGAACAGTAGTGTATATTTGATCATGTTTGGATATTAAAGATGTATAATATTAGTATTGTTGGTTAAATATAAATGGCTGTATCAAATCTAAAAACATTCTCATAACGTTATCATTCAATAATATTAATATTGATGTTAGTGATATAACATGCATTTTGATATCCAAAATACATTCAAGTGCTTCTTGGTTTCACAAATATTGCTTATTTTCTCTGAAGGGCAGGTTTTATGAAATTTAGTTTTGGTGGAAAGATGATACTAAAGAAAACTTTAACTATGCATTATGATTGCACAGATGGAGATGGAGAGGAGAGATCTTTTATGGGACCAGGGCTGGATCTTGTCCCGGAGCTTGAGGATGAATCCTTGGAAACACTCTCAGAGGATGAACACCAATCAGAAAACACCACCCTGTGAGGTGGGCGGAGTCAAGTCTTCACACAGCCAATCGAAAGCTATGTTCGTAATGGAATACTAGCATACTGTAACTGCACCGTACATTCCTACCGTTTTTAAGGATGTGAACGTATCCAACATGAGACAAACATTGTCACACGACCTCTTTATATACCGGTTACCTCATGAATAAATAGTTAAGCATTCTTCAAGTAAAACATGTCTCAACTTTTGGAAGCGTGATCAAATAACGAGTCATAACAGTTGTAGTTCAAACGACACTGGAAATGGAAGGTCAAGTTGATGCATTGCATTATGGGATACGGCACCCAGCACAGTGTGCAAATATAGTAGGTCATCTGGGTATATTCTAAGCATACAGAAAGTATACATACAGTAAAAGTAGTATAGTAGTATGCTATTCCGAACATAGCCACTTTAACCTTTAGCCCCTGTAGATACAGTCCCATTTACACAAAATACATGAAACAAAAACAGTCTAGAAGCTTCCTGTCCTCACAATGCTGGCACATTGTAACCATGAGCCGGGAAGAAATCAGTACGCAAATATTAACATGCTCTACCATCTTGATTTCATTCACAAATGGCATAAAGCTGATATGGGTTCAAATATAAAATATGAATGTCTTTGAGTTTTGTGTAACAAGCGACATATATGTGCAAATCACTGAGTTTGTGTGGCTGATCTTCCACACTTCACATTTATGTTGGTTATCATGGTGAATGTCATTTATTCAAATTTATTTTAATTGTTCCTTTTCTCTTTTAATACTTATGTAAAAAAAAAAATAGAACATTTGGATTGAAATGAGGTTGACAATGAAAAATACTGATTATACAGATACAATTCATTTGATACATGTGATTTGTATTTTTAAGTATTTGTCCTGGGGTGCAATACTGACTGTATTATGGCATTAAAGTCAGTTTTCTATTAGTTTATTAGTAAAAAAAAAAAAAAAAAGTAATTGTGTTTCACTAGGTTTAATTTTAGTGGAGGATACCAATATCAATTTATCAGATTCATCTATCCACAGTTTTTGATCCACTAATATAAACCCTGCACATGCTATTATGAAATATCCTGTGTCAGAGCTTTAGGGGTTTGTTTCATCATGTTGTATGCAATGCACTGACAACATTAATGTGAACGAGTGAATGAAAGGATTTATGGATCTGTCAAGCTCAGGAACCGTCAGCTAGAAAGCCAAAAGTCATTCATTCCTTTCAAGAGGGAATATGTATTTTATTTCTGTGGTTATGTTCTCTTTAATGTGCTTTCTTAATTGTACATATTGATTTTTTTTTCCTTCTGTTTATCACCCTTTTCTATATCTGTGTGCACATTTCCTGCCTCTGAATTCTTATTCTTCACATTCTCCAGTGCCTCAGATGAACAAATGTTGTAAAAATTCTTTTTTTTTTTTTTCAACACAAACTTTTTTTCTGATTATATATCTAATAAAATGCTTGATTACAGAAGCAAATTTGATCTCAAAAGTTGTTTTTTAAACACCGTTTAATTTACAGAAACATCAAGGACAAAATAGTTTTCATAGGAGTTAAAAATAGGTTTTCATAAACACTTTTTGTTATACTGGTTGAAGCAATCAATAATAGAAGTCGTCTAAATATTAAATGTACATAATCTTCTGTGGAAGTCTCAGGACCAAAAAATGTACGTCCAATCATTGTGCTTTGAGACATGAGGTCATTTAACGGCGTCTCTTGTGATGCTTTGCAGACATAGTGTCGGCCCACATCTGGTACATGTGGATTCCAGGCGTACCAGATGTGGGCCGGATCTGGGCGAAACTATGGCGCGGCTTTGGAGACGCTCTGAAGGGAGGGTGGGATCTCATGCTTTCAAAGCTAGCCTCTCAGAAATTGCCTACCCTACCTTTAAATTGTCATTTAATGTCTTTATCAAAAAAAGTAAAAACTGATTGATAAATAAATAAGCATACCGGTCAATTAATAATTACATACTCAGTGAAGATTTACTTACACACCAGTCACACTAAACAATCCATGATAAAGGGCAAGTGGCTATGCCCAGTAGGCGATGAGAAACACAGCCAATGACATACAGACGATGAGGTTGGCGTTTACCACGTGTCTCATACAGGGCTCTTCCTCGAGGGAACACATCGGAGTCTCTGGAGGAGGAGACATGGGCTTCTCTTCTTTCTGCTTCTCCATTCCACAGATCCAGAACAGAGCAGATTTGAGTTTAGAGGAACCCGCTTCACTGGACACAGAGCTACAGGAGTCTGGTGAGAAACACAGCGCTCAGAATTACATGTTAACAGATTGAATATACATGATGTATATTAAGTGCATTTTATATTGCCTGCCAAATGCATTTAGACACTTGCATTGCCCAAAAAAAATGGCCATTTGTTTGCAGATGTCACTTTTGTGGTTTCTATGTAAAGCAATGACGTTCAAATATTAATTGTTATGCCAATGTTTTTTTTTGGAGTTAAAAGAATGACAAAAAGTAAAAAATTATGACACAAAAGTCCAAATTATGACATAATTATGTGATAAATTTTATATTATGATACAAATTAGATGTGTCGTGTAATGTCAATTTCTCAAATGTATGACTTAGTATGTCATAATTGTAACATCTCATAATTATTACATAGAGATTATGTAATGAAATAATGTTCAGATATTTAGTCAGTGTGATGTCAATGTTTTTTGGTGTCATGTGCTTATATTTCACATATTACTCAGATTTTTCTCATTTTCTCCACTCATTTAAACACTTTAAAAAATATCAAATGACTTTGTCTCCCTCTTCTGGATAACTGGTCTATTAAAGTCAAAGAATTAAGCATAAAACTAAGAATAAATCAGGATAGACAATTTACAACACCTTGGCAAACCATTGCATGCATTATTTATCCTGAAGCACACTGAGACTTATCTGTCCCTGTTTAATTCAAATCCCAAAATAATGCTACAAATGCATGTGAATTGGAATAGGTACCTTCTTTCATTTGATATGCATCATTTTCCATGTGTTTTGTGTTCTGTGTGGCGCCTTCGATCGTGTAGAGATCTGAAGCCACAACCTCTTCGCTTTCTTTCACAGGATCAAAGCGCGTGTACCACGTCAAACGACTGATCTGCAAAATAACAAGCCCTTTATACCGGACGTGTGTGTATTCTCAAGGTTTGTGAAAAGACATTTCTGAGTACAAAGTATGTTTTTTGTGCAATTGCAAACTGGGTTTGTGTGTGTGTGTTTACCTGCTCTGGTTTGGGCTTCTCTGTAGCCAGACTTACACACACCACCACGATGAGTGTGAGGAGAGTGAGAATGATGGAGAAGTACAGGAAGTGAACATATTTGATGATGTCAGGCCTGGTGTCGCTCTCATAGCACAGCGGTGTAGGATAGACGAAATCCAGGATCATCCTTATACACCCCACCAACATCCCCACTATCAGACCCCAGAATGCACCCTACACCAACAAAAAAAATCAGTTAATGTGTTTATTATTTATTGATAATATATATTAATAAAATACTTCAGAAACTAATTAGGAATGCACTGTATATAAAGTGCAGTATGAGTGAATGTGTGACCTTCTATGTGTGAAGTTCATATACTAGACAGAAGAGTACATTATGGATTATCATAATTATGAGGTTAAAAGGTCAATAATAACAAGTAGAAATTATGAGACACTAAGTGAAAATTATGAGATAAAAAGTTGACATGCTGTCATAATTATAGGATAAAAAGTCATAATTATGAGATAAGTTGACATGACAATTTCAAACAAAGTATAAATTATGAGATTAAAAAGTTGACATTGTGACAATGTTGTAATTATGAGCTAAGTTAATTATGAGATAAAAAGTTGACGACATGCTCGCATAATTATAAGATAAAAGCAGAAATTACGAGATAAAGAGTAAATTGTGACAGTCATAATTATGAGATTAGAAAGTCAACATTGTGACAATGTTGTAATTATGAGACAAGTTAATTATGAGATAAAAAGTTGACGACACGCTGTCATAATTATAAGATAAAAGCAGAAATTATTAAATAAACAGTTTAAATTGTGACATTGTTATAATTGTGAGATTAAAAAGTTGACATTGACACTCATAATTATGAGATACACCGCCGGTTTAACGGACAAGGCTTAAGCTAGTTCCAGACTAAAATGCACGTTCGAGCTGTTTTCACTGAAAGAGACTTGCACTGACAAATCTTAAAATATGTCACTGCCATTGTTTTGTATCAAGATTCACAGCAGTTTTATGTTGTTGGTTTTTTTTTTCTTCAAAAGGTACTTTTGTCTTATTTGAACTAAGGCCTAGTCCTGGCTTAATCTAAACCCTGTCTGTGAAACCAGGCCAAAAAGTCAAAATTATGACAAAGAAAATTCTAAATTATGACAGTCAATTATGAGATGATGAAAATGAAAGTTGACATTATGAGACAAGTCAATTCAAAAAATTAATGTCAGACTTTTTGTCATTTCGCTTTTATAATTATGATTTAGTATGTCATAATTTTAACCATCTCATAATTATAACCTTTAACTATAATTATGATTTTCCAAAGCCATTTTTTTTTGTGGAAGAAATGGGCTTCCATATTACACATTACATAGTGTAAGTTCATAGTGTATAGTAGGTCATTTGAGTACTACCATCTATATGAGTGAGTCATTATATATTCATTCACTCAATCGACTGTTCAAACATTGATTAATTCAGGAACTCGCTCCTGTCTGTTGCACAGAACAACACTTCTGCTGTAGCTTCGCTTTTGAACTATTTTTGTTGGTGGAGCAATAATAGACAAAGCAAACGGCAAAATATTTGTAACACCTCACACTATCAATCTTGGTGTTGGTCTTGATATCCACTGTGAAATTATATGGCAAAATCTCAGCCAACAGTACTTGTGATATTACTTTATTTATAATTTAACCCATGATATGGCTCGAAGCCTACCTAAATAAACGTTTTCATATGTGTCTCTCTCTCACTCTTTTGCAAGTGTAACTCTGTTACTATGGTTACCAATGTTTATAGTAGCGGATTCATTTCGTACTGTACGGTAATCAAACTGACTGGAACTACCTGTGCATTAAACGGTTTTACTGCACACCTTCCAGCCAATCAGAATCGAGTATTTAAACAACCCGTGGTATAAGTGTGAATTTACATAAATTACTAATGAATACTTTTCAAAATCTGATGAAAACATTAAAAAGGAAGAAAAAAACCCCTCTAAATGCTTGATTGGTTTTGTACCTTCTCATTGGTCCGTTTCCAGAAGCATCCAGCGAGGAAGATGACCGTTATGGGGGGCTGCAGGTACATACTGATGGATTGGATGTAGATGAAGAGCTGCCCACCCTGACTGGCCTGAACTAGAGGAATCCACAGCACTGACACCACCACTAACACCAACACAAACACTCTTTGACATGGAAACACACACACACACACATACACAACAGTTGAAACAGCTGACTTTACCAGAGAGCTACATGTTTTAAGTATTTGTAGTTGTAGAATGACAATACTAGATTAATTTGCTAAAAGCAAAAGCTCGACCAAAAGAGAATTTTACAGGTTAACAGCTTCTAACTATCCAGTGGGCCACCAACATAAGACGTTAATATTTGGTTTCATTGAAGTTCTGTTCAATATCAATTTGACAAAGAATACCGACACAGCTGACATTGGTTTTAAGTTGTGTTATTAACTCTTTTCCCGCCGTTGACAGAAACTTCCGGCTTTCCGTGTTTTCACTGTGATTCGGTAGGGGGGCACTATTACCCATCTGTACAGAATCAGAATCTCCTGATAAAAACACAATACGTAAACAGATCCATATGTAAAATAACGCGATCATTAACATTAAACTCCATATAAGGGTGATTCTTCAATTGGGGGCTATTTTGCCATCTTACATTTTGATGAATGAAATCTGGTTGAATTTTGTTGGAATTATGTCAAGGCAATGTTTACATGCTTTGATGTAAAGATATAATAATGGCCACGACTGAGCTTAAATATAATTTGAGTATTTTATATCTATTTGCCAACTGGCACTGAAAAACGTCATTCCCATCACAACATCAAAAAGTCTCATAATGCAAAGAATGTATCAAGGAGATCATTTAAACTCATTCATCTTGCAAACATTGTTAACCTTCAACAATACATATAAAAAACAAAATGTTTCCATTCTGGGAATTCCATATATTTTCTTGTTCTTACCATCAAAATGTGTTTTCCTGTATTCATCAAAGCACACTTTTGTTTAATTTCTGTAAAATTAATTTTAGATGTTTTTTCTTTGAATAGGTGGATGAGTATTTCATTAGGCTTTTCATGTAGCACCTCAAGATTGAACATAAAACAGATTTAAAGGTATGTTTGCTGTAAATTAAGCAACGTGGTGGTAATGACATACTGTTCTGGTAATGACATAGTGTTTTGGTAATGACAAATGAAAAGTGTACTGATACATAAATCAAATTTAAAGGCTTAAATAATGACTTCTGGTGAGTGTTGTTGAAAGAAATGGACAGATGTAAGGAGATTGACAGGGTTGTGCAACCACAGAAACCGAAAATTCTCGGGACAGCAGCATGTGTCCAAATTGTAATCTTGTTCTATTTCATCAGAAATGATCTTGAAACGGGGCTTGTGTAAAATACCGAACTTGTCCTTTAACTTTCTTACGACCTCTTCTGCAAGGAGTTTCACGATTTTCATTTTCACTGTTCTGACCCTGTTGCACTGGAGATGTTGGGGGGTGTTTGAAGCTACATAGTGTTGTACTTCCTGTCGAATTTTGTCATTGGCTCTTTGATTGTTTTGGTTAACTCTCCATTGTTTGCGTTTCTGTTAGAGATGCACCGATTGATCGGCTGGTGACTGGAATTGGCCGATTTTCGATTGGCCATGATCGGCGATGACATTTTATGCCGGTCAAATACACTCGGGCGCCGCATGATTAATATCGAGCAACATCAGCATCACACGTGCACACGGAACGCACATGTTGGAAACCTCGTGAATTACGGCCGTTTCACACCGCAAACGTGAGCAGCGCGTATTATTTCAAGCGTGCATGTTAATCAATGAGTGCATTCACACCGGGAGCGGGAGCCGCGCGTGAGCAGCGGTGAAGCACGGGTTTCGGTGCAGAGTCTATTTTTGCTGCACTGCTCACGCTCAATTAAAGTGAAAGCACACTTTTGATGGACAAAATAAATATGATTTCACACAAAAGTGCCCAAAATGCACAGAATTTGCACGTCTGGTGTGTTTTAACAAGAACTGGAGTATTTGTCAGAAAAGAAAATGAATTTTCTTTTTGAAATTAACACTTTTTTTGTTGGATATTGGATGTGAAAAGAAGGAAATGGTTCTTCCATAACACTGCACTTTAGATTCACTGCACATTTTTAGAGGAGTAATTTATATAGTCCTATTTTATAGTGATTACTGTTCAAAAATATTCTATGCAAAATGTAAAATGTTCTACTAAAGAAAAGAGAGAAAATAAATATTTGTGTGTGCTGTAAAGTGATTAGAAAAAATGAAATCGTAATCGGCTAAAAATTGGTATCGGCAGGTCAAACTCTGAAAAATCGGAATCGGCCTAGAAAATTGTAATCGGCCCATCTCTAGTTTCTGCCTTTGCTCCCGTTTTGAAAGTTGTGAGATTAGCTTTCCTGTTTCTTTTCTTCTTTTGTATCTTTCCTTTTCTCTGTCAATGTACTGCTGATATTTTACAGGATCTTCCTTCAATTTTTTTCTATAATCTCTAGACCTTTCAGTTGATTTCTTGGGAGCCATTCTGGTTAAAAAATAAGACAAAAAATAGTTTTAGGAAGTAAGGCATCTCACTTAAGTTTCATTGTAAAATCACACTATTATGCTTCTTTAACTTAATTTATAAACACATAATATGATATAGATAGTGACACAGAACATGTCATTACCACCATCACTTGTCATTACCATCACAACAAGTTGTGTGTTGGTAATGATGTGTTGCGGTAATGACATTTTTCATTTTTTTCAGGAAAAAAGATGCTAGGTCATGGTTTTGCTAACATTACTCAACAGCTAGTACAAAAAGACCTTTAAATACACATAAATCATTGTGAATATATATATATATTTATCAAAATATTGCTGCTACAGCATTTATGGTAATGACGCTGAATAAGTCTACTCCATGATCAGAAGGAATTCATGATTAAATTACTTACTTTTTCAGACATCAAATTTCACTGTTCTTTCATGGCTGACATGTGCTCCCCTGCTAGTCTTCATTTCCATGGTTATGGCATAAACAAGTCTTACCCTCAAAAATATCCTTGTTGTAATCATAGACTGTCGCGGTAATGACAGTATTGTTGTGGACAATACTAAATTGTTAAAAATATTCACAAATTGCACAGATATGAACCCAAATTATGCATCAAGTGCCTTTTTAAGTTACTGTTTAAACATATATTGTGATTTTTTAATTAACTGATAACATTTGATCACATTTTCAGAGCAGATAAGTTTTAAAGTCTGGGTTGGGGACAAGGCCTAAGTAGGCAAATATTAGTGATGAAAGCATTTTTAAAAATGGAAATCATACTGATTTTAGTGTATAACATTTTTTGGTGGTGCAATAAATATTATTTGAAATAACTAAACTATTTATTTTATAAAATAGTATTTTTAACATGAATGTATAACCTGGGGACATAAAAGTTCCCGTAATTGAAGAATCACCCATAAATCAAAACCACCTAGTGCTACTGAATGAAATGTCATTGTCGACCCAGGTCTTGGTAGGCCTACTGTGAAGTTTTGGGGGTGTTGATGGACTCGATCTACTCCATCTATGTTTTGATCATCCTTCTGAATCCGATCCAGACGTAGTCTTTGACAAAAATGCAATTTCTCAGCTTTTTGCTCAAAATGTTGCTTTCTTTATGAAACAAACCCACATTTAAGTGTTGATAAAAAAGAATGCATTAAGCTAGAATAAAACGTTTTTTGTTTGTATGTTTAAAAGCAGAGGCACTATTCTTTTGATAAATTGCATGTTCAGATATTCATACAAAAAATATTCTGGGGGCCATGTAACTTGTGAAGATAATCAAAAAATGCTGGCGGAGGCTGGCAACTTTAAAAAATAAATGCTGGCAGGGAAATAGTTAAGGAACTAAAATTCAATGACTGATGTCAAACAGAGACAGTCATGAGGTATGTTAATCAAAACCCAACGTCTGCTAAATATAATGTTAACGTCCACACAACATGAAATTATAACATCAGTAGATGCTGATATTTTATTGTCGTCAAGCCAACGTTGGGTTTTGGCCTCAACCCAATTTTCAATTTCAACCAAATTTTAATGACGGTCTAATGTTGGAGTCTTTCTGACGGCCAATTACAAATAGGCTCTTTACAGGCTGAAGAAATGGGTGAATTTGCCTTTAAAATCTAATGTGTGTATAACAGCTTGTTGATGTCACACCTCCCCACAATCATGAGCTCCCACTCGGAGGCAGTGCGGCGGATGTTTCTCCAAAGGTCCATGGTGAAAATGGTGCTGGAACTGTTGAATATGGAGGTCAAAGAGGACATGAGAGCAGCCAACATCACAGCCATCATTAAACCCCTCAGACCTGGACAAACACACACAAGAAAAATTAGTTAGCTCAGCCAGCTGATCTAAAAACTAAAAAACAACCAACATGTACGTAAACAATCAAAGAATCTCACTAATACCTGCGGGAAGGAGCTCCATCACCAGTTTGGCATAAGCAATGTCCGAGCAGCCCACAGGATTCCCACAAACCTGTTTACACACATCTGGGTCTCCACAGCCCACCTCGTCTACAGTTCTCACACACACACACACGTTCATATGCATTTCAATAGAACAAACTGTACATTTAGAGGCCTTAAACTTTGGTGTTTGTTTCAGTAGTTCACCTGGGTAAAGTATCCTGCTGATCATGCCTGGAATCACCATCATGAAGAAGGGCAGAACTTTGAGGTAAGCGGCGAGCAGAGATCCTCCCTTAGCATGCAGAATGTTCTTGGAAGCAAGCGAACGCTGCACTATCACCTGCACACAGGAACAACAACAAAATATAATCAACAATCTAAATATAAGCAACAGCAATAATAAATCTACGACAACAACAATAATCAACAGCAGCAGCAGCAATAATCTACAACAGCAATAATCAACAACAGCAGCAATAATCTACAACAGCAATTATCAACAGCAGCAGCAATAATCTACAAGAGCAATAATCAACAACAGCAGCAATAATCTACAACAGCAATTATCAACAGCAGCAGCAATAATCTACAACAGCAATAATCAACAACAGCAGCAATAATCAACAGCAACAGCAATAATCAACAACAGCAGCAATAATCAACAACAACAGCAATAATCAACAACAACAGCAATAATCAACAACAGCAGCAATAATCAACAGCAGCAGCAATAATCAACAACAGCAATAATCAACAACAGCAGTAATAATCAACAGCAGCAATAATCAACAACAGCAGCAATAATCAACAACAGCAGTAATAATCAACAGCAACAGCAATAATCAACAACAGCAGCAATAATCAACAGCAGCAATAATCAACAACAGCAATAATCAACAACAGCAGCAATAATCAGCAGCAATAATCAACAACAGCAATAATCAACAGCAGCAATAATCAACAACAGCAGCAATAATCAACAACAGCAGCAATAATCAACAACAGCAGCAATAATCAACAGCAGCAGCAATAATCAACAACAACAGCAATAATCAACAGCAGCAGCAATAATCAACAGCAGCAGCAATAATCAACAGCAGCAATAATCAACAGCAGCAGCAATAATCAACAGCAGCAATAATCAACAACAACAGCAATAATCAACAGCAGCAGCAATTATCTACAACAGCAATAATCAACAACAGCAGCAGCAATAATCAACAACAGCAGCAATAATCAACAGCAGCAGCAATTATCTACAACAGCAATAATCAACAACAGCAGCAATAATCAACAACAGCAGCAATAATCAACAGCAGCAGCAATAATCAACAACAGCAGCAATAATCAACAACAGCAGCAATAATCAACAACAGCAGCAATAATCAACAGCAGCAGCAATAATCAACAACAGCAGCAATAATCAACAGCAGCAGCAATAATCAACAGCAGCAATAATCAACAACCGCAGCAATAATCATCAGCAACAGCAATTATCTACAACAGCAATAATCAACAACAGCAGCAATAATCAACAACAGCAGCAATAATCAACAACAGCAGCAATAATCAACAGCAGCAGCAATAATCAACAACAGCAGCAATAATCAACAACAGCAGCAATAATCAACAACAGCAATAATCAACAGCAGCAGCAATAATCAACAGCAGCAGCAATAATCAACAACAGCAGCAATAATCAACAACAGCAATAATCAACAACAGCAGCAATAATCAACAGCAGCAGCAATAATCAACAGCAGCAGCAATAATCAACAACAGCAGCAATAATCAACAACAGCAATAATCAACAACAGCAGCAATAATCAACAGCAGCAGCAATAATCAACAACAGCAGCAATAATCAACAACAGCAGCAATAATCAACAACAGCAATAATCAACAGCAGCAGCAATAATCAACAGCAGCAGCAATAATCAACAACAGCAGCAATTATCTACAACAGC
Source organism: Rhinichthys klamathensis goyatoka (assembly GCF_029890125.1). Taxonomy (NCBI): domain Eukaryota; kingdom Metazoa; phylum Chordata; class Actinopteri; order Cypriniformes; family Leuciscidae; genus Rhinichthys; species Rhinichthys klamathensis. The sequence goes on from NW_026606567.1 coordinate 847,116, forward strand.
AATAATCAACAACAGCAGCAATAATCAACAACAGCAGCAATAATCAACAGCAGCAGCAATTATCTACAACAGCAATAATCAACAACAGCAATAATCAACAGCAGCAGCAATAATCAACAACAGCAGCAATAATCAACAGCAACAGCAATAATCAACAGCAGCAGCAATAATCAACAGCAGCAGCAATAATCAACAACAGCAGCAATAATCAACAGCAACAGCAATAATCAGCAACAGCAATAATCAACAGCAGCAATAATCAACAACAGCAGCAATTATCTACAACAGCAATAATCAACAACAGCAATAATCAACAGCAGCAGCAATAATCAACAGCAGCAATAGATCACCAACAGCGCAATAATCAACAACAACAGCAATAATCAACAGCAGCAGCAATAATCAACAACAGCAGCAATAATCAACAACAGCAGCAATAATCAACAACAGCAATAATCAACAACAGCAGCAATAATCAACAACAGCAGCAATAATCAACAACAGCAGCAATAATCAACAACAGCAATAATCAACAACAACAGCAATAATCAACAACAGCAGCAATAATCAACAACAGCAGCAATAATCAACAACAGCAATAATCAACAACAACAGCAATAATCAACAACAGCAATAATCAACAACAGCAGCAATAATCAACAACAGCAATAATCAACAACAGCAGCAATAATCAACAACAGCAGCAATAATCAACAACAGCAATAATCAACAACAGCAGCAATAATCAACAACAGCAGCAATAATCAACAACAGCAGCAATAATCAACAACAGCAATAATCAACAACAACAGCAATAATCAACAACAGCAGCAATAATCAACAACAGCAGCAATAATCAACAACAGCAATAATCAACAACAACAGCAATAATCAACAACAGCAATAATCAACAACAGCAGCAATAATCAACAACAGCAATAATCAACAGCAGCAGCAATAATCAACAACAGCAATAATCAACAACAGCAATAATCAACAGCAGCAGCAATAATCAACAACAGCAATAATCAACAGCAGCAGCAATAATCAACAACAGCAATAATCAACAACAGCAGCAATAATCAACAACAGCAATAATCAACAACAGCAATAATCAACAGCAGCAGCAATAATCAACAACAGCAGCAATAAATCACCAACAGCGCAATAATCAACAACAACAGCAATAATCTACAACAGCAATAATCAACAACAGCAGCAATAATCTACAACAGCAATAAACAACAACAGCAGCAATAATCTACAACAGCAATAATCATCAGCAGCAGCAATAATCAACAGCAGCAGCAGAGTTGTCATGATAAAAATATTATGTTTGGAAGGTATGTTGTTGTTAGGCGGCTGCTAAGATCTTATGGGTGATTATTACAATGTGGTTGCTGAAGAAGAGTTCTAAAGAGTTGTTCTAAACTAGATAGAAACTAGTTTAGAACTAGTCTAAAACTACCCCACTGTGAAAAAGAAGTGTGCTTTAGCTACATTTAAGAATATGTGCACATTCAATATGATTAAGTGCACTATATTTTCACAAGAGTAGCTAGATAGAAAGAAAGAACTACAACTTCTACAGATCAAGACCTTCAGTCTAGCAACCTAGAACTTCAACTCTAGCTGGATCTAGACCTTCTAAAGCAAGAACTTAGAGATAGATCAATATAAATATATAGAAGCCATCATACCCATCATGGGTAATGTGTCTTAAATAAGTTCAATCAACACTGCTGGTCGTTCACCTGGTCAGAACACCAGTACCACATGGAGGGCATGGACATGCCCAGGATTACTCCCGGCCACGGCAGGTCAGAGGTCACAGGGTGACGGAATATGTGAAAGGCATCATCACGAGGGATTCCGCAGGTGGTGTTGGGCACTCGGATGGAGGGAATAGCTTGAGGATACTTGTCCAGGACAGCCTGAAATCCCCCAACCTCTGCAAAACCTGACATCGAGAAAAAAAGTAAAAGAAAAAATAGAGTATATTATTAGTGCATAGAAGCTTCAGAATTTCAGTGAACATTATTGTCGTAGTCACTCACTGAAGCCCATGAGGATCAAGGCTCCGACCACCATGATGACAGTCTGAACCGCATCGGTGTAGATCACTGCTGCCAGACCACCTGTAAACAATCAGTCAAGATATGCTTTAGAAGATTACAAGACTTAAAGGGCCGTTCACAACAAGATAGATAACCAGAACTAGTGATGGCCACTTTCGAAACACTGCTTCATGAACCTTCGAAACTGCCAAAGCCACATGATTTCAGTATATGAGGCTTTGTTAAGTTTCGAAACCTTTTGAGATGTAGCTAGATAGACAGAACTAGAACTTCTAGACAGATCAAGAACATCATTCGATGTAGTTAGAACTTGAACTCTAGGCATACATAGACCTTCTAAAGCGAGAAGTTAGAGATAGATCTAAAACTTAAACCTACTTAGACAGACCTATAATTTCTTAATAGATGGATTGATCTATAGATACTAGAAAATCAATATCTAGATAGATAGTCCATATGCAGTAATATAAATAGGAGGATAGTTTTGAAATGTCGAACTCTGTGAACCCATGAACCAGTGTTTATAGTTTTTATCTGATTTCGGATCAGTTTTATAAATGTGCCAACATTTAATGACACATTTGTACAATAAAAACGAAATGTTTTGATTTACCAAACCCTCCATAAACCAAACAAAACAAGTCCTACAATTGAATAAAATAGCATATTATACACTACAGACACTTCCTATTCCATGGTATAAGACGATTTGAGACTACACTTTCAATAAAACATTTGCAATTGGTTTGTAAAAGGTGTTTTTATGCATGTTTGGGCTGAGTTTTCATCGCAATGCATCTATACCTTTCTGGGGTGCGTTTCCCAAAGTAAACTATGGTCGCAAATTCCTCGTTACCAACACAATTCAACAGAACTTGCCACCATAGTTGACTGGGAAACGCACCCCTATCACTAACTATAAATAATCATTCTAATTCTATTAGAATAGAGATATCTAAACCATATCGATAACTACACGAGGGAACGATATCATTGGTATCACTTTCAGAACTGATGAGCGATAAAAATACTGACAGCCAATCAGAATCCAACTAATTTAAAGAGATTAAAAGAGATAGTTCACCCAAAAACGAAGATCATCCCATAATTTCCTCCCCCTCAAGCCATCCTAGGTGTATATGACTTCTTTTGAAGCCCAAAAAAGCACATCCATCCATCATAAAAGTAATCCATACGGCTCCAGGGGGTTAATAAAGGCCTTCTGAAGTGAAACGGTGCGTTTGTATAAGAAAAATATCCATATTTGTAACTTTATAAACTACAATCACTGGCTTCTGGTAACGGCCGTATGCGAGTCGAGTTCTGGCGGAAAAGTGACCTCTGACCTTTCAGAAGGCCTTTATTAACACCCTTTAAAGCGGGAGATGGCGTCTTTATGTTGTCGTGCTTTGGTGTGGACGCTAACATGGTTATGGTTCTTAGTGTGAACAGCCTAGCCTGGGAAAACCCAGACAACTTCCGGCAAATTTAGATTTGCTCTGAAAGTTAGTCTGGCAAAGAGCTCATTCAAGCCCATTTCCAATCCGTCGAAATCGAGGCACCAATCAGAAACGTTGGGGCGGGCTTTACACGATGACGACAGCGCTGGGATTTTGAAGCGGATTTTGTAGCCTACATTACAAAGATGGATGCCGCCGTCGAACATCACTCGTTCGAATCAGCTATCGCGTCTGTTTTAAGCGATTTGAACGTTTCCTTTTTGTTAAAAACCGAGCAAAGAACAACACTCGGAGATGTTTCTCCGCCGCTCTGCATACGTCATCTCCTTCATCGCTCTGATTGGGTTTAGGTCTATCCGCGACGTCCGTTGGTGACGCCCCTCTGGAAATGATTTGTCTATGACGCTTTGCCAGACCATAACTCAGTTACAACTGAGAATGGTCTGGTTTTAACCAGGCTATGAACAGCCCTTAAGAGTAACAAAATATCTGACCTGCGATGGTGTACAGAGCCGTAATGCCGAGAAGCAGAACCACAGCGAGGTAGATGTTCCACTGCAGAGCCTGCTGGATGAACACAGCTCCTGCATACATGTCCACCTGCACACAGACACTCAGACAGGTCAATTCAAAGCTGATTACCAAGTCAGAGAATTTTTTTATTTATCATACTTACTGATATTTTGGTGAAGATGTAGATGAATAGATATAAAACACAAAGAAATAACTGTATTCTTATGCCACCAAATCTTTTCTGTAAATACTCAGGCATTGTTGTGACCTGAAAAGAAATGGAAAATAATTTGTATTTAATTCACACTAATTGCAAAAACAACTAGATAAAGACAGTTGCGTATGTGTGTGTGTGTGTGTGTGTGTGTGTGTGTGTGTGTGTGTGTGTACACTTCAGTCCAAAAGTTTGGGGTAAGTAAATAAAATGTTTAAACACATTATTCAGTAAGGATGCATTAAATTTGGTCAAAATTGTCAATAAAGGCATTAACAATTAATGTTACAAAAGATTTCTGTTTTAAATACATTAACTTTCTTTTCATCAAAGAATCATCATAGTTTCCACAAAAAATATGAAGCGGCACCGCTGTTTTTAACATTGATAATGATCAATTGATAATCTGTTAAAGGGACCCTAAATGTATGTAATACTACTGTCTCAAATCTGTTGTTTTCTCACCCTTGATGCAATATAGATGGGTAAAAACAGCCAGCCCAAGAGCAGCACCATCAGCATGCCCTGCAAATGAACATGAGCCATTCACTTTTTCCATAATCCACTATATAATGTGGTATATTCAGCAAATCAATGTACTCTCTATCTCTTAAATAAATTGTATATTGTGTGCTCACGTTCCATTCATAAGCAGCTGCACCGATACCAGCTGCCGCCCCAGAGCCTGCGAGCCCAATGAAGTGCCCACTGCCCACATTACTGGCAAACAGAGAGGCGCCCACCTGCACATCATAGAAGATGGAAAAGATGTGAGCTGGAAATTACATTTGATCCGTGAGGGGCCGTTTACACCACAACTAAACCGAAAACGTTTGATGCGTTTTTTGGCCGTTCATTTATACGACAGTGGCGTTTTGAAAACCTGAAAGCCAAAAAACACAAACTTCTGAAAATGGGTTTCAAAGTGCAAGTTTTTGAAAAGGATACAGTTATCGTCACCGCGTAAACTTTGAATTTGTGAAAACGGTGACGTCATGTGCATGTTACATATTACATTACCGGTACGTGTAAATGAACCCCTACAGGCTCAAATTCAATTTCAATACTACATTTATTTTTTATCTAACAAAGAAGTATTTTATAACATGAATCTCCTCAGATCCCCAGAAAAAAAATAAAGAAATTAAAATTTGCACATAGAAAGCTATAACAGAACTGTTTTGGGGACCTAATATTTGTTTCATTGTGACATTTTCATGACAATTTTAAGATATTTCTCTCTGAAAAAGTCTTCTTATCATAATGCCAGGGTTATTATCGTTAACTAACACTAAAACCATACAAATATTTTAAGCTAGTTGACAATGCAACATTTCTAATTTTAGTTTTGTTTCACTAAAATAACTAAAACTAAAACAAATAAATATTTTATAAAAACTAATACAAAATAACAAAAATACAATAATTTTACTTATATTATTTTTATTTAAGTGAAATATTTCTAAACAGAATATATACAAACAAAATTTCATTCAAAATATTACCAAATTATAATAGTAAATGATTAATATATTTTTGTATTACAGTAATGAGAACTGATGGGAAAATCATGCCTAATTTTCATGAATATAATGTTCCTAAAAATAGGCTTAATTTTTTTAATGCAAAATGTAATTGCTTGTTATTTTGTTTGTTTGTTGATGTTTTCTTTTGGAGACACCATCACTATTTTACTCACCGGCCACCAAGTCATGGTTTTCCCGGCAAGAAAATATCCATCCACTGTGCTCCTCTTGGTCTTCCACATGGACTGTTGGGTGAGCAAAGGTTATAAATATGCCATATACAAGATGTTACGCCATAAATGTGATAAGTAACACATTTACTGGAGTAACATTTTGTCACTGTGAAATGACATAGCAGTGCATTTTGTCGTTTCAGTAAACTTACCCACAAGCCCACAGCCAGAACCAAGAGGAAGTAGATAACAAGCACCACTATATCTGTGGTGGCCAGGGTGGTCGACGGCGATGTGACCTCCGCGGTGGGGGAAGGGGACACATTGGGATGCTCGGTGGCAGCCATGAGGTCAAAGGTCAAGGAGTTTCTCAGGTGTGTCACTTTAAAACAACAGATGGTGGGTAATCTCCCTCACATTCACACATTCAATGGAATGGCATCCATACGTGACTTTATGTCTTTACTGATTATACATTATCTAGCCTGTATTCGCATGCTAATGCTTTTTCTGTCGTTTAATAAGATACCGGGTGTGTTACAACAGAGGAATGGCAATTTTTTTCCTACAGAATGTAAAACTGAAAAATTAACTTATAAGAAAGGACCACAAGGCAAATATTTCATAAAACTCATTTCATAAAGCACAAATAGAGACAGCATTATACTGCAGAACTCACACTTTCTGATTTCACTTCAGATCCAAATTTGATAAAGAACCCATACAAAAATAGCCTGGGAAAACCCAGACAACTTCCGGGAAATTTAGATTTGCTCTGAAAGTTAGTCTGGCAAAGAGCTCATTCAAGCCCATTTCCAATCCGTCGAAATCAAGGCACCAATCAGAAACGTTGGGGCGGGCTTTACACGATGACGACAGCGCTGGGATTTTGGAGCAGATTTTGTAGCCTACATTACAAAGATGGATACCGCCGTCGAAGATCACTCGTTCGAATCAGCTATCGCATCTGTTTTAAGCGATTTGAACGTTTCCTTTTTGTTAAAAATCGAGCAAAGAACAACACTCGGAGATGTTTCTCCGCCGCTCTGCATACGTCATCTCCTTCATCGCTATGATTGTTTTTAGGTCTATCCACGACGTCCGTTGGTGACGCCCCTCTGGAAATGATTTGTCTATGACGCTTTGCCAGACCATAACTCAGTTAAAAGTTACAACTGAGAATGGTCTGGTTTTAACCAGGCTAATACAAAAGACCATGTTTCCTAACAGATGTGATTTAATGCGTGGATTTAATTGGTTTTAATCTCAAAAGAAGAGAGAAATACGGTAAATGCAAATATGCGTACATCAGTCAGCAATACACACATTTTCCAAGTTTCATTAAGGTGTAAAATTTGGTGGTATTAATGTTTGTATTAAAAGAGTTTTGACCAATACATTTTTATGAACATTACAGTACATTACTGTCTTCAAGTTTTATCATTTACGCCTGTGTTATGGAAATCATCATTATGAACAGCAGCTACGCTAATATCATCTGCTTTTAAACCGACAAACCTTTAGTGCAACTCATTTACATTTACATTTATGCATTTGGCAGACGCTTTTATCCAAAGCGACTTACATTGCATTTCAAGGTACACATTTACATTCTTATCAGTTCTGCTTTCCCTGGGAATCGAACCCATGACCTTGGCGTTGCAAGCACCAACGCTCTGAGCTACAGGAAAGCAACTCCAGCAGCAGGTTCACTCTGTTCAGAGCCCAGGTTATATCAGCTTTTGCACTGTGTTGAGAGCACCTTAGGACCATAACCTTTTCTTGGTTTGAGAGGAACTCTACAGTAACCTCGGGCCAAAAAACATGCAGGACTCGCTGACTGAAAGAGCACATTTTCACGAACACGCTTAACTCATGCGAGTGCAAGCAAAAGCGCTGTCTTGAAAGAGAGCACTTTCAGCAATGCCGACTGGAGTGGCTCGAATGGAGAACATGTAAAGGCTTTCAGAACTAAAGCCAAATCCCAAAATGGGCTAGATGGGTGAGGAGGGTTTAGCTGACGTGATATGCTGGGTGGCAGAATCCTGTGATAGTTCAACACACTCCCTGAATGAACCATGATCAGTCAACCATCCAGATCATTCAGCAGGCAAACTCTACTATTTTTAGAGGGTAGAGAGGTGCTTTCACACATTCCATGAATGTACACACTCATTGTAGGGACTGCGAAGTGGTACGCTGTGCCCATGAAGCAATCTCAGAAACACTCGTGATGAGGGCTATCTGAATTTAGAAGTACTGTAGGCGCTCAAGAGATGTACTGAGATAAGAAGACCTCCGGCCAACCTGCGAGAGGATCTGTTTCAGCGCGAACAGTTTGAGGGAGCGTTCTGATAATACGCTCTAATGCTAGGGGATTGATTTTAGAGCTAGCACAGCAGACAGCGTTACACCTTTGAAAACAGGGCAACCTATGGGGCTCGCCGCTTTAGGGCAAGAGCCGAGGGAAAATTATTCTGATACAGAAGCACCTACTTATGTCTTCCAGCTTTGTCACACAGCACAGTGGAACAATCATAGCACAAAGACAACTAGGGATCTCAGCTTATATTGTGTGAATGAGTGACTGGAGCATTTTGCGCTTATACAACCTGTTTGTTTTCAAGGCCTGAGGTGGTTGGAGGGGGCTGCGTATATCTGTAGTGAGCTCTGAACACGGCAGACCACTGCTCTGAGACGGGGACTTCTTATATCGTGTGAATGAGCAAACAAACAGGGTATTTTTTGCTTTACACAGTGCAGATAGCCTCTTCGAGGTGGGTGTATATGGACTCCTAAGGTTCACCACAGGTCATACTCATCATCTTCTGACATGCCACAAGACACCAGGCCGTGGGCTCCATAAGCCCTCGGTCCCAGGATGCGGAGACTGTCCCTGGTGAAAATCACAAGTAGGTCAGGTGGAAGCAAGGCACACGGATACTGACTTGGCGTGAGCTCGTCCCCTGACTGTCCTGCCTCAGCTGCTGCTGCGTCTTGCTCCGTGGCTCTTGAGTGGCTGAGGGCGGAAGCAGGACGCCAGTTTATCATCAAAGATGATGTCGATACAGAGATGAAGGATCCTGACACTCATCACTTCACAGCCGTGTCCTTCCAAAGCTGAAACAAAATGTCATACTCACCGGAACGCATGCAGGGGAGCAGCAATCCAGGTGCCGTCCGCTGGTTGGAGTAAATCTCATTGGCAAGTAGTAATTGGCTTCTTAAAGACAGAACAGCTGTCTGAAGGAGAGAGATTCTGAGGAAATGCTGTTCACCGCCGCCTTACATAGCCCCTATTGCACGCGCTTGAATGTTATTGGCCATTGTGTTACAATGCTGTTATTCCAATGAGGCTTCAGTATTTCTAGGAGGAAGGTGTTTCCCCATAGGGTCGGCTCTGACACAACGTTGAGACCGAATTGAAAGGGAATTGTATTGAGAAGTGTAAAGTTGCAAAAAAAGTCATAGTCAAGTCAAACAGCATTAGTAGTAGCCCATTACTAATTCTTCTTACTGGCACTAATATCCATTAATGCTCATGTATTTCACATTAAATATAATGAACCCTCACTAAAAATAAAACAAACAAGCATACTAACAATCAAAAGTGCTTTTTCAGCCTGAAGATTTAAACAAAGCTGAATCAAAGACTTCAAACACTTTTTCACAAGGAGTACAATTACTTGTACACATATGGCCATTACTACATAAATAAATGAACAAAACTAACCTGAATAACGGGTCAGAAACAGTCAGATGTCTCTATCCTAGTCAAGGGTCCATTCAAACAGGGCTTTACAGGGTCTCCAGTGAACGGACCCAAAGTTTCTCTCAGTACCGTAGAGATGATCCCTCTCCGATCAAAGGGGTCAAACTCCACTTGCCTTCATGTAACACTACACACTGGTTAAAATGTAAGGGTGTTTTATTACCAAAACAGTAATGACAACAGAACGATGTTGCAACATCACTTATACAGAGTTACTTAGTAGAGGGAGGCGCCAACATTTATTATACATGATACATTACAAAAGAAAGGAAAACAAACTCTGAAATAGCCATCATGTCATTTCTCAAATGAATAAACAATAGTAAAAGTGCTGTACTGCCCAGTAAATGATCATAACTCTAGAAGTTTGTATATTTCTTGGATTTATCGCCACCAACAATTCATTCGTCTTCTATGGACTTTAAAGACGAAGGGCCCTATCATACACCCAGTGCAATGCAGCGCAAAGCGGGACGCAAGTGTTTTTTGCTAGTTTCGCCCGACGCAGTTGTCATTTTCTTATCCTGCGCCATGTTGTTTAAATGGCAAATGCATTTGCGCCCATGGGTTGGTCTGAAAACGAGGTGTGTTCAGGCACACCTAATAGCGTTGCTATTCTGAGGCAACTGAAATAGACTGCGCCATTGACCAAACCAACTGAAACCTGGTCTTAAGTCAATGGCGCAGTATTTATTTTATTATTTAAAGAGTAATGTAGTTAGTAATGCGCGCCTATAGGCGGGTCCACAACGCGCGTACACTCGGCTTATTACACACACAGGGATGCGCAGCAGCACATAAACTAGCCAAATATTAAAAATAAAAGGATTACAATGTAAAAGATTAATGTTGTGTACATAAAGATATGGTGGAATCCGGCTTGTCCCGTAGATGGTCTGCTCACACGCTTTAACCTCGCGCACGAGCAGATCCGTTTGCGCTCTGGAGACGCGTTTGAGCTTTCCGCTTGCAAATTCCGCCATGTAAATAGCGAATCCGCCATGGCGCGAACGCAACTGGCTTTTAAAGGGAATGGGAGGTGAGAATCTGATTGGTTTATTGCACGTTACGCCCAAAACACACCCATTACTCATTAAGAGAATAGGGACAAACCTTTTGGACCATTTTTCCCGTCGTTAAACTAGCAAAAGTGGCCCTGCGCTTTAGACCATGCGCTTAGATCGTTAAAATAGGGCCCAAAGTCGATCAAACCTAAAATTCTTCTTTGGGCCGTCCTATCCATGATGAGAGCATGAAAATTAGCTATTAACACTGTGAAACAAGCCCTAAAAGAAAAATTCAAAGCATGTAGGAAACTTTACATTACTGACATTACAATAAATAACAGTAATAAACGAAAGCTATGAAATGTGCTTTGATCATATGGTAAAAATATTTTCCTTACATTTAGTTTCATTTCAACCATGATGCAATTAAAATGAATTCACATGATAGATATTATATAAATATTTGTACATCTTGGAGACCAGTCAACACTTAGATAAAGGCTCAACCACGTGTGATATTTTCACAATTCTTTTTTTTTTTTTTTTACAATCGGACAGTTTAATACAAATAAAAAGTCCAGCTTAATGTTTTTGAACATTCAGAATAGCAATTAAAAGAACGATACAAGAATAATATGATTCACTATGGTAATAAGGAATTAAAGCAGATATAAAGCAGCACAAAGGTTAATTTTTAATAAAAAGTTAATATTTAAAAATAGCAAATGCATATAGTGAAATCATAATCTAGCTCAGCATTGTTTCTGTAACTAGTAAAGCAATATATCAACTACAGTAACTGCCTCTCTCGTAAAATAATATCTCTCAATCAATGCAGTTTTTTGTCTGAAAGAAATCATCATCAATAATTCATAATATATTGCACTTAAACATTCTGCATACCAGGAATTACTTTTTATTAGTTAAGACATTAGTTTAACAAAACACCTGCTTTACAGTACAATGACCAAGAAACAACTCCGAACCAAGTTGTTTAAATACATTTAAGCAGAATTAAGACACATTGTTAAAGCACTTTTCTCCTAATTTATTCATTAATTTATCAAGTCAGACAAATCTGACGCTCACAGTCCTAATTAAACTTTACATTAAATATATCTTATCTAACTGCACTTATTAATGTTTACAAATCCACTGCAAAAAGTTTGGCGGCAATTCTTGCCCCAACTTTTGGCTTGTCCATTTACAAGAGGCAAAACGTCCTGGTGTTTGAGTACCAAGAACAATCGAACAGTCCATCCTGTAAAATAACATCCTAGAGCAAATGTTTTTTAAGCCATTTATGATCTTTCCCTGCACTATTTGCTCTACAACCGAAGCTTTTCTGTCCGATCTGTGCCCGAGTGTTCACCTGTACAACTCACCAGGACTCATTATATTGTTACTGTACACGTGTCCTTGAATTACCGTAAGGCTATCACTAAATCAGACTGGACATGTATAGGAGTGTATGTAAGTGAGCGTTGATGTACTGTAAGTCTGTGTGCCTCATGTTGGGTGGTTTCGTCACCAGGCTACAGGAGAGGCTGTGCGAGGGCTCCTTGGGCTGCGAGGAGGGTTTTCTGTGGTCTGGATATCACTCAAGGCCCGCTAAAAACAACAACAAACTTATTGAAATACACAAATAATACCGATAAAACTCCTCATCCAGACTCATGGGACATAAGAAATATCATAAAATCTAATCATTTTCACGATTAAGTCAAGACACTGCAGGCAAAAAGATTGTTTTCTCAAGCATTGGTCAATTTTGAGATTTTGGGCTATTTGGCTTTTCATAAAGTGTTGTTTCAGACTAGTGGAAATAAAACATTCAAAATCCACTTTTAAGTGTTCATTTTTATTGCACTTTATTTGCATGTGTAGATCTTAATTAAAGTACATATCTTTTATTATATTGTATCAGGCTGTTTTCTCAAAATGAGTTTTTTTCTCCAGAGCAGTGTCAGACATTTCTATTTCAGTGCATTAATGTACATTGTAGATGCACCTAACTTTACCGTTTTATTCCTATCTATATTCTGAAGGTTTTTACAGAGGGGTCTGTTCATATTTCATTTACCTGATTTTATGCAAAAAAAAAAAAAAAGTATTACAACATTTACACCTTAACATTCACGTTGAGTGTATTTTCTAACCTTTAAAACCTTTAACTAATATGTTGACAAAATAAAACATGAATTTTAAACCTGGCTTTATCCAATTTTCAGATTATTTTAATTTTTTGGGAAATGTATGCAAATTAGTGTTTATTTATGACTCATTTGTATATTTAAACATAACATTTTAGAAAATTTGTAATACAATTTTTTTTTTGTGCAATTCTTAATCTGTCAACCGGGGAAGTATGGTGATATCTTTAAGTAACATTTTTACGCGATTCATCTTGGGTATCTTAATAAATATCAGTTGTTAATGTATTTGTATTTCTTTATTGTGAATATTGCAACTTTTAATTCTTTGGCAATAACCGTGCATCCATGACGTTCTTTGTGTTAGTCTTAACAGACATTGTTAATGTTTGGTAAAACATTAGCGAGTAGAGCATGTCTAAAAACAGCTCTCGAGTGAGCTCAGATGAGGGAAGGATAAGTGACCTATTTTTCCACCTGTCTGTGCTAAAAGCCTTAATGCATTTCTTTGCTAGCATTCACCTCATTTACTAGATTGACATGCAAATTGAAAAATAAATATGCATCAGGTTGTCTAATACAAAGCTTACCTCAAATTTGGCAATGAACTCAGCGAAGATACCAAAGAAACTCTCAGTGGCGGTGGTCTTTCCATCCTCCCCGAAGAATGAAGCGACTTTGCAGAACTCTTCCATCGCCAGCTGCTGCAGAGACTCCAGAGACTGCACTGCAGGGTGACTGTTTTCCAGAAATCCCTACATGCAAGTAGTTAAGGTGGTTTGTGATGAATTTGGCAAATATCAAGCATATTCCATGGTCAAATGTTCATATCATCTTGTCCTGCTTGGTATCTGACCTGGATCTGCTTGGAAAATTGTTATACAAAGTGTCACTATTCCATTTTTGCAACTATAAGACATGCTAAAAGTGCATTCAAGTAATGTCGGAAAGTTCGTGTTTATGAGTTGAACACACGCAAGTCACCATAAAGTCGTAATTACGAGTGGGGAAACTCTGGATTTTCCTTAAACCTAGAGTTTCCACGTGTCAGAGAGAAAACATGTTGCATCTAATAGATGCCGCAGCTGATTTTTTTTAAAAAATTGACATCAAAGTATGCATGTACAATACCATAAAATACCATAGTATTGTACAATTTACATTCAAATTTATAACAATTCTATATACATTCACCTTCATATATTGAATAATAACACACCCAATGCACATTATCATCATTTTGTGGATGTGGTATAAAAATCTTGCTAAATTCTAGTTGAAAAAGGTACATCACTATTTCCGACCAAAGTTCTATTTGAACGCAGCTGACGTCATAATTATGACTTCCCAACTGGTAAAAATTAACTTCCCATGTGGACTTGAATGCACCATAAGATCATATCTAGCCATTTTAGATATTTTGATGGAGGATACACTCATAACAACAGCAAATCGATCCTCAGCAGCGGCTGGCATCTGCTGGCAGGCTAACCGAATGTCCTGGATTGTGGCATGTAGGTCGTTAAAGTCAGAGGTCATGTTTCTCTGATTCACTGTGGAGAACAAATCAATGACAAATATTAAAGAGATCTGCAGCACAACATTAAATGGGAATGATGATCCATGTCTTAGACATAACATGATGAGGAGCACCATGGATTGTGTAATCAGTCTTTAGCCTTTATCACAGTCTTTATCAGTCTTTTACACAGTCTTTAGTCTTTATCACAGTCTTCATCCATGAAACATGACTAAAAAACCGAATGAATTCGGACTGCATAAGAGAAACGTCCTGAGGAACTGGACTCCAGTAGATGTTCACCTTTGGCTGCTTGTGGCACCGTCATAAGCTCCTTCCTAAAGTCCAGAACCTCGGGAAAGTGCTGACACAATGATTTCACCAGGATATGAAGAAATGTTGACTTTCCATCCACTGTTTTGGTGGTACTGAGCTTTAAGCAGAAAAATGGAGAATTGTAGTTATATAATGCTAAAAATTAATGCTTTAAAATAAACTTTTACGAAACCTAATGATGAACCTCATGAATTCATCTGCAAAAGATGCCTATACAGCGACAAGGCTTACTTCAGAGAGAAAATTGATCTTAAATCCAGTCGTTTTATTGGTCTTTGGTTGTCCGTTATTCAGATAATTCCCCATAGCCAGCACAAACTGGGAAAAAAACAAACAAATAAGTTAATCTACATGGCATGATAAGAAGATCAGTATTCAGGGTGTATTATGAACAGCCTGCTTTAAGAATATGTCAACAGTCTTTTATCTGTGAATGATTTTCTTTGTTTGATTGCGTGACTGTATGATCATGCATGCCTGGGGAGAAACTAAACCACAGAAGGAATTATACCTCCAGAATCTTGGCCAGTTTTTTGCTGTTCTTGAGCTCCATTGAAGCTTGGAAAACACAGTCGTAGGCCCCTCTCATCTCCTCTGTTTTCTCTTGCAATGTAGTCTTAAAATGCAGGCTTTTCAAGCGGGTCTTATACTCGGGCACCGAAAGCATCTGAATACATACAAAAGCACAAATTGTTAAAATTATACACACAAAAAAATACAATAAAACATATACTTTAACATATAATCATAGTATTTGGCGCAACAAAAAAATAATGATAAATATCCTGCCAAATCCTGATAAATATCCTCTTATTCATCATGTACCTGTAGGACAAACTGATCAGGCTCGCTGAGTTTGCTTGGGTCATCACTGTACTGCTCGTACTGTCTGACCTCATCATCGTCCGGTGCATACAGGAGCAGTTGTTTAATATGCGGGGACTCCAAGCGTTCGCTTGACATCGTCATCAGCACCTGGTGTAGCTCGCCTGGCGACAGCTTCAAATGGGCAATCAAGATTGCTATAAAAATGATAGAAGAGACGATAAAGTGTACAAGGAACATGTGCTTGCATGCTAATGGCTAAAAGCTAAGATGCACATCGTCTAACAGTTGGGATAGTAAGCGAAAAGAGCATGCTGTTATCAAGTCTAATTTAAAACCAAAAACACTGATGAAGCAAGACAAAAAAAGGACACGGTCATATATAAGTAAATACTTGACTGGGAAGCACACAAGAACATCATCTAAACATTTACAAGTAAACTCTGCAGTCCATTACAGCCCAATAAAGGAAACCGAGAAAAATTCCCTGACTTCAATCATTGTTTGTTACTCACAAGCGTTGTAGGCTTTCTTACGGGAGAGAATCTCCACCACATCTTTCTTCTTGAAAGTCTCCACCTGAGGTGAGAACTCTGGAAGAGAAACTGAGACATGAATCGTATCGTGAGTGAAAAGAACTTATGAGGGTAAACACTGATTCAACTGGTAAAAAAGAATAGTCATGTCCTATAGTGCCTTCAAGTCTTCTCGGGGAGTTCCTACATATGAGATTGTTAGTGATATTGGTTAAAAAAATGATAGGAAAACATAGTTTTGTCACACAAGCCTGCCTCCTCATTGACTGGAGAAGAGCTTTCTGGCAAGCTTTACCACCATTCTTCATCCACAATAAACAAAAAATAATTTGTACAGCCAACATTTACAATTAAAACTTAATTATGACCAATACTGTATATTTCACACTGCAAGGCGGAAAGTCTGGGCGTAAAGACATTTAACACTGGCACCACAATGTTGTGGTGGTGTCCATCTTTCTGACATAACTTGAGATGCTCAAAAGATTAAAGGAATAATTTCCCCTGCATATTTCTTTATTGGGTTTTATATATAAAAAAAAAAAAAAAAAAAAAAAAAAAAAGCCACTTTTCCATTGGCGGGCCGAGAATTCCAGGCTGAAAATGGTTGGTAATCCTGCTGTGCCGAACCAAGCTCAAGTGGAAATATAACTGGAACTGTTCCTTACCGTTCTTAGAACCATTTGGCTCAGCGGTGGGAAAGCGGCTAAATGTTTTATGGATTTATATTAAAGGTCAATGACAGCTCATTGGCCCAGAAGTTCAATTTCCATCAGATAAGACCTTAGAATCTCCCTCTATGTCTTTTTGTCTTCCACAAGATGTGCTATAAAGAGGTTTTCTCAAGGTGAGATTTCTTTTTTGCAACCCCTCAGTTCGAGCTAGATTCATGATATTTGCAAGCTATTGTTGTCTCAGTCAAGGAAGACAGTAGCTCCTTAAGAGCTGCCGTAGGCATTTTAGTGTCCTCTTTTACTATGGCTCTTGAAAACACTCGGTTTTCAAGGACAGCCAGTTCTGGGCAGAATCACAGGTGTTCCTCATTTTCTCACTTTAAATGATGGACTTTACTGTGCTTTTAAGTATTAAAAGACAGAAATATTCCATTATCCTTGTTAATTCAAAATGGAGTTCAGTACTAGCCTGGCTAACGTCAGACCACGTCTCATTGACATTGAGACGTGGTCTGGGAACCACATGTTCATTTTCTCGTATTTGAGGCGTGGTTAACGAATGCCCAGAGCCGTTTATTGGGTGCTACGAATGTCTATCAAATGTGCCTGTACGTAGCTCATAGCCAATCGTTTCAATTATACCAGATGACGTATGTAGAGCGAAAGAAATTAGACGAGGAAGAAGACGATGGGTCAGAGATTTATTTGCGTTCTAGAACAATATCTAAGGCTGCATCGAAAGGTAACTTCGCGTCTGCTGCCATGTTTGATCCATAGGTATAAACAAACTGCTTCGGTGTGTCGCATAGACGTCGTCATCGTCTTGCTGCTCCCTCCCCGTTCTGTGATTGGTCCCCTCGCTGAGGCGAAAATATGGTCCATGGTATCCAGACTGCCTAGCAGCGTGAATAAAATCGCGCTGCGCAAAGGCAGTATGGGGAAACCCAGGCTAGCTCAGTACACTCTACAAACAACAAATGTTGCCTGCTACTACCTATTCACTGCACTGTATCTTTCTCTTTTAAAGCAATTGGTGATTGCTGGTCAGCAGCTTGTTTACATCAGCTTGGAAATGAGTAATACATATAACTTTACTCACCAGGGCTCTTTTGTGTTCCAAAATGAAGCTCCAAGTCTAGGTATTTCACCATGTCACTCAGCTTGTCATAATCAGAGTCTTCTTCCAACTGCAGTGAGAAAACACATCTGTCCTTACACACTTCATTCTAATGAAATGAGACAAACACATGACAATGGACTTCATGAAATGATCCCCATTACTACAGACCTCAATATATGTCTCAAATGGTGTACTACATCCTTTCAAGGTCTCCTCCGAATATTAGAGAATTGTCAGTTGTGAGTGGTTTTTGCTCTTTTACTGGTTTGAAACCGCAAATATAATAAACAACCACTAGAATCAGATATCCTTAAAGCTTACCAGAACTGCTGCCAGAACTGATGCAGAACATTGTCTAAATTTATTGTAAATGCTGTAAATCTCTAATAACAGCTATTTGAGAAATAAGCAGTTCTTAACCACACAAACACTCGGCTTTTCAGGCTTGTTTCAAGGCAAACTACTTTACCTGTCCCCAAATGGTTCCCTCAGAATTTTCCACCTGTTCCCAGCGTAGCCTCTTTACACTCATATGACTGGAATCCGATTTTTGCGGTGAGGCCTTTGGTAGAGGAGGAGGCACGCAAGGTGGGGGTAAAGGTGGTGGAGGAGGTGGCTCCACAGTGGACCCTTCAGTGCAGTGGTGAGTTTGAGATTGGGGTGTACTTGGTGGTTGTGTTGGGGACTGGGCTTCATGGTGGCTATGATGGTGGTGGTGATGACGATATTCGTGATACATGGGTTGAGGGCTCTGCCTGGCCTGTGCAATGGAGGGAATCTGAGGGGTTGAGCGATGCTGTTGCTGTTGCTGAATCTGTTGCTGTTGCTGAATCTGTTGTTGCTGCTGAATTTGCTGTTGCTGACGCTGTTGCTGCTGCTGAAGCTGTTGTTGCTGTTGAATCTGCTGCTGCTGTTGAATCTGCTGCTGCTGTTGAATCTGCTGCTGTTGTTGAATTTGCTGCTGCTGTTGAATCTGCTGCTGCTGAAGTTGTTGTTGCTGCTGCATCTGTTGCTGCTGAAGCTGCTGTGGCTGTTCCGGCTGTTGTGAAGGATGAGGTTGGAAGGTCGACAGAATCTGTTGGTTCTGGTGAGTTTGGTGGGGCTGGTGGATCTGGTGGTACTGAGGAGCTGACTGGATGGGCTGAACCTGGTGTATGTGTTCAATCTGGTGAATGTGGCGGCTTGGCGGAGGAGGCTGGGTGGGTGGGTAGGCTTGATGAGCTTGATTCATCTGTTGAAGGTACTGTTGCTGAGTCTGCTGAGATGGTTGAATAGTTTGAGAAACGGCTTGAGCCATATGTGCCCTGTGCATTTGTCTATCAGCCCTTTCCAATCTCTCAATTCGCTCCAAATTCTCCAAGCGTTCCATGCGCTGGATGTGCTCTAATTGGTCAAGTCTATCCATAGAGCTTGAGAGGTGGGCCTGATGACTCTGATGCATCTGATAAGCATGTTGTATTTGTTGATCTGAATGCAAGGTTTGGGGCTGCATCTCATAGATATGTCTATCTGAGCGGTCTTTTCTTTCAATCCTATCAAGCCTATCCATAGAACTAGAGAGTTGAGTCTGAACAGTCTGGTGTGAGTGACGGTTTTGATGCATTTTGATAGACTGAGATTGGCGACTTGGTTTATTTTGATACATTGGATGCATCTGGTGATCCTGTTCCATCTGGTGGTGTTGATGAACCTGGTGAGCTGGATTAACCTGATGGTGCATATCGTACATTGCATGACTGGGGATGGATGACTGGTTTATTTCTGGAGAAAGCATAGGGGGCAGAGATTGGTGCATCTGCTGCTGAAATTGCTGAGGGTGGCCAGCTGTTGGTTGAACTGGAAGTGAGTGGTGCTCCTGAAGGACTTGGTGCTGAGTCATCTGCTCATCACGTGTGGGCAGCACCTTGTGAATGGACTGTCGTTTTGGAGGGGGGTTAGCCCTTGGCGGAGGTGGAGGAGGTGGTCCAGGGTGGCGACGGATGGTCAACTGTCGAGGTGTGTGGTCAGGGGTGAATCTAGCAGGTGTAGGGGGGTCGTTGAATTGGACAGGGGGAGGGGGAGGAGGAGTCAGAGGGGGTGGAGGAATGTGCTCAGAGCTGGAGGAGTAGGTGAGAGAGCTGGCATCCTCACTGCTACTATGCACTTCGCTTGGACTGCTTAACTCGGGAGGCATGTACTCTTCCTCCTCTTCTTCCTCCTCCTCCTCTTCCTCTTCCTCTACCTCCTCTTCCTCATCCTGGAAAGTCATCTGGACAACATCCTGGTTTTATTTTTGAAGCAAAACATACAAATGGATTAGCCATTTAAGATTAGTCACTGTACTTGTCAAGCAAATGAAGTATTGTCACAACAATATAAAGCAAATATCAAAGCAATTAACCATTCTAATATGCAAACCTCTTCATAGTCATTCTCTGGTGACAGGAAGTCATCCACAGATAACTGCTGTCCCAGCTGTTCACTCAGAGCCTCCATGAACAGATCTGTGTCTGGGGTACGGGGTGGACGCGAGAAGGTATAGCGCTTTTTGCGAATGGGTGGACTAGGAGGGTAGTCGGGAGGAGAGGGTGGAGAGAGAGGTGGGCTGTCTAAACTGATGTAGGGGTTGGACTCAGCACTTGTTTGAGAGGGAAGACCTGGAGGGTAACAGGGACACTGAGGACTCAGGGGAGGCTCCTCCATCCAAGAGTCAGGCTGTGGAGGAGGTGGAGGTGGCGGAGGAGGAGGCACAGGCTGTGCTGATGCAGATTTGCGGCTTCCTGAGAGATGAAGATGAAAAACCAATGGTTAGGAAGATAAAATGTCTCTGACATTAGACTGAGCCTCAGATGAAATTTCCACCTATTACACAGAGAAATGACAAGGACAATCAGAAGCTACAATGCCAATCAAAAACCTGTCATGTACCTGAAGTGGCCCGAACAGATGGAGAGGAAGAGTGTGCCCTGACAGACTTTGAGGAAGCGTGCGGGAAGATATCCACGTTAACCAGAGAGTCAGGAGCAGGAGAAGCTCGAGTCTTCAGGGATTTGGATCTCTTCCCGGCATAGACATTCTCCAGCTCGGCATACACAGCTGACAGCTAGATAGAGCACAGGGACTGGGTTGTTAATATAAAGACAGTACATTTGTGTAATTTCTCAACCGTTTAAATGTTTGCAAACCTGTACAAATCAAAGAAGAGAGCTCACATTAGTCAGATTGTTGGGTGTCTCTGGTAAGGATGTTCCATCCCCTGATTGTCTCTCTCCAGGAGTTAGTCTCATAGGTGCCATTTCCACTGGCTCAGTGCAAATTCCTTGTGACAAAAGAAAATAGCCCATCAACTATTTTGGTTTGCTAAGAAAGCTGATGAGAAATGAGCTCCAGGTTTCTACAATAATGTCTACAGTGCTGTTTTCATGATCTTTAATGCTAATTTCACTATATATATATATATATATATATAGGCTGTGTTTCATTTGTAAACGTGGTTCATTTGAACTCATGCCAGCATGCCAGACCTCCAGGTCCTAGGGGGTCAGTGGAAAAATTATAGAGAATTTTGTTAAAAGTATTTCTTTAGGGCTGTCAAAGGTAAATAAAACGTTTATCAGCCATTTTTCAAACATACTTACCAATTTTCTTTTTTAAAGGTTAGACGGAAATCACGGGATTAAACCACTATTTTGACTATAGACGGTCCTAGTTTTTAACAGTAAGATATATCATATTTGGGGGGAATTGGCATACTTTTTTTTTTTGAAAACCACTGTCCTATGCTACACTCACCGGCCACTTTATTAGGTACCCCATGCTAGTAACGGGTTGGACCCCCTTTTGCCTTCAGAACTGCCTCAATTCTTCGTGGCATAGATTCAACAAGGTGCTGGAAGCATTTCTCAGGGAGTTTGGTCCATATTGACATGATGGCATCACACAGTTGCCGCAGATTTGTCGGCTGCACATCCATGATGCGAATCTCCCGTTCCACCACATCCCAAAGATGCTCTATTGGGTTGAGATCTGGTGACTGTGGAGGCCATTTTAGTACAGTGAACTCATTGTCATGTTCAAGAAACCAATTTGAAATGATTAGAGCTTTGTGACATGGTGAGGTAGCCATCAGAGGATGGGTACATGGTGGCCATAAAGGGATGGACATGGTCAGAAACAATGCTCAGGTAGGCCGTGGCATTTAAACGATGCCCAATTGGCACTAAGGGGCCTAAAGTGTGCCAGGAAAACATCCCCCACACCATTACACCACCACCACCAGCCTGCACAGTGGTAACAAGGCATGATGGTTCTATGTTCTCATTCTGTTTACGCCAAATTCTGACTCTAACATCTGAATGTCTCAACAGAAATCGAGACTCATCAGACCAGGCAACATTTTTCCAGTCTTCAACTGTTCAATTTTGGTGAGCTCTTGCAAATTGTAGCCTCTTTTTCCTATTTGTAGTGGAGATGAGTGGTACCCGGTGGAGTCTTCTGCTGTTGTAGCCCATCCGCCTCAAGGTTGTGCGTGTTGTGGCTTCACAAATGCTTTGCTGCATACCTCGGTTGTAACGAGTGGTTATTTCAGTCACTGTTGCCCTTCTATCAGCTCGAACCAGTCTGGCCATTCTCCTCTGACCTCTGGCATCAACAAGGCATTTCCGCCCACAGAACTGCCGCTCACTGGATGTTTTTTCTTTTTCGGACCATTCTCTGTAAACCCTAGAGATGGTTGTGCGTGAAAATCCCAGTAGATTAGCAGTTTCTGAAATACTCAGACCAGCCCTTCTGGCACCAACAATCATGCCACGTTCAAAGTCACTCAAATCAACTTTCTTCCCCATACTGATGCTCGGTTTGAACTGCAGGAGATTGTCTTGACCATGTCTACATGCCTAAATGCACTGAGTTGCCGCCATGTGATTGGCTGCTTAGAAATTAAGTGTTAACGAGCAGTTGGACAGGTGTACCTAATAAAGTGGCCGGTGAGTGTATATGATCCAGTGTAATACAACATAGTGTTTGAAGACAGCCTACCCATGCCCAGGTGAGTGCCGATAACCAGATCATCTGAGCTGCGTCCCCTCACACTGCTCCTGTAGGTGGTTCCTGTCACCTTCATAGAGCTGCTGCGACGGTGAGGCTCATGGGCTGGAGGTTCGGGATCTGCTGTTGGCACTATCAATAATAGGTACATGCAAGCATACATGCATATATACAAATATTCTGTACAGACTGAAGAGGAATGACCAGAAAGTAGTGCTCACGTGTAACTTTATAGCCAAGGAAGCGGGAGATCTTGTTCTGGCAGTGTTCCTGCTCCTCATAGGTCAGCAACTGGTAAACGAACTGCCAGATCACCTGTTTTGCTGGAGTATCCAACACAGGGAAGACGTCCACAATCAAAGTGTCTACATTTCTGATGGCACACAAGAAAAAGTGAATCAAATCAGGTTTCACACAAATGTTCTTAGAGAAGGAAAGTAACATTTCCATCTAAGTATACACTTTCTTTCAATTAATATTATGGGCATGTCCTTCACCTGTGCTGGAAGAAGGCCTCCAGGGCCTTGCAAATGGTATATCTCTCCTGAAGCGTGAGAAGGTGATCGAGCTGCTGGCTGAAGGTGCGGCCCTGTACGCGGATACTGGGAGGCAGGATCTCAGCGACCCACTGCAGGGAGCTGAGCACAGGAGCACGGGAGCGGGGAGAAATCTCCACCTGCTCTGGTTCAGTCATGGTGAAGGCTGGCGGGCCATCTTCAACCACCAGGCTTGGCATTGCCCCACTCCCCTGAAGCATAGACACCACCTTCTCATGTGAACAGCTCCTGAGAAGATGCACAAATACACGACACATATACAGTGTTAACTTACAGGATTATATACATGCAAAGAAGATTCAATGTGAGCACAAAGGGTATTTATATATTAGTGGAACTTGACCAGATCTATTCTAACCAATGTATCAAAGAGAACTGACTCAAGTACTGCGATGATACAGTGGTGTCCATTGCTGCCATGGCACTGCTAGGTGGATGCTAAGGAGTTCTGATTGTTAGTTATTGTGCTCCTATGGGGTTGGTAGGATGTTCTGGGTGTCACTAGGGGGTTGTAAATGGATACTAACCGACCCCATATTCTGGTCTCTATGGGACTATTTTGCCTGTTTTATCATCCACCAGGTGAAAATCACAAGTCTGATGGCTTTGAGAAGTACCAGCACACCTTTATTTAACAAGGCAGATGATTTGAGTATATATATATTTATTTTCAAAATGATGTGGAAAGTTTAATACTTATGTTTAGGAGTTTGTTCAAATCTCTAACCCACCCTATGCATAAAAATAATAGTGATGCTTGCTTTAAACTCTATTGCAGTTCCACATAAGGATAAAAGCAATCTATTCCAACGCAACCCAACCACAAGCCTCACCTCATGTCCAACCCATTGAGAAACAGGATGCGATCTCCAGGTTTGAGACCCGCCTTCTCAGCAGGGCTGCCTGGAGAAGGAATGGCAACAGACCAAGCAGAAAGTAACTACTGACAGCAGATCATATGGGCTCCAACTGAGATTAAGCTGTTCTCATTAGATTCCCATTGAAATGACTTAAGACACTGCAGCTTGAGTGTTTGTCACATCCTGCCCAAGAATGGATGCCTCTTTTTGGCTTTTGAGTGCTCGTTGTGGGAAAAGTGTGACTAAAAGAATTTGTGCTAGATAAAAACAGAGCTTCTACCACCTGTGCCCTTCTGAATCAGCCTATGGAGAGTCTGCTGTTGTGTCTTCTCATCTCTCTCTCGTCTCCTGCTGTTCTTGCACACTGCCAGCTTTTGCCGCCTAACTTTTTAATGGCTGCCATGAGTCAGAAATGACAGAACTTTCATGATTTCGGCATTCATGTCATCTGCTTCGATAATATGTCTAATAATCGACTCCCCTTCACTTGTTTCATGTCCAAAATATATTTTTTATATTGCTAAAATAGCCTTGTTTTGTTGTCGGATGTCAACTAAAATAAATGCACCAGAAGACACAAGCCCTTCCCTTATGAAGACGGCAGTTCAACGTTTGAAAATACTACTCTGTATTAATAATAAAATAAAATAATATTACTGTCATACAACAAATGTAAAAAGGAAGCTTTTTTTTATTTAAAAAATCCAAGTTGTTTACATTTACATGTATTCATTTAGCGGACGCTTTTATCCAAAGCGACTTACAAATGAGAACAAAGGAAGCAGTAAACTAACAATAGAACAACAATATGCAAGTGCTAGGACTCTTCCCAGTTTAATCTAACGCAGTACGTGTACTTAAAAAAAATTTATAAAGATAATAGATATAGAATAGAAGATGTTAGTATTAATGGATCAAGTGTTGCCGTTTAGAGAAAAACAATAGGCACATATATATATAACAGTGAAACCTTTAAATATTAAGGTTTAATCAAATGTTTTAACATTGTCACAAGACACTTTACTTATAACCATTTTTGTTCATTTCATACCTGGTATTACAGAGTCAATCCAGACTGGAGCATGGCCACGCAGAGTAAACCCGAAACTCTGGTTCCCTTTGTACACGCGTACTGTCCTAATGAAACACAATGGGGAGAAGAAATAGAAACTATCTTTAAAAAACAAGATGTCCAAGTAGAATATCTTGATTATTTATGTAATGCAGGCTGACTTGTTTATTAAAATAATATGAGTTTTATATTTATGGAAAATATTATATAGATATTACACACACACAAACACAGTGTACACACATATATATATATATATATATATATATATTTATTATTATTATTATTATTTTTTTTTAAAGGCCAGTTATCCTGATAAAGTTCTCTTGGCCTTTGGAGTTAAAATAGCCCCACATCATCATACACCCTTCATCATACCTAGAGATTGGCATGGTTTTATTTCAGGTAGCCTAATAGCTGGTTTGATTTGCATTGAGAGATGATCTTATGGAAAGTACCCCATGCCTATCTCTGGGTATGGTGAAGGGTATGTAATGATGTGGGACTATTTAAACTCCAAAGGCCAAGGGAACTTTATCAGGATGCATAGTATCCTGGATCCATGAAATAACTGGCCTTTAAAAATAAAAATCTGCCTGCCTCTATGGGAATTTAACATTGGAGTAATGACTTATGCCTCCTGTATTTTAAGGAAGAACATTTATTTATTCACGATACGTTATTCATTCTCAAAAAAAATTGGTTTTGTGTTTGTGTGAGTCTTGAGCCACACAGAGAAAGCAAATGAATACGGATACAATCGGCTCATATGCCACATATATTATTCTGATTGTTGTTTTCTTTAAAGGTAGTGCTATTAATAGATATAGTCAAATAATCTCTTTGAATTGCTTCCACTACAGTCATATACTCAGACTACTGCTGCATATAAAGAGCTCTTCATCTACAGACTTCATTTGCTTTCCCTGTGTGGCTCAAGGAATCTCCATTATGTATCACAGTTTCCATTATGTATCTCCATTATGTATCACAGTCATTATGTAAATACGTAGCTAGCAATTCTCCAGTCCAATGAAACCACACATTCAGTCTTACCCACGTTATTAAAGAGAAACTACACCTGCATTCCCGTGGCATATCGTTAAGTGTGTATTGTACTAGTGACTGACAGGATTTCACATCCTCCCACCTTTTCCTATTTATGCACCAGACACAAAATTAAGAGATAATTAATTCATACTTAAAAAAGTTTAAAGCATAATATTGAGGACGAATCTTAGTGATGTGTCATATTTACTCTCACACATACGCAGGCGTCAAATAATATGACTAAAAATAACATGAATTATAAGAGTGAAATATTGCAGTGACATAAAATCTACAGCATTTACAGGCTACAACAGTTGTGAAAATTGGAAATCCAACAAGAAGGGATCTATCTATCTATCTATCCATCTTTTGATCTGTCCATCCATCCATCTATCTGTCCATCGACCTGTCCATCCATCCATCCATCTATTTGTCCATCCATCCATCCATCCATCCATCCATCCATCCATCCATCCATCCATCTATCAGTCCATCCATCCACCCATCTATCTGTCTATCCATCCATCCTTTTATCTATCCATCCTTTCATTTATCCATCCATCCATGCTTCCATCACTCAGCATAATATTCACATGAACCTAATAATGTAACTATTTTCTAACAAAAACAAATGAAAAATAAAACAAATAGTAAAATAAAAGCATACAAAAATCAAATGAAAGCATAAATAAAAATAATAAGAATAAATAAAATTAAAAAGCATAAAAGTAAAATAATTTTTAAAGGAAATCTAACTGATTTATTGGAATATGAAACATTGCAAAATACAAAAGCAAATGCCAATTAAAATTTCTACCACATCAACAATAAGCCACAGGAGAAAAAGAAAAGTGTGTAACTCTTCTGAGAGTGTCAGTTTCACTGACCTGCGGGTAGAGAAGGAGCTGGAATGGCCTGCGATGAGAGAGGTGGTCTTGCGGAGGCCGCGGGCAGGAGGCATGACCGCATCCTCATTTGAGGTCCGGGGCACAGAACTGGCTCTAGTGGACAGACACAGTCGGTCGGGGTGGTCTTCGCTCCGGCTGCGCCGTAGGCGGTTGTTCCTGTGCTCGCTGAAGCTTCGGCCCCTCAACCGACTGATCAAACTCTGAGAGACCATCTCATCAAAGCGCTGCCTGTGCTTCTTAGGGATGAAGATCCTGACAAACATGACACACACACACCAGACGGAGTCACAGAGGAGAAACTGTTCAGGCGTGTGAACACTTCCATGCCTACTGAGACAGACACTGGATAGAGACACACAGGCAAAGATGGAGGAGGAGGGACAGCTATGAGAAAGAGTCTGCTATAATTACACCAGATTATGGAGATGTTTGTGACCTGCTATGAAAAAAAAGAGGGCTCATGTGATGCAATGAAGCGTTTTGTTTTTTTTACTCTCCTGTGAAGAGGTGCAGGCAAAAATATCCTGTTTGATCAACTTCAAAAGCTAAGCAGGTGACTTCTGAAAGATGTCTGATGGGTGTTTTGAAGTTCTGGGAGGATAAATGATTAAAGTGAATGATTGTATCCCTCTGTGATACAAGCCGTCTCTCAATTTGTAATTCTCACCATCCTTTAAAACCAAGTCCAAAGTTATAAACATCCTCATTAGCTTCTACCAACCCTAGATACACAAAAATAAAGCTGTGCCTTGAGATGTATATATATATATATATATATATATATATATATATGTGTGTGTGTGTGTGTGTATACCCATCAGACATCTTTCAGAAGTCACCTGCTTAGCTTTTGTGTATTGTGTACCAAGTAAATGTATATATATATATATATATATATATATATATATGCCTGGGTCATATTTTTCATCTCAAAATGAATAAAACATATGAATGATTTAGCCTATAAAGAAAACTAAGCCTATAGGCTATTAACATTTTTGCATTATTTTATTTTGTAATTCTCATTATTCTCAATGATTATTGTCATTTCATTCTCATTTTTGTAATAATCATTTTAATCATTAATTGTATTTACTTTCTGCAATATATCATTTCTCTTTTTATCATTTATTAATTTAATTATTCCTCATTTGAAAAATATGATCTAGCAATTGTGAGTTTGACTTAATTATAACAATTCAACCACAAATAATACATATTTTGCGTGCTGCCTGTCAACGTGTCATCAGCAATACATATATATATAAACCCACACTGATGAAAATGATTCTGTGATGAAGTAAATTCTGAAAAAACAAATGTAAATTCTACCTGAATAAGTTAGTTCAGGCAAGAATTAAAAAAAAACAAAGTAAATTCTATATTAGTACTCAATTTAAGCTTGTAGAAATTATTGTGTATAAATGTTGTAAAATTAAGTAAAACTTTCTGATACTGGTGTTCCCATCATGCACTGAGGAATAATTAATAAGGTTGCAATTTTCACTGTTTTACAGCTGTATATGCGCTGTTTTATCATTGCTTTTGTTAGGTTTAGTTACTTGCTGTTTTGTGACATTTGGAGTTCATTTTCTACTCAAAATGATACATTCATACTCAAAAATGATCCATTGAATGTTACCGTTATTGTGTATTGTGTACCAAGTATTGAG
The DNA here is from genome assembly GCF_029890125.1 of Rhinichthys klamathensis goyatoka. NCBI lineage: Eukaryota > Metazoa > Chordata > Actinopteri > Cypriniformes > Leuciscidae > Rhinichthys > Rhinichthys klamathensis. The sequence continues at coordinate 876,167 of NW_026606567.1, forward strand.
ATCTCAGTGTTTGGATGTGTACCACATTTCATGTTGACTACAAGACAATGTATTATTTAAGTTCTAAGTAAAGCATGGCTTAATACAGTGTTATATTGTTTGAGAATTTGTGCTTTACACAGTTATCTTTAACTAAGAAGATATTACTCAACAAACTTTAACTTTAAACTTAAAGTTACTTTTACTTAGTTAAGTAGATTTTACATATACGAAATTTACTTTAAAAATATGCGTGCAAAAACTTGCGAAAGACAAATTAAGAACATTTTACTACTTATTGTTTTTTTCAGTGCACTAAATGTGCATTACCCACTGGACTATTTTGACTCATCAGAAAGCCGAAGATATCGCATAAAACTGAACGAACCCATGCATCATCAGGGACACTATCACAACTCACAGCCCAGAACCAGCTCAAGAGCTTCAGTCTGGGTTAATCCTCCAGATGCACTCATCTCAAACACTGCTTCAAAACTAGTTTAGCTGCAGGACACAGATTCTTCTTTGGGCAACAAGTGGAGAAACAACACAATACCAAAACTGTGTACAGTGAAAAAGTAAACATAAGGTCCTTAAAATAAAATAAAACTATGCGATTGATTAATATTATCATGAACAGCATAGACCAAACAATGAGAAAACAAAGCTTCGGACGTCACAGTTCATGTGGTTATGGCATAACGAATCAAACTCCGATACAGTGCTTCATTGTGAGATGTTTCGTTTTTTGGATTCAAGCTTAGAAGCCTCTGTGCCGAACGTCACATCACTAAACGACGCCACATTGAAGACCTGCTTTTGGAGTGTGCTGGAAAACTACCTCCTCTACCTGATGCCTACCGGAGATACACTTTACTTTAGTACATTGAATATGCGTTGTGGATGACTGGATCTCCCCTTACAGTTGAGGAGGCTAAGGAGGACGCCCACTCTACACACGCCATGCTCATCCCAGCCACGACGGTCCATTGTTAATCCCACCCAGACTCCCTGCCGCCTCCTCTACTCAAGCAGGCCAGTCCTTCGGCCCCACCTCTGCTGGCTCCTGTATTGACGCCGTCCTGCAACTCGGATCCGCCTCGAGTCTTCCAGTCTCCAGCTCTGCCTTTGTAAGTGGATCTCCTTGGCTTTACCTTGGTCTGTCGACCATTTGGCTCCACCTTGGCTCCTCGTCCCCTTTGCTCCGAAACCGTCGTCCTTACCGCTACAACGAGCTACCTCGTCCCTCCGGCTCCGCCTTGGTCAGTCGTTGCTCTGCCTCCACCACGGATTTCACCTGCGCTTCGTCTCTGTCTCAGTCCTCCAAGACCCTGGCTCCACCTCGGCAGCTCATCGCTGCAGCTCCGGCTTGGCCTCCAGGACCTACACTGTCGTCTTGTGTCGTCATCTCCTCTGCTACGCCTGGGTCTCCAGATCTCCTGGCTCCATCACTGGTGGTTGTACCGCTGACTCCACCCTGGCTCCTCCTAGCATCCTCTTGGTTATTCTCTGGGAATTTTATCAGGTTATCCTCCTCCGTCCTGGGTTGTCCTGTCTGCCAGTTCTGCGTCCACTTCCCAATCCCTGTCCACCGTCCTCTGTTGGACAGTTGGTTTGGTTACAGCGTGAAAACGCACATTCCCGGGGATATGTAATGTCAGGGATAATGTTTACTTTGTCTTTGTTTCTGTAGTACTTTGAGTTGGTTTGTCTCTGACGTTGTTCATTGTTATCCAGTTAGTTGATCTGCACTGTTTCTAGATCCGTTTCCTTTATCTGTGTTTATTAGTTAACATGGTTTTTGATTTCCTATCAGTGTAAATAACAAATACTATTAAGTGATTTTAATAATAACAATAATGCACAGACCTCAACAATAAAGGATATTAGAAGAATTTTGTCTTCTATAAAAGTTGATAAGCCTGTTTATTTATTTATTTGATTAGTTGCATTTTATTATTTTGGATTTAGCATAATTTGTAGCATCATCTGATCAGAACAGATCTGCAACCTGTATTTGTAAAAACTGAATCATTCCTTGTGTATCTAATCACGATAGTACTGAGGTGAAGATTAGATTATAAACTGCAATTGCCGCAATTGTAACTGCAATTGTACATATAACTAATAGCCTCATATACTGTACATGCATGCTTTCACTCTACATTACATTATCCCTGTTTGTATAAAGTTGTTGTATTCCACATACAACATATGCTGCTGTTCTAGCCTCTGAAGACCTCAGAGCCCAGCAATTGTGAGACATTATGTTCCAAGCAAAAACAAAACTAATACTAACTTAAAACTAATATTTTTTTAAGATTCATGTCATTCATTCACAATTACTGTACCCAAGTACAACTGTGCAACAGAACTCTCATCAGTGTATTCGTTCTTAAAAGTTTCCCCAAAAACTCTTAATGCAACTTAAATCCACATTTCTCTCAAAGTTAACTTTTATTTAGTTCAAGATGCCCTCAATTAGAAAGAGGTCACACTAAATCTAAAATTAACCCAGAGTCAGAGAGGGAACGCATATCAAGGACACACTTTTCAAAATGAATGAAGATGGGAATGAAGAACGTATTAAAGAGTTTCAATTATAAAAGACATCTATTAACACATGTGAACCTTTAAACCCATTTCAAACTGTTTTAATTCCTCTTTGTATAGTTATAATCGACAAAGCATGCCATGCACTTTACAAACTGATGAACATCCCATTAACAAGTCCTCAATCACAAAAAATGATGAAAAATGCATTATTAAAGAAAGCAAGCTCAAAGCTTTGATTTTTTTCTACTTGCTCTCTAGATCTAGGAGTCCAATAATGCTTGAAATGGCATAATTGATTAAAGATGAACAATTTCTCTAGAAAATGAATCAAACCCCAACTTCTGAAACTAGTTTCTCTGAGCATGAGAAGGTTCTCCTTACCGAAAACGCCTGAGTCCCATCTCTCCTTTACATTACGTCTCAAAAAAACAAAGAGATGTTCTTGATCTCAGTGCAGGATTCTTCATAGAGCTGAAATAATCATTCACTGAATAAAACAGGATAGATGGAAAAGCCATTATGTCCAGTAGCCAGATGAGGAGATGCTTATTGGCGCCAACTTGAGGAGCGATGACGTTGCATGTATGAAGAAGGAAACTTCAGTTCACGTCATCATCGATTCAGCTTTGGCAAGATCGCCCACACTGCCATGCTGGGTTGCCTTGGGGAGTTTAACGTTAGAAAGGAGTCTACATCCAGAACTGTAGACCAGATGCCTTCAACTGCAGACGAGAGGCAAAGTTGCAGCTGCTTCAAAGGTGAAGAGAGAGAATAGAATAAAAGAGTGCAGCAAGAAAAGAGAGAGAGAGAGAGAGAGAGAGAGACAGAGAGAGAGAGAGAGAGAGAGAGAGAGAGAGAGAGAGAGAGAGAGAGAGAGAGAGAGAGAGAGAGAGAGAGAGAGAGAGAGAGAGAGAGAGAGAGAGAGAGAGAGAGAGAGAGAGAGAGAGAATAGATCCTGTCCCACTGGATATCCAAGGCAGGTCATCATGTAGGAGAGAGTTATTCAATCTGATCCACGTAATGCATGAGTTAAGATCCTTGAAGTATCCAGATTCACAAGGACAAAAGCAGAACACTCTTGAGTTTGCACAACCGACACCAACCAGATAAAAAGTCGTAGTTGAATGCAAAACATGAAGCCACAAAGAACTGATTCTTTTAACATTTAAGGTAAAGGTCCCAGAATTTAGTTCGCCGGTTATTTGTACCTTAGCTGTAGTTTAAATCAAGAAAGTTGTTATGTGGATTTTGTTCAAACTTCTGGTGCGTCACCGACCTAAGAGAGATTTATTACAAGAAGTAGGCTGCTTAAAAATAGGGAGGTTCCATGGGGAGAACTGGGCAAATTTTTGCAGGGACACAAAATGGTCAGCGCTCGAGTCCACTGAAGGACAGTGAAAATGCAGTGATATCAATGAGGAAAATATAGCTAAAAATGGCATGCTTTCACTAAGATGTTTATGTGCCTTCAAACTACGTTTCTGAACTATCTTTTCATTCAATTGAAAGTCAAATGTGATCAATATTCAAAACGAACACCATCAACAATAGTCTTCTGGTACCAAAATTTATCATAAAGAAGTATAAAGACATGCAACAATATCCCATAAAAGAGTAACTTGCCTCTGAACAATGGAAAATGTCAGCAAATTGAAGCTTGTGCAAATACAAAAATGTTCCTTACTTGCTAAAAAAGGCTTTCATGGTTCCTGAAAATACAAGGACAGACTTATCAAGAGTTTAATCAGAACAAGCTGACGAAACGTGTGAATCCAGGTATCCGGAGCATGCTGTCCTTTCTTCATAAAAGACTTCCCATTTCTGAGAGTTTAACTTTAAATCATAACATCTTTATATGATAAATACTTGATGAAACAGTATTCACCGGTAGCCAGAGGCAGTTGCTGTTAAAACTGCTCCGTTAGTGAAACTGAAAACCTTTCAGCTGTGAGACGAGTCAAATTCTCCTGACAAAAACCCTCATCAGCGAGTTATTACTGCAAGAGACAGAACCGACAAACCTAAGAGAAAGAGACATTTCTTATAGGCCTAGAGTATATTTATTTTCACAAAATATAATAATATTAAATCTAATTATAATAAATAAATTATAATACATTTCTCTATAATATCAAATAATTAATAATAAATCTAATAATAAATCTCATCGTCATTATGGCCATAGGCTTGTTTAAAAACAGCTGATGATCAGCGCCGATTATATCCTGTCAATCAAAAGGGGTCGGAAAATCAGACTGCAAAATGTCTCGTGTTGGGTTGAATTAAGGGCTTTCGAAATTAACGCGACAACGGCGCATTGATGCTTAACATCACCGTTAAAGCGGGATCTATTCGACCCTATGAATCACTGTAGTTCAAGCCAGGGTTGCCAGGTCCATGGTTTTTCCCTACCTCAAACATTATTTGTAGCGCACTTCCTATCCAATAGTCGCAAAGAGCTTTGTGCTTTGTTACTTCTGATAAAAAATAAAGTCTCAGCTTTGTCGATTATATCACGAAATTCAAACAATAAATGGCGTTTTGACGCTCTTAAATGTGACGTGACAGATCTTTGTAGCGCCTTAGTTCGAGCGGCAGCGCGAGTCTATATCAATACACTTCAAAGCACGAAAAAACATGCATGAACATCAGAAGGTATGTTGAAAGATACAGTACAACTTACCAATGTAGTTGCTCAATCACTATTTCAACTGCGGAAAAAGGTATTTATTGGTCTTATAGAAGAGTGTATTATGTTTTGTGTACTGTAAAGCAATTTGGTTCAACTCGTGTTGTTTTTAAAATGTCCTCTATAAATAATAGAGAAAAGTTGAGAACCGCAGAAAGACGTCAAAAAACAGCTTGTGCACAGTGCCACTTAACTTTGCATTTAGACAATGTTCACATTTTGTTAGTTAGCTATAAAACACTGAAGAATACTGTTAATTAAATATGTATGATTGAATACATTTGTCATGAAGACAAGTGTTTATGAAAACCAGAGCCGGCCCGAGCCTTTTGGGGGCCCTAAGCAGAATTTGATTTGGGGGCCCCCTCCCACTACGCGGAGTCACCTGTGCTTGACGATTATTGACACAAATATCCCGCAATAATGATACATTATAAATTACTGCAGTGAGGTTATGTATTAATACAAAATAAATACTTAATAAAAAATAGATAGCCTACTTAAAAAAGTTTTAACTTTTACTTTACTCTTTTACTAACTCTTTGAAACTTCTTAAAACAAACTCAAAACATATCAAATAAATTATTTGCTAAAATAATGACAAAACTGAGAAATCGGAAACATAATAAGAGCAAGGGTTCAACAATGACAATTATTGTTGAAAACTGTAAAAATATTATTATTTCTCAACTGTCTTAATACAGTGTAACTTTTTTTGATTATTATTGTAACAGACCTTGTTGGATTGTACATGACAGAATCCAACAAAGTCTGTTACTATACTACCGGTAATGATGTACTGTCTGGCGCTCGTTGTATATGTGTATGCAATGTATTTTTCCCCTCGGGGCTTGCCGTAGATAGGAATGGGTCAATTGCTGCACAAAACATACCGTAAATAATCAGGCAAATATAGTTTTATCTTGCTCTTTTTATCCTCCTCTGTCCTTTTCTTCTTTCTATTTTCGGCACCAGAGGGATACGTCCTTTTTTGTGACATGCCTTAACATTACCGCGAGTCCGCGACTATGCGCAGTTGCGCACGAATTGTCTATGCACGCGCGAGGTGTCTAGATTATGCGCATGACTTAAACGCTGGCAGACACAGCAGCAGTTGTAGGCAGATATATTGATCATGAAATCAGAATTTTCTTGTCTCGAATTATTCATTCATTCATTCATATTCATTCATTCATTAATGTATGTCACTTGTTTAAGTTTAAGTTAATTAAATATATTTTTTGATTTTTCGACTCGATTGGGGGGCCCCCTGGTGGCAAGGGGGCCCCAAGCAGCCGCTTAGTTCGCTTATGCCTCGGGCCGGCCCTGATGAAAACTACCTTAAGTGCAACGGAGATGTCTACAAACATTTCAGTTTTTATTTGAGTGTAATTATTATACCTGAAAATAAATACCAGTTAAATATAATAGTTTGGGCTCTGTTATGGCGCTTTTCCATTACCAGTACCAGCTCGACTCGACTCGACTCGCCTTGGCTCGCCTCGACTCGGCTCGCCTTGGCTCGCCTCGACTCGGCTCGCCTTGGCTCGCCTCGACTCGGCTCGCTTTTCGCTCCGTTTTCCATTGCAGAAAGTACCGCCACAAATAGTACCCGGTCGTCATAGCGACGCCTTTCGTTCCTCGTTGCCCCATCAAGCTCTCGCTGAATCCTCTCTTCGGCAACCAAACAAAGGAATGTCTGCACCTCCTCGTTTGACCACGGCGTATTCTTCCGAGTGGCCATAATAATAGTAGTAAGTTTAGTAACTATCTCTGGCCAAACTATTTAAAAATGGCGGGGTTATTCTGGATACTCCATCTGGCGCGTGCAATGATGACGCAGATTCTCTGTGACCAATCAGCAGTCGGCATTGTTTTCACATCACATTTTAGTATCGCCTTAGCTCGCTTAACCTCGCCGGAGGTGGTACGAAAAAAGTACCCGAAAGCTGGTACAGGTACAACTTTTACACAGTGGAAAACCAAACAAAGGCGAGTCGAGTCGAGCCGAGCCGAGGCGAGCTGGTACTGTGTAGTGGAAAAGCGCCATCAGATCTGTTGTTGAGAGAGTTCCCTGTATAGATTACACCATTAGTAGGGAGAGATTTTTTTTCCTTAAGAAAAACAAAGTATCGGTATCGGCAGATATTCTGAATAATCGGCTATTGGTATCGGCGGAGACAGTATTGGCGCATCTCTAATTAAAATCGAATAATATTTTAATTAAATTTGTGATCTAATTGTTTATGGTTATAAAAATGTTAAGGAATGATGAAATAATTAACCGATGATCAAAGGTTTTATAAAATTGATTGATAAAAAATATGCAAACTATTTTTGCGTTTTAAGCCATAAGCATGTTGAAACAAACTAAAAGATCAGATAAAGCTAAACTTAGATAGCTGATATGTTATTGTCGCCCCACAAAGAGAGAATAGCCAGCTCATTGGAGTTAGCCGTCCATAATGACATGGCAAACTATAACTGAATGTTACATAAAGCTGCTCTCTCACTATTTCACTGTACAACAAAATGGTCTGAAATATTTCACTCCACTTCGAACTACATCCAGTTAAAAATTTCTTAGCTTCATTCATTTCCACTACAGGTGGGACAATTCAGATTCACAATATAAAACAAAAACAGCCAGTTCATGACTGTCCCGTCTTAAGGCAAGCTCACACTACACAACTTTGGCTGGATTCTGCTGCTACAGACAGATTTCCAAGGTCAGCAACAAAACCCCTGGAAAGCGTCCAAATCGGTGCTCTCTGCAGTCGCCGATGTTTGCTAAGTATGAGCAGGTCAGCAACGCGATCTATTTTCAAACCTGTTTGAGACACGTGATCTTGTAGTGTGTGCAATGCAACGACAAAGTGGAACTAATCCAGCCAATAAAATAAAATTTAGCATCGTCACCAATCCAAACACAAAGAGGACACTTAAAATGTACTAAGTTGGAATAGGTAAAAAAAAGAAAAGGAAAAAGGAGGCGGGTCATATAACAGGATTCATGAAAGCTCATTGGTACCTGATGCTGTCAATCAGTTGCTGATGCTCCTCGGTGAGCAGTATTTCTGGAAGTGTGGACGCCAGCCCTTCAACATCCCTCTCGTTTGCATACTGCTTCAGCAAATCAAACAGCCTCTCTTTCACCTCAGGATCCTCCCCTAAAACTTCCTCAACCTATAAAAATTCAGAACAGACCATTTTACACACACTTTTTATACTGGGGTTTGAAACGCTGTTGAAAATATAACTAACTTTTGTTACAGTTTAACCATTTTTACATGCCTTCAGGACTGACCTTCTTGTTGAACTCCAGAGCTTTGTGCTTTCGGTCATGCCTCACGATGTCTCCGCTCTGGTAGGTCTCCTTCATGCTGTTGCTGGTGCGTTTCTGCCAGCGGTTAATGCGGAGCACGCCGAGACGCAGCGTACGTCCCTGAGAGGCCTTGATCATGGCCGCCGCCGCCTCGTGCTGTTTCACTGGAATCCCATTCACCTCCATCACATAGTCTCCAGCTCGCAGTCCACTCCGGCCCGCTGGAGAGTTGGGCATGCAGTTCTCCACCAGCAGGGGACTGTCGCCCACTATGGTGAAGCCAAAACGACCATCAGGCCCCGGGGCAATGTCCAGCTGTGGCGGTAAGTTTTTGCAAAGGAAAAAGAAGAGAGATCTGAATTCTCTTTTAGACAACAAGGGCATCTATCCATATCTATCTATCTATCTATCTATCTATCTATCTATCTATCTATCTATCTATCTATCTATCTATCTATCTATCTATCTATCTATCTATCTATCTATCCATCCATCCATCCATCCATCCATCCATCCATCCATCCATCCATCCATCCATCCATCCATCCGTCCAACCGTCCATCTATCTATCTTACATCTATCTATCTGTCCATTTGTCCGTCCATTCATCCATCCGTCCATCCATCTGTCCGTCCGTCCGTCCATCCATCTATCTATCCGTCCAACTGTCCATCTATCTATCTATCTATCTATCTATCTATCTATCTATCTATCTATCTATCTATCTTACATCTGTCCATCATCCATCCTTCCATCCAATCAATCTATCAATCTCTATCTATCTATCCGTCCATCTGTCCATCCGTCCGTCCGTCCATCCATCCATCCATCTATCCGTCCAACCGTCCATCTATCTATCTATCTATCTATCTATCTATCTATCTATCTATCTATCTATCTTACATCTGTCTGTCCATCCATCCATCCATCCTTCCATCCAATCAATCTATCAATCTCTATCTATCCGTCCATCCGTCCATCCATCCATCCATCCAACGTCCATCTATCTATCTTACATCTGTCCATCATCCATCCTTCCATCCAATCAATCTATCAATCTCTATCTATCTATCCGTCCATCCGTCCATCCATCCATCCATCCATCCATCCGTCCGTCCATCTATCCGTCCATCCATCCATCCATCCATCCATCCATCCATCCATCCATCCATCCATCTATCCATCCGTCCAACCGTCCATCTATCTATCTATCTATCTATCTATCTATCTATCTATCTATCTATCTATCTATCTATCTATCTATCTTACATCTGTCTGTCCATCCATCCATCCATCCTTCCATCCAATCAATCTATCAATCTCTATCTATCTATCCGTCCATCTGTCCATCTGTCCATCCGTCCATCCATCCATCCATCCATCCATCCATCCGTCCGTCCATCCATCCATCCATCCTTCCATCTGTCCATCCCTCCATCCATTTACTTATTAACAGTAAAATATAACATATAAAAAAACAAACTGACCTGTTCAATTCTAGACACGACTCCGATGCTGGGCGGCACAGTCTTAAGGGTCTGAGCCAGAGCGACGAGAGCTTTGGTGCTGAGAGAGGAGACGTTCTGCCCATCGATCTCCAGAACCTGGTCACCTGGCTGCAGCCCGGCCATGTAAGCGCTGCTGCCCTCCACCACAGAGAGGATGTAACTGGGTCCATCTCCACCCAGCTTAAAGCCAAAGTCCTCTGGCCAACCCTGGTTATTCGCTGGAAGGCCCAGTTCTGGAAAAAGTCAATAAATCATGTATATGAATAGAAATAGAATAATGACCCCCTGAACAAAGGGGGGAGGGGGGTCAATATCAAAAGTAGCCATCAGTATGTGGTGTGTCCACCAGCTGCTTTAAGTCCTACAGTGCATCTCATCCTCATGGACCATAGAAGATCTGCCAGTTCTTGTAGTGAGATGTTACTACACTCTTCCACCAAGACATCTGCAAGTTCTCATACTCATGGTTACATGTGGATCAGCTGTCCTTTCTGTCTCCCTGTAGCACCGCCTCACTGTCTTACATTATGAAGGTCCCTGGTAGAAGAGATATTGTATCTCAACAGGACCTTCCTGATTAAATAAATAAATAAATAAATAAATAAAAATGAACATTGCAGTTTATTGCTCTGTTCACATCTTCAGCAGGACTATGGCATGTTCATGCAGGTGAGCAGTGACTCTGGGCATCTTTCTTCTGGTGTTTTTCAGTCAGTAGAAAGATCTCTTTAGTGTCCTACATTGTAACTGAGTTAAACTGTCTTCCGCCTGTTAACTGTTAGTGTCTAATGGACTGTTCTACTGGGGCATGAGCAATAATTGTTTTTGCTTCATTGTACAAGCATGTAAAAAACATAATTTAAACCCTTTCAAATAAAGAGATGTAAAGCTCAATATTACCTTTAAAATACAGTATCTTGAAAAAGGGACACACACACAAACAAATACTATAAAGTAACACAATATATCTAAAGTAAAATCTAAAAATATAGAATTCTAACTTTAAAAATGTTCACACCAAAAGACATCTGCCTAAACCCCATACATTCATCTATCCAGATTTAAGTAAATGAATAAAATAAAATGTTGGAAGACTGTCAAAATCCACACATCTATTCAAATCAAATCTATACACCCTTGCATCTAAAATATCAGAACTTTTCAGTTCATTTGATTTGTGTGACCTAATAACAGATGAAAAAAAAAAAAAGGTCAAGCAATTACGCACCAATATTCAGGGGGAATTCTCTCAGCACGTTAGGGGTTGGGTCTGTGGAAGTGAAGAAACACATTAGTTGTGTATGTATATATGCATTATATATTACCATATTATAGAAGGTAAAATGGCATAAGTATTATCTACACTCTGGAGAAAACAATGGACTATATATTTATTTATAAATATACATAATATAGTATATATAGTGCATCTAAACTATTTAATTAACACATATGATCTTTAATATAATATCTGCAATACAAGAATATTTTTCTCAGGTAATGACTCAAAGCCATATGACTATGGCACTGCAGTCACCGCCTTACAGAGCTCCATGTTTTACTTTAGGAACTTACAGAAATCTTTGGAGGCACTGCGGGATCCCGATCGGCTTTGGCGAAGAGAGAAACGGCCCTTCTGGCTCTTCAAAAATCTTCTCATCATGGTTTCTGGGTCTTCTGAATGGTATTGAAGTCAAGCTCTACGAGGTCACCTCAGGTCAGGTCATCACCTTCCTCAACAAGTCACTGCTCCATTTTTACCAAAAAAGCCTTCAGTGAAGGAACTGATCCAGCCGGTTTAGCCTCCATCGAGGATCCTTCGATGAAGATATCAGTCCAGTGTAGATCAAGAGAGCGCTGTCAAGCTCTCTGCAGCCGTGGCTCTACATCTCCACTAAGTTGGTCCAGTCCTAACCCTCATGCAGAGCACCGAGCAGAAATCTGGGACAAGCTAGCTGGGTCTTTTAATGATTCTTTTGCAAGAAAAAGGTACAGTGAAGCCCCATTTTTCTATAAATACCTCCCTCCCTCTCTCTCTCTGTGTGTGTGAGATGCTGGTTTGGGCCGTCTCTCAGGGCTGAGGACTGACCCAGAAACTGCCTGTCAGAGCAGCAAAGGATGGCGCTCCGATTAGAGATCCTCAGAGATGCTGTGGTACAGTTAGATATAGTCTGGTACATGTAACTCCCATTCCCCATATAAGAATCTGATCCATTCCTCCAACTGTTCCTAATGCAGTACGAAAAAAAACAGTCTCAGAACAGCAGGTTTGGTTAACCTCCAACACGGCAATGAGAGGCATGATTTAATATGATATTAATAGCATTTACAGCATGACGCAATGAGGAGATCTGTGGAACTTAGGGCTGGTAACCAGAAGGTTGCTGGTTTGACCTCAGCTAAGAAAAAGCAACAGCACATCACAATTGTGCCCTTAACCTCAGGTTGCAGGGAAGTAATTCAAGTGCAGTGAAGTACTTTGTTTATTTTCATGTAAATAAATGTACTCCAATTAACTTTGAATAAAAGGGTGAATCTTCCAAAACATTTCAACAAAACAACACATATTTAACATATATTTTAAATAAATAAACCTAAAATAAAAAACAAAAAGAACAATATAATATTATATAAAAATAAATAAAATAAACGTATATCAAATTTAAACAAAACAAAAAATAAATAAAAGTAAAATAAACAAAACAAAAGCAAAGTAAATTCAAAACAAAACAATTAAATGTATACATTTTAAACAAAGAATAATATATAAAACGAAATAAAACAAAAAATACAATTTAAACAAAATAAATAAATAAACAAAAGCCAAGTAAAATACCTAAATATATACATTTTAAATAAAACAAAAATAGTTTACAAAACAAAACAAAAAGAAACAAATATATTAAATGTAAACAAAACAAAAATTAATAAAACTAAACTAAAATTAGCAAAAGTCAAGTAAAAATCAAACCAAATAAATATATAGCCTACATTTTAAACGAAACAAAAAGAAAATTTAATTTAAACAAAACTAAAAATAAATAAATAAAACTAAAATAAACAAAACAAAAGTCAAGTAAAATCAAAACAACCAAATATATACATTTACAACAAAACTAAAATGATATATAAAACTAAAAGAAAAATAAATCTATCAAATGTAAACTAAAACAACTTAATTAAATCAAAAAAAATTTTTTTAAAAGTAAAATAAAAAATAAAATGAAAATATCGTATTACAAAAACGAGAATTGTGCTTAATTGTCTAAATAATATTAACAGCCCTTTTTTATACATATATAAAATACAATCTTATTTGTATGATTTGATTATGGGGTGAAATGTAACCTGGACATCTATAAACGTCCAGTGAGATCATTTAACAAAAGGAATACTTGCTGGCTATAATGGAGAGATTACAGTAATATAATGTGTGTTAAAAGGCATTTGATGTTAAAAGATGACCCTCGATAACCCTATTTAATATCATGAAACGTGTCAAACCAGAGGGCTTTTCAACGGATCAGTAGCAAGTCAGGTCAGGGATTCAATTATAGCTATAAATAAAAGACAGATGTCATTATATATGGGCATATGTGAAGGCCTGGAGGGGTAAAGCACTGCGCATGTGCAATGATGAGCTGATGAGGAGGAGGACAAGTCGAGTCAAGGTGACCAAAGCTTCATCATGCCCCCAATCTGCCAGAATGAAGCGTCTACTGCTCTATCGCTTAATGAAAGAACAGAGTGGACGTGAAAAATACACCAACCTCATACTGTACTTGCCTTGCCAAATCTCAAGACGACAGAAGCCATGCGGGCTTGTAGACTGAAACACGCAGTGTATACCAATCAATCAGTCAGTCACAAGTTCAATGTTTTGAGCTTTCTATTCATAAAAGGTGCAATGTATCCACAAAAATATGATGCAGCATAACTGCTTTTATTTGGATCAAATAAATGCAGCCTTGCCTTGGTGAGCATAAGAGACCTCTTTCAAAAACATTAAAATCTTTGAATGGTGGTGTACTAAGTTTGTAAAAATGTAGTTCACAATATTGGGTATTAGGACTGGACAGATGTATGTTCATAGCCGAATTGCGTCAAACATATAGTCCCATCCCAAACTCACGTCATTGCCAATGTTGCTGTGTCCAGCTGGTCAGACAAATAAAGTGATGTTTCGTAAGCATCACAGAGCCAGTCTTTACTCACACATCTCTCTCTGCATCTGACCTGGAAAAGAAGGAAGTATTTTAACAATGACACACTTTGCGATTGGGCATTCCTTATTCTTGAGCCCTGCCCTCTGCTGAATTAAAAGAGGAAACTTTCCTCTGGCTTGGCTATAAGCAAGGACTAAAATAAGGCAATGTAATATGAATTAATATTGATTCTGGAATGTATAAAAGAAAATCGATTTTAAAATCATAAAAAAAAAAGGTGAATCAATTTTTCCCCAGCGGCCCTAATGGACACCACTGTCCAAATAGTCCATCAGTTTGTTTAAATAAGCAAAAATTACAGTAATGCACTTATTATGAGCATAAACATTCAAATATACCTTCAACCACTTATTATACAACTTATTAAACAGTGAATTATACATGTTAACATTACCAGTGTGATTTAAAAAAAGCTTACTAACCTTGACTGGCCAAAATCATATCCAATTTTTCAACTCCTGTCTGGATTATGAAGTTTGAAAAAGCAGAAAGGCACTGTCTCCATGTGCAGGTATTAAGTCAGAAAACCCAAAGTTTATTGAAAATTCCTATTGAAAAAGAACATATTTAGCTCTTTGCTGACGTTAAACACTCCAGAAAGCCTTGTCCCATAGGCATTTTATAATGTTTTTAATCAAGTGCCAGAGATGCTGTCAATAAAGCTTAACATGCCTTTTTGTGCACAGAATATTTCTTTTAGGAGACGACTGTGCAAATTGTGCATAACTAAATATGCAAAAATGAGAACTGATCAATGACTGAAAAAATACAGAGGTGCATAAAAATATATTTCATATTTTGTACTTTCACTCCCTGCCAGTTGTTGTATTGGTGGAAACATGTTATGTTACACATTCATGATGAGTAGATGATAGTCATATATGATTATATCCCATTCAGCAGGAGAGAAATGTTGGTATGGCGACATCACTGCCATGAAAGCTGTCCAATAAATCTTGGGGTGTAATATCTGTTATCAAATGAGTAGAACAAAAACATGGTTTTACAGTCCATTGAAAATGCCATAGTTCATTAGTAGAACCTGCAGCTCGAAAAGTGATCCGTTTAAAACCCGAACACAAGGTTTTTGAATCTATCAGGCCTTCCACATGCAGTGCAAAACATGTGGAATAAAGTCTCACAGAGAACGGAAATCCAACACCACCGCTGTTAAAAGATATTAACTTAACGGAATCTGCGTCTTAGACCACTACCACAGTCTGGATTTCCATTTCGTCAGGTGAAGCAATGACATACTGCTCCCCTTGCTCGATTGGCTCAATGTTCTCAGTGGTTACCATTGTAACTGTGGTGTGGGGCGTCTCGATGGCGCTCTCTGTTGTCGCCGTAAGGATGGTGCCATCGCTAATGGCATTTGCAAGTGTCATTGCCACCTGTTCGGTCAAACTCTCTGGTGTGGCGATCGTGATGGTGTCTCCGCAGTCCGAGATGCCGGGCGTTTCGTCGGCGGCCACGTTACGCACGATGATCTGGTGGCCTCCGTGTGATTGGCTCACGATTTGCTGCACCACCTTCATGATGTGACTGTCCATCTGAAGTCAGACACATTGAGCAATGTGGTTAACTCTATTTGGTTCATAAAGTCCTAACATTTGACATTGACAAAAGTGAAAAATGACCTGCTGCTGACTGTCTTGAATTATTGCCAGTTCCTGCCCTTGATCTGCTTCCTCAACTGGTGCCTACAGAAACATGATCCGTATTGTTAACAAAAAAAAAATCCGTATTGTTAACAAAATTATAGTGGTTATATTGCAACAACTAATGTCTCAATGGATACGTTTTTAGATAAATATTTGGCCATCGATTTTATTGGTTATAAAATTATTACCGTATTACAGTCCCCATGAATTCAAAATTGACCATACTTACTTTGTTTGCCTAAATTGATCGTTTTGTGGTGAACAATTCATCCATGCAAGTCAATCCACACAAAAAAATTTTTGGCTTCGTAATCTTTAATCAAAATCTGAAATGTCCCCTCCCCTCTGCATTGGAGGACCTTGCCTGATGACGTAGGTTTGACGGTTTGGGTGTCTCTGCTTAACATCCGTAATCACGCCCCTCCAACTGACAGTAGACAGGCTGAATGAAAACACCTACTTTTCTAGATCCAATCAGGTGCTAGTTGGGAAAAAAAGCCACGCCCACTATTTTGCCTCATTTAGTATTCCGTTTCTCTCGGAAATACGTCACAACACTGACTGGAGAAAAGTCGTTTGCAACTTCTCTTTCACGGGGACTTTAAACATACACTACCGTTTGAAGGTTTGAGGCCAGAATGATTTAAAAAAAAAAAAAAAATTTAATTAATAGTTTTATTCAGTAAGGACACATTAAACTGAAAATGTATCAAAGGTGACAGTAATGTGATAAATAATTTCTATTTCAGATAAATGCTGTTCTTCTGAACTCAATTCATCAAAGAATACTTTAAAAAATGAATCATGGTTTCCATAAAAATATGAAGCAGCACAACTGTTTTCAACATTGATAATAATAATAATAATAAATGTTTCTTGAGCATCAAATCATCCTATTAGAATGATTTCTAAAGGATCATGTGACACTGAAGACTGGAGTAATGTTGCTGAAAATTCAACTTTGCCATCACAGAAATAAATTATATTTTAAAACATATTTACATAGAAAACAGTTGTTTTAAATGTAATAATATTTCACAATATTACTGTTTCTACTGTATTTCTGATCAAACAAATGTAGTCTTAGTGAGCATAAGAGACTTCTTTCAAAAACATTTAAAAAAGCTCTTACAGATTCCAAACTTTTGTTGTGTACATAATGGTGAAAATCATATTGCCGGTATACATGTAATGACATGAGAATATAGAGAAAACTAATTCAAATTAAATCAAAAGACATCAAATTGGTTGGATTTTCATCAAAATCTTATAAACATTAGATGTCACATAGCAAGCATACAGTAACACAAGTGACGCATTTACCCCTATGATGTATTCCTGAGTGTCGGCCACTACTGAGGAGAACTCCACCAGTACAGCATGAGGGTCGTCTGATACGATAGTGGTGGAGACGTCCTCAGTTGTCACCTCCTGCTCATCAGAGCTCCCTGCATGTTCAGAGTCCTTCTGCTGCGTAGCGAAACAGCCTCCTGAACACACACACACAAACATACAGTCATTACCAATGACAACTGTAAAGGGCCTTTCACCAAGAATGATAACACTCTGTTTATTATAAGCACACACACTACAGTTTTGTCATCTGGTGCTTTAAATGCTCTTTAAAGCAGGATGGGCTCTGATTGGCTATCAATGTTTTGATCATTAATCAGCCAGAAAAAAATGCTTTGAGAGTGATTTTAACAATGTCGTTCCTCTGTCGTTATTTTTGAGGTGTGAACTAATTTTAAAACGATATCTGTAGTTATTATCCTTGGTGTGAATGGGTCTTAATGATGTCTATAAATAGCTTACACGAGTCTCTCAAGTGTCCTCACGTGTTAGAGAAAAATTCTAGCTTTTCTCATCAGCCTCTGAAAAGTCTTAAAGGCACAGTAAGCGATTTCTGAGAAAAACTCTTGATATTTGTAATCGACCCAAACAAACCCAGCCCTCCCTTCATTGCTCCGTCCCCAAAATGCTCAAACACACAATGCAAGAGTGGATGTCTCTTTATCATAGCTGTAGCGAAAATAATGCTCAATGAAAAATAAAGCAAAGATGGTGAACGAACGAAAAGGAAGAACAAAAAATGAACAGCAGCATATCTTGGTCCTGTGAAACATGGCAAAAACAATGTTAACCACGTATGGAGCAGAAACAACTCAACCTTGGTGTCTGTTTTCAGGCCTTCCTGCTTCGGTCTCTCCTGCACTGGAAAGCTTTTCTAATACTAACGCGGGTCCTAAAGCTCTTGTCTGATCATAACCCTTCTTTCCCACTGATATTCCTCTGAACTTTTCTCTTTTGTAATGTCTCTCAGTCATCTCTCTTTCTACAGTCTTTCTTCAATTCTCCCTCTTGCTCTCTCTCTCTTCTCCCCCATCATGAGTGGACACGCCCCCTTACAGCTGATTGGCTCACTCTTCCCCATCATAAGTTAACAAACCCCCTACTGCTAATTGTCTCACCCTCCCCCATCATGAGTGAACAAACCCCCTACTGCTGATTGGCTCACTCTCTCTCCTCCCCCAACATGAGTGGACACGCCCCCTACTGCTGATTGGCTCACTCTCCCCATCATGAGTGAACAAACCCCCTACTGCTGATTGGCTCACTCTCATCCCGCATCATGAGTGGATGCGCCCCCTACTGCTGATTGGCTGACTCTCTCTCCTCCCCCAGCATGAATGGACATGCCCCCTACTGCTGATTGGCTCACTCTCTCTCCTCCCCCAGCATGAATGGACATGCCCCCTACTGCTGATTGGCTCACTCTCTCTCCTCCCCTTCATGTGTGGACATGCCCCCTACTGCTGATTGGCTCACTCTCTATCCTCCCCCTCATGTGTGGACACGCCCCCTACTGCTGATTGGTTCACTCTCTCTCCTCCCCCTCATATGTGGACACGCCCCCTACTGCTGATTGGCTTCAAGTGTGTTGTGCTGCTCAGTCCGATCCCTTTTCAACAGTGTTTCTCAGAAATCACTACTGCACCTTTAACAAAATACAGATATATGGCTCAAAAGGGTTTGAAATCCATTGTTTTTTTTACCATATCAGACACTTCATTTCACGACATGAATAAAAATGAGTTTAATTCAATACAAAATAGCAATATAAACACTTATGATATCAATATAGACAATCTGCCCCTAAGAAATATTTATAGATTTTGTAGCTTATATTTAGGACTTTTAATATGCCAGAAAACATGTTATATTTATGCTGACCTTGTTTACTAGTTGTCGTCGAACATTCACTTTAGTATTGGTGTGTTTTAATTCATTTGAATGGTTAATTAATAACAATTCTACGCATTTACAAACCTTTAGCTCGCAGGTGGCGGTTCAGCGTTCCATGCTCAGCAAAGCCCCGCCCACATTTCGAGCACTTGAAGGGTTTTTCTCCCGTATGATGTCGGATGTGACGTACTAAAGCACTTTTTTCCCGGAAGCCACGGGAGCAGTGCGTACACACGTAAGGCTTTTCGTCTGCATGAGTGCGATGGTGGACCTGCAGAGCATTCTGGAACACAACGGATATGAGTCGGCATGAAACGGAAGTTGTGATAGTCTTTTCTTCCCGATTGTGACGTATATCTGAGCGAAATGGCTTCTCGAACAAGCAAAAATGTTGGGCGGAACTTAATTTTGTCCATCAGGAATTTATTGGATGGTTGTTTTTTGCTATTTCTGTGATCTCATGTGAGTGACAGGTTGTCCCGCCACAACGCCAGTAAATCATTCATAATAAATACTGCAATATTGCATAAAAATGATCATTTTCATGATGACTTTACAGATGACACTAGCTATGTTTCCATCCCCCTATTTCTATGTGCATTTTGGGATATAGCAAAAAAAAAAACATGGATGGAAATTCCAAGATTGAGGCAGATATATTTTTTATCCGATAAGACATGAACATAAACTAAGATAGAAACACATTTATAGATGCACAACAGAAAACTCACGTGACTTTGCCTCAACAGTGGATGTGATTGGATAACTGGACTTACCAGCGACTAATTTCATTGCACAGCACTGATCATGTGATCATTCTGAAACGTCTCAGCCTAAGTCTCTCATCAGAATTATTTGTTTTAATTCCCTTCCAGAAGTGTCTCAAACACCAGCATTCGAACACAAAGTAACATGCAAGCGTTTATTGTGTACTAAAATTTCATCATTTTATGATGTACTAAAAAAAGAGCCACAATTTCTTCACCGATAGCAGCAACTTCTATTTTTATTACAGATATTTTGCGCCAATTTCCCAGGAAGTGACAATTTTGTTCTCTTGAACACGAGATGGAAACGCTACTTTAATTGCAAATTTTTATGCGACATTCTAATTTTGCACAAGTTAAACTCTGGATGGAAACATATCTACTATGTCTCCAAGAATTGTTTTTGCATATTGTTCTTCTGTGATGTCTCACCTTGGTTTTGTAACTCTTGTCACAGAAGCTGCAATGGTACGGCCTATCGTCCGAATGAGCTCTCATGTGTTCCCGCACGTGTCCGATGGCTTTAAACTGTTTGCCGCACTCTCCGCATTTGTACCGCCGCTCGCTGACGTGCGTCTCCATGTGTTTCTTCAGCACGTAGCCTGTCAGGAACTCCTTCTGACATGTTAAGCACTTAAACGGCTTATAACCTGTGGAGGAAAAAAAAAAATCACCTTTGAAAAAGTTTTCATAATTAGGTCCCACTTTATATTAAGTGTCTTTAACTACTATGTACTAATTAGATTAATCATTTGATACATTGCACGTATTGTGCAGTTACATGTATTCACAACACATTGTACTTATCTGCATGTAATTACATCTGTAATTAATTTCTGTAATTATTACATATACACTCACCTAAAGGATTATTAGGAACACCATACTAATACTGTGTTTGACCCCCTTTCGCCTTCAGAACTGCCTTAATTCTACGTGGCATTGATTCAACAAGGTGCTGAAAGCATTCTTTAGAAATGTTGGCCCATATTGATAGGATAGCATCTTGCAGTTGATGGAGATTTGTGGGATGCACATCCGAAGCTCCCGTTCCACCACATCCCAAAGATGCTCTATTGGGTTGAGATCTGGTGACTGTGGGGGCCATTTTAGTACAGTGAACTCATTGTCATGTTCAAGAAACCAATTTGAAATGATTCGAGCTTTGTGACATGGTGCATTATCCTGCTGGAAGTAGCCATCAGAGGATGGGTACATGGTGGCCATAAAGGGATGGACATGGTCAGAAACAATGCTCAGGTAGGCCGTGGAATTTAAACGATGCCCAATTGGCACTAAGGGGCCTAAAGTGTGCCAAGAAAACATCCCCCACACCATTACACCACCACCACCAGCCTGCACAGTGGTAACAAGGCATGATGGATCCATGTTCTCATTCTGTTTACGCCAAATTCTGACTCTACCATCTGAATGTCTCAACAGAAATCGAGACTCATCAGACCAGGCAACATTTTTCCAGTCTTCAACTGTCCAATTTTGGTGAGCTCTTGCAAATTGTCGCCTCTTTTTCCTATATGTAGTGTAGATGAGTGGTACCCGGTGGGGTCTTCTGCTGTTGTATCCCATCCGCCTCAAGGTTGTGCGTGTTGTGGCTTCACAAATGCTTTGCAGCATACCTCGGTTGTAACGAGTGGTTATTTCAGTCAAAGTTGCTCTTCTATCAGCTTGAATCAGTCGGCCCATTCTCCTCTGACCTCTAGCATCAACAAGGCATTTTCGCCCACAGGACTGCTGCATACTGGATGTTTTTCCCTTTTCACACCATTCTTTGTAAACCCTAAAAATGGTTGTGTGTGAAAATCCCAGTAACTGAGCAGATTGTGAAATACTCAGACCGGCCCGTTTGGCACCAACTACCATGCCACACTCAAAATTGCTTAAATCTCCTTTCTTTCCCATTCTGACACTCAGTTTGGAGTTCAGGAGATTGTCTTGACCAGGACCACACCCCTAAATGCATTGAAGCAACTGCCATGTGATTGGTTGATTAGATAATTGCATTAATGAGAAATTGAACAGGTGTTCCTAATAATCCTTTAGGTGAGTGTATAATTACAATGTTGACCCTTCCCTTACTGCTTAACCCACCCTTAAACCTAACCATACCTGTCCCTAACCTTACCCATTTTTATGACCTTAGGTCATATTTATTTAGGCAAAATAAAATGAACACAATAAGTACATTGTCCCTAACATTTTTTTAATACAAGTACATAGTAGTTAAAGACACCTAATATAAAGTGTAATTAATAATTACATAATTAATACATTTAACATTTAATAAGTAGGCTTGTGGGAAATGAATAAATTGCTTTTAAAATGGGGCCTACCAACATGCCCTTTGACATGGACCCTCAGGTAGGCCAATGTCTTGAACATGCGCTCACAGTGAGGACATTTGTATAATTTTGACTCAACAGGTTCTCCTTCCTTCACAGATGAATCCTACCATGGATAAAAAGAGTTTGAAGTCTCATTTGTGTTGTTCTGCAATTTTATTGTAATAAAACGCGCCACCACGACCGTATAAACTCACCTGCGTCTCTTCGGACACGGTCTCCACACACTCTTCTGTCACCTGGATGTCAGTGAGTCTGGTCTCGGCCTCAGGAGACTGCAGGATGGCTTTAGGTGATCGGGCCTCTGCCTGCTCAGCTGCCTCTGTGGCTTCGGTCTCCAGCGCGATGCCAGAGTTGATGATGGCCTGGCAGATTAGATTGTCGGCTTCAACCACAGTCGCAGTTTGAGGCTGAGACACCATCTGTTACGGACAGAGCAGAAAACAGCCTTAAAAAGCAAATACCTCTGAATATACACTAACATTCAAAAGTTTGGGGTTAATAAGAGTTTTTAATGTTTTCTCACCAAGGTTGCATTTATTTGATTAAAAATACAGTAAAAACAGTAATATTGTGGGATATTATTACAACTTAAAATAACTGTTTTCTATGTTAATCTGTTTTAAATTGTCATTTATTCCTGTGATGTCAAAGCTGAATTTTCAGCATCATTACTCCAGTCTACAGTGTCACACGATCCTTCAGAAATGCGTCCCATGATTCTTTGATGAATAGAAAGTTCATTTATTTGAGAGCATTTTTTGTAACATTAAAAATGTCTTTACTGTCACTTTTGATCAATTGAGTGTGCCCTTGCTGAATAAAAGTACACATTTTTTACTGACCCACCCTTTTTAAACACAAATCTCCTTTTTTTAGGATAAATACAAACATTGTAATTTTTTAGTGAGTTCTTTCTTTAAAAAATTATGTTTTTCTTTGTTAAACCTATAAAGTAAATACAAGTATTTTGGGTTTTAGTTTAAAAACAAATCATTGTAATAATAATGTGCATTTTAACGATGTAAGACTTTACAATAAGGTTCACTTTGTTAATATGCATTGAACACTGTTAACATTAGTTAATGATTTAGGCATAATTAACTAACAATAAATAAATAAAAAGATCTCAAGATAAATGCTAATTTATAAATATACTAATTGTTCTTTGATTATTTATATTTGTTCATAATACATTAATTTTAAATGCTAAACATGTGTATGTAGAAATTAACATTAACCTAGATTAAAAATGCGATAAATGTATTTCTTATTGTTATTTTGTGATTGTGAAAATCCAACGCATTAAGTAATGTTGTCACATTGCATAATGTTCAGCTATTATAGTACATTTTCCATGTAAAGAAAACTTAACAACTGTTGAAACAATGGATAATGAAATGTAAAAAATATTATAATTATAAATATTAAATAATCAATATAAAAAAAAGCTATACATTTTAAACATTTAAATTTGAAAAAATCTAAATTTTTATCATATGAAACATTAAAATGATCAATATATGTTTAAAAATGGCAAGGGGAAATCCAACCAAGCAAACAGACAACCAAGCATAATCTTTAACGTGGACCCTTGTCATTTGCTTAAATATAAAAACGTAAAATTGCAGCCCACCAATATGCAATAACCGTTAATACAAAATGTTTGTTAGTCTCAGACCTGTTGTACTTGTCCAACCACCTCGATCTGGATGATCTCCTGGCCAGCTTCCACCACTCTCACAACAGGAATTTGCTCCTTCTCAGCTTCAGGATGTGACGGCTGAACTTCTAGAACGATACCCAACAGTGGCAGAATCAGAAAACCTCCCTTTTACAACAGTTGTCACATTAAAAACAAAACACTAATTGTGACACGAACAAATCAGCTAAAAATGTTGACCAACAACAACCACGTGCTACGGATATTTTCAAACGACACCCGTCTATCACCGAAAAGGTCACTATGAAAAGCGATTGTGAGATATTAATTACCTTTCTGAACTCCATCTTTGCTGACAAGTATCTCTTTACACTGACTGTAGCGAATCTTCTCAGTGCAAGGAGTGAGAGACTTCAGATGTCTGGTAAGAGCTCCGGACTCTCTGAACGCAAGTCCACACTGATTGCAGCGGTACGGACGCTCATCTGATGAAGAAAATGACATCATGATTTGATTCCTCAAAAGACAACCTTGAAAACTTAAAGGAAACCTATAATACTTTACATTTTCAACGTTTGAGCATGAGAAAGGTCTACAAAGTTACTCCAAAGTCATATTCTCTATATCAGTGCGCACCGTTTCTGAACTCCCTGAAACGCCTCTATTGTAGTCTTGAGTTTTCTTCCATCACAGCGTCCCTCATTTAAAATAATTACTGACCAAGGCATATGCAAATTAAAGGGGCGGGGCCTGGATGAGTTAGTTAGTAGTGTTGAAACTTGCGGTTATGATAAGGGGCGTGACATTTCCCAAACACGCTCAAAGTGGTTGACCACTCACAACACACTGATCCAGCAGACCAATCAGAGCGCATTGTGCTTTTCAGACGGAGGAGCTTCATAGAGACAGGAGCTAAACAGAGCGTTACTGACAGACTGGGAAGAGTGGTGCTGCAAAATTCAAGAATGAAAACCTATTCTAGTAGACCACAAAAACAAAATCAAGACTTTGAAAAAGGGCATAATATGGCCTCTTTAAACAGACGCTATATAACTTTCACTACCTAGTATAGTCCAATATAATGGACTAGATTTACCTGTGTGTCGACGCTTGTGTCGGATCAACGAACCCTTGGTCCTAAACGCAGTCTCACATATTTCACACTTAAAATCCTTCTGATCGGTGTGCGTGAACGTGTGGGTTCTCAGAATATTTGTCTAAGGGACATATAAAGTGAGTTTTAGTTGCATATAATATGACACATAGCAGTATTTAAATGCATAAAAAGAGATCAAATATGGTACCGTTTTAAAGGTCTTATCACATATCTCACAGATGTATCGTCCCTCTGTGTTTAACTTCCAAACCACTTTTGCGGGACTGGGACTGTCATCCTCGCTTGCAGAGCAGCTTCTCTTTTTTCCTCCAGCTGCCGCCTTTTTATCCGTCTTGTCTAAAAGAACAAAGCAACTTCATTTAGTGCCCAAACAAGTCCAGATGGATTGGTAAATTACGTTAAATTCAGCACCAAATGATCCCATTGTAATCATACTGTATATAACTATGGAGAGGAGATGTCTTGTTTGGCTTTGGACGACCCTGTATTTAAGACAAATTCAAATAAGTTGGGACATCATGAAAAGGTCCCGTCCCATTAAAATTGGGCTTCTGGTCCCCCCCCCCTAAAAAAAAAATCAATGAAAATTATATTTTAATGACTTTAATAACAAAAATTGCAGTACCTGCACTGGACGTTCCCGCTTCATCAGATGAACAATCATTTTCACTTATTTTCACCTCAATGGAAGCACCTTCATTAGGGACAACGTTTGCCTGAGGGAGGAGACAGACAGATATATCCTACAATGACCTCAAGGTACATTTTTACATTTATAGATTCTTGAGTCTTGGATTACTTTTCAAAATATAGGGTCAGTAAGATTTAAAAAAAAAAAAATGTTTTAGAAAGAAGCCTCTTCTGCTCACCAAGGCTGCATTTATTTGACCAAAAACAAAGTAAAAAACTGGAATATTGTGAAAAATTATTACAATTTAAAAGAACTGTTTTCTTTTTAAATACTTTTTAAAATGTTTTTTTTTTATGGCAAAGCTGAATTTTCAGCACCATTACTCCAGTTTTCAAATGATCCTTCAGAAATCATTCTTATATGATGATTTGATGCTCAAGAAACATTTCTGATTATGTTGAAAACAGTTGTGCTGCTTAAAGTGACCCCTATTATGATATTAGTATTTTAGGTTCATCGTGTTTAGGTTTACATGAATCCAAGGTGAAAAAAAATAACAAATAAATAAACTTTGATTATCTCATAATAGGAATTGCAGCGTCACCTCTTTTCTCACAGTGTCTGAAACAGTTCGATAAAAGGATTCTGTCTCTCTAAACCCCTCTGTCCCGAGAGCTACTCTGCTCTGATTGGTCAGATCTGTTGCCCGGTCTGTTGTGATTGGTGTACTCTGCTCTGATTGGTCAGATCTGTTGCCCGGTCTGTTGTGATTGGTGTACTCTGCTCTGATTGGTCAGATCTGTTGCCCGGTCTGTTGTGATTGGTGTACTCTGCTCTGATTGGTCAGATGGCTCGGTCTGTTGTGATTGGTCTACTCTGCTCTGACTGGTCAGATCTGTTGCCCAGTCTGTTGTGATTGGTCTACTCTGGTCTGATTGGTCAGATCTGTTGCCCAGTCTGTTGTGATTGGTCTACTCTGCTCTGATTGGTCAGATCTGTTGCCCAGTATGTTGTGATTGGTGTACTCTGCTCTGATTGGTCAGATCTGTTGCCCAGTCTGTTGAGATTGGTCTACTCTGCTCTGATTGGTCAGATGCCTCAGTCTGTTGAGATTGGTCTACTCTGCTCTGATTGGTCAGATCTGTTGCCCGGTCTGTTGTGATTGGTGTACTCTGCTCTGATTGGTCAGATCTGTTGCCCAGTATGTTGTGATTGGTCTACTCTGCTCTGATTGGTCAGATCTGTTGCCCAGTCTGTTTAGATTGGTCTACTCTGCTCTGATTGGTCAGATGCCTCAGTCTGTTGAGATTGGTCTACTCTGCTCTGATTGGTCAGATCTGTTGCCCAGTCTGTTTAGATTGGTCTACTCTGCTCTGATTGGTCAGATGCCTCAGTCTGTTGAGATTGGTCTACTCTACTCAGATTGGTCAGATCTGTTGCCCAGTCTGTTGAGATTGGTCTACTCTGCTCTGATTGGTCAGATGGCTCAGTCTGTTGAGATTGGTCTACTCTGCTCTGATTGGTCAGATCTGTTGCCCAGTCTGTTGAGATTGGTCTACTCTGCTCTGATAGGTCAGATGGCTCAGTCTGTTGAGTTTGGTCTACTCTACTCTGATTGGTCAGGTGGCTCAGTCTGTTGAGATTGGTCTACTCTGCTCAGATTGCCCAATCTGTTAAGAATGATCTATCGGGAAACGCTAATTTCCATATCTGGATTTCAGCTCCGGATCTTCCTCTGTCACACAGCTTGTCACACAGTGATACGAACAGTAATGATGGTGTCAGGTTTCCCATATCAATTCCAAAGAACAGCTTTTATTTGAAATAGAAATCTTTGTAACATTATGTCTTTACTGTCACTTTGAAGAAATATGTCCGCTGAAGCGTAAAAGTAGTAATTTCTTTCAAAGATAAAATCTAACTGATCCCAAACTTTGAACGTGTATGTGTATCATGTGAATCAATGTAAATACAAACATTTATTTTAGGTGAAATGGTTTTAAAATAAAAGATAATAACATGGCATGTTTGGCTGTACAGTTAAATGTGCATGCATTTAATGTACAGTATGTTGATGAATACAAGTCACTAAGCTACCCAGAAATTACTACTCGTTTTGCAGGTTTATATGGTTAATCTCAGGGAGATTTTCCCCAACAAGAAATATGTACAGTAAAGTCACTCAGGATGTGAAAGTATCCGCTCAATAAGGAATGATAACAATAACACACAAACCTGATGGTCTTGCAGAGGACGCTTGCAGTTCCTGTTGAGTTTATGTTGGATGAAAGCATCCAGAGCAGAAAACTCCTCCAGACATCTGCCACATTTATGAATATCCTCATCTGACAGGGAACACAAACATACTGACCTAACTTCAATTTGACAGATCATGCATATTGTGAAATTATCTGTGCAAAGAATGAATTAAAGAATAATTTACTGACCTAAAATAATCACATTTTCACACAGCTGTGGCATATTTTTTTGCATCTAAAAAAAGTTTTTATAGGCAATATATATATATATTTATAAGATATACATTTATTAATAAATAATTAAATATCATTTATTAATTGTGCATTTAGGACATAAAATGCTAGCAAGAAAGACAAAGCAATTTTATTCCATGAATATTTAAAATGCAATTTCCATCACAGAATGCTATTCAACAAAATGCAGCTGACTTTGTTGTGGAAATGGCCATCCATTGTGTTTTAAGAGTGTTGATTTTCTTTTATGTAAAAATCTACATGATCAAAAGTGTCTGCTGCCTTGCAGTTTTAATATCAGTCTTTCTTTACTGATGCAGCAAGAACATGGATGAGCTGTTAGATCTTCTTCATCCAAATCAGTACGATGCTAAGCAGCATTAGCAGCCTAAACATGCTGCTTAAATATAACATTGCAGCTAATGGAGATTTTGCTAGCGTGACTGAACGACCCAAAGTCAGGCCCACACATTTAATCGCGTTTTTACTATGTGATTGTGTCCCGTAACACTGGCTCTACCTTCGTCTCCAAGAGTGGTTTGGATGGTGATGATGTTGCTATGCTCCGTTTGGTCGGTAACTGTTGCTGCCGTATTATTATTTTCTTCAGTCATGTCGTTCCAGACCTCCGTCTCTGTCGCAACGCTTCAGCAAGGAAAACATGGCGGATTTACGACCTCGTAGTCATAACAACAAAAGGGCGGCGAGTTGAGCGAGAGCGAGCAGCACGGGGCAGCACGTCATAGTAAATTCAAAATAAAGGCGCGCTCACTCATATTCTCCAGTCAAATCGGTTCTTTCGAAAACTGTTTAAGTATTTTATTTATTTATAATATATAGTTATATTTGATACGTATGCTAATCGTAATTTCATGTGTTCCATCCCAGGCAATATAGTACATTTATTTTTGACTTTTTCTGCCTTAAAGGGATAGTTCATAGTTTGTCATCATTTACTCACCCTCATGTTGTTCCAAACCTATATTAATTTCTTTCCTCTGTTGAAGTAAAAAGATATTTTGAAGAATGTTGGTAACCTTAAACCAGACATTTGACCCTGGCACCCATTGACTTCCATAGTATTTTTTTTTTTTCAACATTCTTCAAAATATCCTCTTTTGTGTTCAACAGAGGAAATAACTCATACAGGTGTGGAACAACATGAGGGTGAGTAAATGACGACATATTTTTCATTTTTGGGTGAACTATATCTTTAATGTCCCAAGTTACTATCAGCTAGCTTTCAGTTCTCTGTCTCAGATCCATTGAAAATACCTGACTCAAAATAACAATTCATTCACGTATAGGACATCGCCACAAAGTAAGTCATTTCATTACAATGTTCAGTCCAAACCCAAAAACACAACATTAAATTTAGCCTATTAAGTAAATATTCTTATTGAACAGTAAATTGTCTTAAGGACTATGATTATCTATTAAATGATCTGTCACACAACAGTGTCATATTTGTGATGTTAAATTTGAGAACTTTGAAATTAGAAATTAAATATTAGTTTCCTTCATACTTTAACATGATCACAGAGATAAGTAACAACGCAATGCTACAGCATATTTTCTTGATTATCATACATTTTTACGCTGACTTTCATTCACAACTCTCAGACAGAGACAGAAAAGTCTTTTATAACTGGCCCTATATTCACTGTGGAATGTATAGTGTCTGAATACTGGAAGCATAGAAACTATTCAGTGTTGTTGCGATTTTGCATTAATAAGCAAAGAAAACAAAGTACAAAATACATTTAACCATTTTTATTCTTGTAAACCCCTCAAAAAACACAGAAATGAATCAATTTCAAACAAATCATGTTTAAGCAAATAATGTTTTAGTATTATAATGCAATAGAAGTATTATAATGCAGTACTATAATGCAAAATAAGCTCCAGGACCAGCAGGTTTTCAGGTTTAATGCTTTTTTACACCTAAATGGAACTGTGGCGGCGAGCAGACGAGGCCGAGGGCCGTGGGAGGACGGCGCGAGGCCGGTGGCGTGATTGCTGATGAGCGTCATCTGTCGTCCTTGAGGGGCTGCTGTCTTTTACTTAAGTTTTGTGTGTATTTTATTATTATTAAATTGTGTGTTGAATGTTCGCCGGCTCCGCCTCCTTCTTCCCACAACATCTAACTGCGGTACAGGAACTATCTGTAGAACTATGAATGCTGAGTAATAGGTACAACACTAAAGACACCTATAATCTTTATTGAGGCTCTCAATTGTAACATTTCCAAAAGATTGCACATTTTAACACAATTGCACCATATGTGGGTTCCCCAAACTACACAAATGTGCACAATACAATACAAATAGATCCTCACACCGTGTCCGTTACACGCGACGCGCGATGACGGCGACACACAACGATTTAGAAACAGTTTCTATTTTTCTCTGACTTCGCGCCTGGAACAACAAACACAAAGTGTGGCATAATCTCAGGGACTGTTTATGTGCTTTATTTAATGTCAAAAGCGTGTAATGTGACTTTGAATATCATTTAGTGCTCCCAGGTTTGTAGAGCTAAAAGCAACAATGGATAATTCACCTCAGATCTTGAAATTTAACGAATGGAAACTGATCAAACTGTGAACAAACAAGTGTATTATTTGACAAAGATTTTTTTAGTAACTCGAGTAATTCAGTTAGTAGTTCACTATCAGTATAGCCTATGTATTATGTAATGTTTAAATGGTGTAATATTTGTGAATTTGATTATGTAACGTTAGCCTACCCATTTTCTTGCGATTGCCGTCAAGATCATAGACATAATACATAGACCCGGCCACTGGATCGTACGTCAACGGCGCCGCCATATTGCGGAGGGCAACTTTCCCTTACCTCTCATACCGGGAATTGATAAAAATGCCTGTTTCGTGCGCTGCTTGGGGCTGTACAAATCGCCGCACAATTGAAAACAGGGCTCGTGGAATTACCTTTCACAAGCAAGACTGAACATTTGTTTCTGGTTGTATTTGGTCATGATATAATTAGTAATAGTAACGTTCAGAGGAAAAAGCCCGCGAAATTTAAAATACTACTGTTATTGTGTCACGAAATGTAGTTTTAATAGTTTTTCAGTCTACAATGTAGTTGTTTAAAGTTCAAATCTGTGTAAAGAAACTTACTTTATAAAGATAGCGCCTATTTAAAAGATGTGAGATTCAGGCGATCACCGGGCGCTCATGTAAGTTACCCCGCCTGGAACGGTATAGGGGACTTCACAATTCGTATCCATAAAAAGCCAGATAGGCCTACATGACAAGCCTGAGCTTTGACAATTCTAACTAACGAGATTTTAAATAACTAGAGATGAAACTTTTTGTACACCGCGTACAAACCACTGAAATCGGTTGATAAATGTAAAAACTTTTTTCTTTTTTTATCCAGAAAAACCGAAGCTCACCCGTTCACTTGCATTTGTTTACAGTGCGGTCTTGCCCTCAGTAAAATGGCGGACGCGTTGACGCATCGCAGCAACGTTCCAAAGCGGCCAATAGGGCGTCTATGTATTTATATAAATATGGTCAAGATTACTCTCTGTGCACTTGCCGCAAGAGCCCGCCCACATGCTGTTCTGATTGGCTGTGAGTTTTGATTGATTTTTACGCATCTCGCAGCCGCGTCTAGTGTGGACCAGAGCCATATAGAGATCACTCTATATGGCTCTGGTGTGGACCAAGGGGCTAATCCATCAGCTGGAAACTGAAGCTTCCCTTAGGGCCCATCACCTGCTGTTAGCATTCCATTGACTCACATTCATTTTGGCGTCACTTTGACAGCGAATAACTTCACATCTGAGGCGTCCAAAGACATTTGTCCATTATTTATTTTTAAAGAAACACGACAATGTATAAAAGGCTCCATTACTTTGGGGGGACGTGGAGTCAAGGGAGAAGCCAATAGAGAGTCATAAAGTTGCTCCTGCTGCTAGCTCATGGACAGCTCCTACTCACGCTCTCCGTCTCTGCAAGATTCGGAAGGGATTGATTCAGATTCCTCTTGGCACAGCTACTAGAAGACTTACAACCGTCAGACAGGTTGCTCAGGTCACATCCACGTCGTCAAGCTCAGTTTGAGCCTGCGCAGTTCGCTCAGCCATCAGGAAGTGAGTGCTTCTAATTGACTTCACTTTTCTCCGTTGAAATCTATGGGGTCGCTGTATCCATTTCTTTTACGGTCTATGGTTCTCACCAATGGATGAGAGCGAAGGGGAGTCGTCCATCTTTTTTTACAGTCTATGGTGTGGACAGACAAATTATTTGTCGCTGGAATCTTATCGCATCGCGTCTGGTTAGGACACGGTGTAGACATTTAATAAATAAAAAAAAGAGCTGTACCAATTTAACTGGAAAGGCAAATGATTTACACAAACTACTAAGTACACATGCAAAAACACACAAAAAACGCATCAATGCACAGTGTCCACTTCTTCAAGAAGTGCATGCATAGTGTAATTACAGTACTTTTTTAGAGTACTACTTTTAATGTTATTACCACTACCAGCGAAGCCTTCAGGAAATAAGCAGGATCCCTGAAGTGGAAAAAACACCTGTTACTGAGAGCACGACAGGTTTGAAAGTCACATTTTGGAATATACCCCCCTGTTGGTCCGCTTGTCCGTTTCACCTAGTTAACAAGGCTTCAACCTTTGGCTGTCCATTGAGTTTAATGATTCGTTCTACGTCAACCACCATTTCATTAAGTCTTTCTAGGTGTTCGTTGACGTTCTCTTCCAACCACTCTTCTACTGTGTCTGGGTAGAAGACGGCTTCCATAATTTGCTGGAAAGTTTTTAAAAAGGAATCCCATTCATTCATCAATCTGACAAGGAAGAAAAGCAAAATATTTAGGTTACTGTAAATATGTTTCACCCCACAGCATGAACAAGCTTAACTAGATCAACTCTTTGAACCAGAATTTCTAGTGTATGGTTTATATTAATCTCCCACACCTGATAGCAAACATACATTGTGACAAATACATTCATGAGTGTAGCATGACCTCTCCAGTCAGTCGTAATTACTGGACAAGGATTAAACAAATTGATACAGACCAATTCATTTATGACCATCATTTGTGAACCGTTTCTGAGAACTTAGTGAAAAGCTTAGTGAAAAGAACCGTCTCAAAACAACAAATGGCTCACTATGACTGTGGGAAACCTGCATCTAAATAATAACCAAAATGTTTTATGAAAAATATTAAAAAGAAAATATACTTGCTAATAACTGTTAAAAGATATGACAGAGCAAAAAAAAAAAACGTACTTTTTCAGTTCATCTTTGAAAAATCCAAGATTACGAGGGTTTGCAAAGTTGTGTTTGCGATGATAAGAACTAAATGATCCCCTGAAATGGCTGCACAACACAAGACCAACAAAACAACCAAGTGAAAGAATTAATACTGGCTACTTCAAATTAATGTCATTTGAGTTCATATTTTCTGATCACTCACTAGCTTTGCATGATCTTTTTGACTGAACTCTCAAGGTTGTCGTTGATCTTCTTCACCATTTCATAAACATCTGAGCCAGGAAAGGATACACCCTTACTGCAGAACATTCAAGAAAAGATCTGTTACAAACGTGTGTGTGTGTGTGTGTGTGTGTGTGTGTGTTTTCAAACATTTTCATACCACTCATTTTTGCTCAGCTCAATTTCACAGCCAAGAATGCGTTGCACTTCACTCTGTGCCTTGGCATCAAATGAACCTAACACACACAAAACACATGACAGCATGATACCTTTGCAATACATCACATATGATTTTATTCCCATACTTAACCATTCCTGAAATAAAATTTGTTGGTCAGCATAATCCATATATACACACCATAAATCCATATACTGTACATGGATTTCATAAATACTCACCATATTTTAGTGTCTGAAGACAGACAGCCAGAGAAGGGATGCCCACCGGGAGAAGCTCACACAGCACAGTGTGATGCTCATACCTTAAACACACATTTTCAGTTTTTCATTAACCACAGTAATAGTCTACTGTTGTTGATACACAATGCTTATTCATTTACTACAGTGGTTCCCGAACTGGGGTATGGGAATGCTGTGTTTTGCCCTTCATTTAATTCTACACCACCTTAAAATCACATTAAAACCGAGCATGCATTTCTGACAGGCAAAATGCCATAAAAGGTCAAATACATGAGATCCAATCAAATTACCTCATCTTTTGTGATCAAAACTGACTGCATCCACACAAGCAGCATGCTTTGAATAGGTTGCGTGCAGTCTGCTTTTAGCAAATTTACATAACTGCCTTTCTTGACAATGTACCTTTGTAAAAGTGAGGATTTAGCACTTACTAGCATTAAGAACAAATATAGACAGACTGTGCATACAGATCTATTTAAGACTGCAATGAGCGAGAGTGCATTTTTTTTCCAAATATCCACACGATTGCAAATGTGACATTGATTTTATACAACAGTTCAACAAACAAAATGGTAATATTAAGTGATTTCAGTATTGTTTGCTCTATTTTGCAACCAAATAATAGTTCCAACGAAAGCAACACCAGTTCCATTTCGAGTTCGGTTCACTCGGCATTGCGTCAGAGCTGGCGCTATGGGGTTATCCCCTCCTTCCTCAAATCTACTGAAGCCGTATGAAATCTCACGGGCGAGAATTCACCTGCCAATGTGAAATAGAGGCGTCTTAGAGCGGCGGTCTGTCCTGTTTAAGGCACAAAATACTCCGGCCACTCGCTTATTCGTTGCCTTCTGTGATAAATACCGGCTGTACAGCTGTTTTTCATATGGGTGTGTAGTGTTTGAGCGGCAAATTGCATTGTTTTAGACTAAAAATTCTTCAGCTTCTGTCATGTTATACAGAAGTGTGGCAGGCTACTGACCGGGACCTGACAAATGGCGGTTCCCATTCCGTCTTGGACCAAATAACGCTGTCAAAGCATGCGTTTAAATGAGCACATTGAAACAGATCCTCGTACAGGTTTGGCCAGGGGGCTGGATTAGTGAACCTAAAATATGTCAACTTTCATATTCAGATAGCGCATGTCGCTAATCATTTTCATATTCGCCCGGTAAAATGTCCTGGCAATAAAAATGCCAAATGGCAAAAAAAAAGGCTGATCACCTCTCGCCCCTCTACATGACGGCAAAAAATCCGTCATGAGCACTCTGGTCAGTTCTGTGCTTTGAATGTTTCCTCACTTGCGCTGCAAGTTTGGCTTTGCAAATGATTATCTACCTGCTTCATAACTTGACGAACGGCATTTTTGGTTGGTGTTCAAATTGGTCATGTGTAGAAATTGTTGTTAACCGTTGTTAAAGCCCCTGAAAGTGGTGTTTAACTAGGTGGTATACTGTAGCTGGTTCACAGTCTGTTGTCACAGGCGCAAACACTGCAGCTTCTCTGGCTCTGCACAAATGATGGCCCTTGTAGGTTAAATCTATGTGTATTGCTGTTGTACACATTCATGGTGTAATAAGAACAGATGGGAATCAGTCATCGCTTTTTGGTCATTTGTGGAAAAAACCTATACCAGATGTGCTACGAGGCACCTATGCATATTACTTTTTACACGTGTTATTATAGCCTTAATGTTGCTTACTTGCATCTGATGTATTGTCTGTGCATGAGGAATCAAGTTAGCTGAAAGCAATATTCAGCCTTCGTCTTCAACGGTTTCAGCCCCGACGAGATGGTGGTGTTGTCTAAGTGATTTATTTTGATGATATAGTTTAAGAAATTATTATATTAAATTATTAAGAAAAAAAATATGTAAGTTGTAAACTGCTGTTTATTTGCACCACTGTTTATTTGAGTTTTAGGATTCTGCACTCTGCTTTAGTCTAAAGATTCTGAGGCAATGGCGTCCAGCACCGCCTTATAGTGCGGGTGAGCCCGCCTCTACTTGGCTCGCTTGAATGGCATTGGTGGGTGAATTCTCGCCCACGAGATTTCATACGGCTTCAGTAGATTCGGAGGGGGCAACCCCATAGCGCAAGCTCTGACGCAATGTCTCTCGTTTCCTCCTCTCTCAAGGAACCAAGGTTACAATAGGCAACCGGAGACGTTTTCAACACACGCTTCGTGAACGAATCTGTGACTTTTAATGAATTGTGAGAGACAATGATTCAATTGCCACTTGCTTAGTTAGTGAATGAATGAATGGACTCGATGACTCACTCATTAAGACAGTAACTTGGCGTCACCTACTAACTTCACTTGGTATCACCATCATTGCATATTTCTCTATTGAATTTTGTTTGTTTGTTTAAAACATTTATTTTATAAAGGTAAAAAATGCACTGTAACATCAATTTAAGGGGGCAAATATGGTCCCTTATTGGAAAATGTGGAAGTGGAAAATTGTAAGAGAGGGGGTACCCAGAATAATGTTAATTGCCTCAGGGGATACGCCTCTGTAAAAAGTTTGGGAACCACTGATTTACTAGATCGCAAACACTGTAATGCTTTAGGTTTGGGAGTTCCTAAAACTTTTCTACCTTTTAAGGTTTGCGTAATTGCACGTTTAATGGCATAAAATATTTGAAGAAACAATCGAGTAAAACTGCAAGCTTACCTCTGCCAGCCAGTCAGCACAATGCCATGGAATCTCACAGACTTGTACTGTGGCATGGATGTAATGACTTCTTGCCACTGCAGGTGGTTTTTTAAATGGTGAGTGATTGGAGTCCATGTCTGGTCAATTCCAGAGGCTCCTTTAAAAGCACTAGCAAACCACACGCCCTGAAATCCAGCCTCCTCATACTTAGAGATATAGTTACCTACAAACAATAAGTAAATATTGTGTGAGAAAATGTTTGAGAAAAAAATGTGACAAATTTCAAAAGTTTGGGGTGGGAAAGATTATTCATTGTTTCATAAAGAAGGTGAATCGTTTCATAGGTGAATTTTTTACGTTTTTATAAAAGACTACAAAGAGAATTTTTTTTCTTCTGAATAATATGCATAGATTAATCATTCACAATAAGGAATATGTTTTAAGCGAATAAACTGGGGCAATATTTTCATGTTGACTGTCATTTATAAGAAACAGAAGATGGCCTCACCGATCTCCTTCACGTTCATGTTTTGGGTGTACTCCCATATCATTGGCGATGCAAAATCTTGCAAACCTGATTCTAAAAATCAGAACCAAAAATATTACACTTGCTTTTCTGTGCTATTGCCATTGTTGTATTTTTGAAAGCTTAAAAGGTGCACAAAGTAACTTTCAATTGAAAACGTAATTGTCCCAGCACTTTATGCCCCTTTTTCATACTTTCAGTTACGGAATAAATCATTTCATAAGGTGACAAATATTTAGCATGATGCTTCATCCACACCAATATCATCATATGCAAATACATTACAGTAAATTAACAATGTGAAACTGATGTCTTCTTTAACTGTAACAGCAGCCCACAATGTGTGCAATGTGGGTTTGGATATTTTGGTCATTCCCATAGAGTTTGGTTTGAAATAAAACTAATGCCATTGTCACCTGTGGCTTTTGAGCTCTCAATGATAATTTGGATAAATTGAATTGATCAAAATTGACACCTGCAATTTAAAGAAATAATGAATTTAAAGGCTTGCATCAAACCTTTGATAGATTTGGTGCTGGACTTCCTAAACATGTCATCCCACAAGATCAGCTTGATTCCTCGCTTCAGTTTGGTCATAAATTTCCCCACTGCGGTCACATGATTGAGGTACAGCCTTCCCATGTCTCCATTGTTGGCCTCCAGCCAGCGCTTCGAATCTTCGCTTTCGCCCAGGCCACGCACCTAAATGTATTAAATCAAAAGTAGACAGCTCTGGGGGTTACGCATTACAAGTAACATGAGTTATGTAATCAGATTACTTTTTTCAAGTAAATTGTAAAGTAATGCATTACTTTTAAAATTACAAGAAAATATCTGAGATACTTTTTCAAATATGCTCAATTACACAAATATACTTTATGTATTTATTCTCACTTTATTAACCAATTTGCGGAAAAATACTGTTTTCGAGAAACAGTCGTGACTAGCAAGTTAATTTCTTCAACAATGCATTGGACGAAGCAACGAGTTACGTTGTTGTACGGGAAACGCAGTCCAGAATGGCAGAACAACTAAAAGGTTTGTTTGAGCTGCACCCTCCACTGTACAGATGTGGCTTATTCGTTTAACTTTTGGTGTGAAAGGTGTGAAAAGGGCCTTTACATTTGCCAAGAATAGAACTTTTTTTGTTATTGAATAAAAAGTAACAAAGTTTTAGGGAGTAGCAAAATACTATAATGCATTACTTCCCCAACTCTGGCAGTGGATATAAATCATTCCCTCAAAAATGAAAACAATCTCATCATGCCTTCCTGTTATTTTCTTTCTTTCATGAAACGACCATTCTTAACTGATCCGTAGAGAATAAAGATCCACCAACCTCGTCAGCTCCAATGTGGAACCACCGTGCTTCCTGGTGCTTCTTCATAACTTGAGTTAACATGTCCTGAACAAGTTCCATGCTTTCTGGGGCCAGAGGGTTTAGGCTATTGGGAAAATTTTCCACTTCTCTCAATTTGAAATACTTCTTGTGTTTTAACACAAACTGAAATGTGAACAGAAAGACTGGTTAAGTGTAAGCAGGAGTGTTAGGCATGCTAATAAAGTCAAGTAAAAACACAATGCATCTACAGCATTTGAATGAGTTTTGCCTCCAAACACAACCACCATGAATGGTTGACATTGATGCGCATGTAAAAAAAATGTAAAGGTGCCTTTAGCGCTTTAACGAAGTATATGTAGTGAGAACATGTTTGAGATAAATATATTGTTTTATGATAATTAGCTTCTTCTGTACTTGCCTCCATGTGTCCGAACACCTGCACAAGAGGAATTAGTTCAAGCTTGTGCTGTTTGGCAAGTGACTTAATTTCCTCAATATCTTCCGGACTTCACCGTAAACAATAAAGACAAACAAGTGGGGAAAATATGTGTAAATAGAGATTAAGACAAAGCAATTAAGAGAAAGAGGCACAAATCATGAGATTGTGATCACTGAATATATTATAACAACAGTTCACTCAAAATTGTATGGAAAAGTGTTGCATACAGTGGCTACTCTTCAGGATACCTACTTTTGCACTCCACAAAAAATAACAGCATACAGCTTTGGAATGACATGAGAGTGAGTAAATAATGGAATTTCAATTGTTGAGTCAAATTAAGTCAAGATCAGCTCATCAGAAGCTCAGAATCAGTCACCCACCTGTACGCAAAGCCCGATTTGAGAATTGCGAGCTCCCCCTCATAGGGAAACATGTCCTCATATTCCAGCAATATCCCATTAGCACCCAGAGATGACAGTAGAGGGAATATCTGTTAAAGAACACAAAGGGAATCTTTAAAAAGGACACTATTCATACATACACGTTTGAAACACAATCCAGTTTGCATAGATTCCCACCTCTTTTAGGTATGTGACTTTGGGTGCTGCACCTTTCAGATCCAAGTGTACAATCTTTAGTGGATCGGTCTGTGTATTGTCAGAAACGTCTGGCTCAAACTCCTCTTGCTTTGATTGGATCGTGTTTTTTTTCTCTGGCTGAACCACTGGGCCGTCTGTATGTTCTTTTTTGACAGGATCTTCCTGATATTCATCCAAATTCAGCTGCGGGACACGCTGGTCAGCCCAGAACTTACTACTTTGTATGATTTGGTGTGTCTTTCCACTTGTGCCTTTGCTTGAGGTATAAATAGAGGGTAATTAAAATGCAATTACGAGCTTGTTTGGGACAATGAAGCCTTGTTTGAAAGATGCATGGATGCACGTGTGTACATGGAGACTTTTGAGAACTACAATCCTCACCTTGGGCTAAAGATAAATTTCCCCATGGCAACAATCACCAACCCACCGATGATTAACCTCATTAACTTTTGATTGTTCATGTTAGTGTCTCTGCAGGTGGATGGGATAAACCATAAAATTTAAGGCAGGCTTTAAACTCAGGTGACCTTTAAAATACAAAATTTGCATTGGAAATCACAACACATAATGGCAAGCAAAAATGTTTTACCTGTTAGTGTTCATAATATCAATAGAAAAAAAAAAACTCTTCTAAATACGCATTTATTATTAAATATATGTATTTATAGTAACAATCATCATAATCATAAAACACTTTAAAAACACTTTACAAATGCAAATAGTCTGGTTTAAATAAAGAAAATGCATCAATAATCAAAGTAGATCAAAAATACAGCATGCATTTTATTTATTTTCTCACAATTCTGACTTAAAGGACACATTTTTTTCCTTACACAGAGGCTTTATAAATGGATGCATCTTGCTATTACTCTAGAAATATCGAAACGTCTACTTACTTTGTTAAAGATCATCAATTCTTTAGGGAAAAATAAATCCTTTATGCTGCAGGAAAGCAGACATACATTTACTTCCGTAAGTAATTTCTTGTGCTGCAAGTGCATCTGTGCTGTTGAAACCTAGGCAAGTTCAACCTGTTTAACCACGTGACGTTCACACGGCAGTAAATTTGCATTGGCAAATGACAGGTTGGTTGGCAAACTTGTTTATGCACTTGACTAACCGCGAACACCTGAACCAAACTGCGTGACAGTGAAAGTAATTGTGCGCGTCACATCGACACTTTACGACGTCTTTTATTCAGATAGGCGACCGTAATATGTCTTATACATGCGCATATAAATAATACCAGTTGCTACAAAAGATAAATTATGTACAGTATGTTACAGTACAACATACATGACTTACTACTGCTGATACATTTTTTTTTTTTAAAATTGACAATTGACATTACATGTCAAGAACGTAACATCGGAGCCCTGCATGATATACTCCAGTCTCCAGCTAACGTTAAAGCATTATTTAAATATTCTTTTTGAGACAAAACATATCTAAATATATATCTAAAAATATATTTTGCCAGTTATATTTTATATAGGAAGTCCGAATTTGAGAGCACTAGTGAAATTTGTATTTTGCATTGTTTTAATGTATAATACATGCTAATAAATTGCATAATCAGCATAACAATTTAAACAAGTTAAATAGTTTAATCTCAATGCTTTTAGAAAAATAATAAGATGTTTGCCGTATATGAAAATATGTAAAATGCAAAAACTTCGACGTTGAATGAATACACCATAGAATACACTAGTGTGACATCATGTGACAAAACAGTTGACCTGTAGTAGTCATATCAGCTGAAGTCCCGCCCTTATCCTCTTACTGTTTGCTTTGATTGGGCAGAGCCTCTATTAGGTGGTCTACGATTGGAGAGTTTAGAAGTCATTCACAGAGCCCTACCAACCACAGCACAGGCTTACTGGTAGCAGTAAAAAACAATGGCGTCGCATTTCAGCGGTGTGCTTCAGCTCACGGATTTGGATGATTTTATCACTCCGTCTCAGGTTGAATTGTTGTTTCTGTCCGTAACATTAAAAGCAGACACATTTCTGTTTATTTAACGCATTTACATTTAATCAGCTGAATATGTTGGGCAAAAAAAAAAAAAAAAAGATAAATGGATGTAACATTGATTGTATACAGAGAACGATACCGTTTCTAAAAGTGACACATGTTGTATTATGTGTAACGTTAAATAATTATCAAGAACATTTGCTTAGTTCGAGCTCCTAAGGGTGGGCCTACAATATTTGCTCTGTCAGATACAGAAAGTGACTGTCTAAAACCTAATGATCTGCCAACTAACTTAACTTACTGTATATAAAATTAATGTACAGTGGTCCTAAAAAGTTTTTGTACACTTCAGGCACACTTAAATGCGGCATTAGATAAAATATCCAACCAAGTGATTTATTTGTAAGAAAAACAGTGCAAACATAACTTTAAAACAAAACAGATGACAAACACAAGTTTGTTGGGTATTATATTCTATTCAAAATGTATTTTGACAGTTTGTCATGCACTGAAATTTACTTCTACACCGTTTAATTAAAAATAAGTGCGAATAACACTTTGTTTGATATTTTGACATATCATGTATTTGTCATCTAAAACAATAGCAGTCGTACATTTTTAACTATGACCTAAGTGTCCAAAAGTTTAGGGTCAGGAAGATTTTTAAAAATGTTTTGAAAGGAGTCTCTTCTGCTCACCAAGGCTGCATTTAGTTGATCAAAAATACAGTAAAAACATAACAATAATATTGTAAAATATATTATCACAATATAAAATAAATATATTTTAAAATGTAATTTATTTTCCGTGTTGTCATTATCAATGTTGAAAACAGCTTGTGTGCTGCTTAATATTTTGTGTGTAAACCATGATACTTTTTATCAGAATTCTTTGATGAATAGAAAGTTGAAAAGAAAAGAAAAGCATTTATTTGAAACGGAAATCTTTTGTAACATTATAAATATCTTAAAGGTGCTCTAAGCGATGTCGCGCGTTTTTTGGCCAAAACATTTTTTGTCACATACAGCAAACATCTCCTCACTATCCGCTGGCTGCCTGTCCTCTGAACACACTGTAAAGAAACGCGATCTCTGTAGACAGCCCAGGCTCCACAAACAGCAACAAAAACAAACTGCAGCGACCCGCTCCCCGAAACATAACAAACTGTTCCAGCCAATGACCGACAAGAAGGGTTTGGGGGTGTGGTTTGGGGGGTTAGTGTGCGGATGAGGAGGAGGGAGGGTCTAGCTAGCCTCCGTTTTGTTTGACAATAGTTCGAACGTCAACAAGAAGTGATGTCACCCAGG
Organism: Rhinichthys klamathensis goyatoka; assembly: GCF_029890125.1. Taxonomy (NCBI): domain Eukaryota; kingdom Metazoa; phylum Chordata; class Actinopteri; order Cypriniformes; family Leuciscidae; genus Rhinichthys; species Rhinichthys klamathensis. Next base: position 919,147 of record NW_026606567.1, read on the forward strand.
ATCGCTTAGAGAACCTTTAACTGACACGTTTGGTCAATTTTATGCACCCTGATAAAAAGTAAATTAATTTCTTAAAACTCTTATTTACCCCAAACATTTAAACGGTAAGGTATATCATTTATATACAGAATATAATTTCACTGCTGTTAATTTTCCCAATTGATCAGGAATGTGTAAAGCCTGTAAAGGTGGAAAAGAAACAGGGCAGATCTGTGGCTAAAATCCAGATAGAAGATGATGGCAGTTATTTTCAGGTCCATCAGGTGAGTACAAATTATGTGACTTTTATTTTGAGCCAGTATTGTGGTGTTTTGTCTTGTTTCATTTGATAGCAAAGTATGTTTTTGATTTGTCACCTTAGATAGATATGTTGAATATTCTTATTTCTCAGGATGGTCAAAAGGAAAAGTTGGAGAAAGCCAAGATTACGTTGAACGACTGTCTCGCTTGCAGTGGCTGCATCACGTCTGCGGAAAGTGTCCTTATCACCCAACAGAGTCATGAGGAACTGTACCGTGTGCTACGTCATAATAAAGTGTGCAGTACTTTACACTCATTAAACTGCATTTAACTTTTTGCTCCACATGAATAGTTCACCTAAAAACATGTTTGTGCCTCGAGCAGCAGGTTAGCAGTAGCGAGCAGAAGGTGGTGGTGGTGTCTGTATCGCCTCAGTCAAGAGCCTCTCTAGCTGCACACTACGGTCTCAAAAGCAGCGAGGTGGCCCACAGACTCACCAGATTCCTGAAAAATGTGGGTGAGTTGGAAGCTGCAATTCATCTGATCAGTCAAAGACATCGTCCTATGGAAGCTTATTTCCGCCACGAAATTAAAAATACATTTAAAAAGGGTAATAGCGACTTTTTTTTTCGAAAAAAGTATAAACTCAGAACGGCGAGACAAAATTCACACTTTATTTTTTTAGTCCATGGTAGGAAAAAAAAGAATTGCAAGTTTAGAATTTCTAAGGAAAAAGACAGAATAATGAGATGTAAACTCAGAATTGGGAGGGAAAATGTCAAAATTACGAGATGTAAACTCGTAATTACAAGAAAAATGTCAGAATTATGAGATGTTGACTCAGATTTACAAGAAAACATTTTAGAATTACGAGATGTAAATTCAGAATTAGGAGGGAAAAAAAGTCAGAATTATGAGATGTAAACTCAGAATTGGGAGGGAAAATGTAAAAATTACGAGATGTAAACTCGTAATTACAAGAAAAGTGTCAGAATTATGATATGTAAACTTAGAATTACAAGAAAAAGTCAGAATTATGAGATGTTGACTCAGATTTACAAGAAAAAATTTCAGAATTACGAGATGTAAATTCAGAATTAGGAGGGAAAAAAGTCAGAATTATGAGATGTAAACTCAGAATTGGGAGGGAAAATGTCAAAATTACGAGATGTAAACTCGTAATTACAAGAAAAATGTCAGAATTATGAGATGTTGACTCAGATTTACAAGAAAAAATTTCAGAATTACGAGATGTAAATTCAGAATTAGGAGGAAAAAAAGTCAGATTTATGAGATGTAAACTCAGAATTGGGAGGGAAAATGTCAAAATTACGAGATGTAAACTTGTAATTACAAGAAAAAGTCCGAATTATGAGATGTTGACTCAGATTTACAAGAAAAAAAAATCAGAATTACGAGATGTAAATTCAGAATTAGGAGGAAAAAAAAGTCAGAATTATGAGATGTAAACTCGTAATTACAAGAAAAATGTCTGAATTATGATATGTAAACTTAGAATTACAAGAAAAAGTCAGAATTATGAGATGTTGACTCAGATTTACAAGAAAAAATTTCAGAATTACGAGATGTAAATTCAGAATTAGGAGGGAAAAAAGTCAGAATTATCAGATGTAAACTCAGAATTGGGAGGGAAAATGTCAAAATTACGAGATGTAAACTCGTAATTACAAGAAAAATGTCAGAATTATGAGATGTTGACTCAGATTTACAAGAAAAAATTTCAGAATTACGAGATGTAAATTCAGAATTAGGAGGAAAAAAAGTCAGATTTATGAGATGTAAACTCAGAATTGGGAGGGAAAATGTCAAAATTACGAGATGTAAACTTGTAATTACAAGAAAAAGTCCGAATTATGAGATGTTGACTCAGATTTACAAGAAAAAAAATTCAGAATTACGAGATGTAAATTCAGAATTAGGAGGAAAAAAAAGTCAGAATTATGAGATGTAAACTCGTAATTACAAGAAAAATGTCAGAATTATGATATGTAAACTTAGAATTACAAGAAAAAGTCAGAATTATGAGATGTTGACTCAGATTTACAAGAAAAATTTTCAGAATTACGAGATGAAAATTTAAAACTCATGAGATGAAGTCAAAACAGTGAGATTTAAACTCAGAATTACGAGAAAAAAGTCAGAATTAGGAGACAAAGTCAAAATTGTGAGATGTAAACTCAGAATTAGGAGTTTATAACTTACAATTGTGAGCTATTGTGAGAAGAAAAGTCCAAATTGTAAAAAAAGAAAGAAAAAAAGTCTGAATTGTGACAAATTGCTAAATGGGTTTCCATATGCTCCTCTGTGTATTGAGATCATGTAAGTGCCATACTGATCTTTCAGGTGTCCATCATGTGTTTGAGACCGGCTTCAGTCGCTCTTTCAGCCTGTTAGAAAGCCAGAAGGAGTTTCTGGAGCGATTCAATCGGAAGGAAGTGGACAAGAAGGCCCTACCGATGCTGGCGTCTGCCTGTCCAGGTAGTCTTTTCTCAATCTGTATTTTTATTTTCTCAAATATTCATGGTAGTGTGCTTTATTATGGGTCCAACATGGATTTGTTCTCTGTATTTCATCCAGGTTGGATTTGCTATGCTGAGAAGACTCATGGTGAATTCATCCTCCCGTACATCAGCACAACGCGCTCGCCCCAGCAGATCATGGGTTCTCTAGTCAAGGGCTATTTTGCCTCTCAGGAGGTACAAAACAATGAATTTCTGTTCAAACTGCCCACAATGCTTTGTGCCAAATACAAAGTCCCACATTAAAAACCTGTATTGTTTCATTGTAGTTTAACTATATTGTAAATTTTCTTTTCTTATGTAAAAAGAAATCTTATTGGTCTCTGCTAAGCTGCAGAGTAAAGTCTTTTGTTTTGCAGCTTTCACAAGAGTCTAATCTATGGAACACACACAACTATTGAACACATACCTTTATTTACATTGGGTATTAACATAAGTAAACATAGTAAATAAAATGACAGGCAGCCTTTAAATATTTCTCAGTTAAGTTAACAGTGAGTCATATGTCTCACCTATTTTAATTTACATGATAAATTAAGGTCATTTTATTCTCCATCATTTGCTATGATAGGGTATTTCACCACAGAAGATCTACCATGTGACTGTGATGCCCTGCTATGATAAGAAACTAGAGGCTTCCAGACCAGACTTTTACCTTGGCGAGTATGAGACCAGAGAGGTGGACTGTGTTATTACTTCAGGTGAGTGAATCTAACATCATTAAAAGATGAACGGGTGTACAACAGCAAGGCTCAGTCCCTCATCTTGTATGCGTTTGGTTCACAGGAGAAGTTCTGAAGATGTTGGAGGAGGAGAAAGTGTCCTTGAGAGATGTGGAGTTGGCCCCTTTAGACGCAATGTGAGTTCTTCATGTTTGCCAAACCAATAGTATTAATGCATAATAGAAATTGTGTCATACATGAATGTGTGTTTTTAGGTTCAGTAACGTCTGTGGGGAGGAGCTGCTGCGTCACGCAGGAAGTGGATCTGGAGGATACCTTCATCACATCTACAAACATGCTGCAAAACAGCTGTTTGGGGTTGAAGTAGATGAACTCACATACAAGACAGTGAAGTACGTCTGAACACAGCAATACTGTTACAAAGATCCCAGAACTGTACACTTATATGTTATATGTACACTACCCGTTCAAAAGGTTGGGGGTCAGTCTTTGTTTATTGTTGTTACAGAAATTAATACTTTTATTAATCAAGGATGCATTTAATTTAATTAATCAAGGATGCATTAAATTTGATCAAAAGTGTTACAAAAGATTTCAAATTTAAATAAATGTTGTCCTTTTAAACTATAAATCTCTTTATATAAATCTCTCATAATCAGTTTCCACTAAAGTATTAAGCAGCAAAAACTGTTGTTTTTTTAAAACATTGAATATTAAGAAATGTTTCTTGATCAAATCATCATATTAGAATGATTTCTGAAGGATCATGTGACACTGAAGACTGGAGTAATGATGCTGAAAATTCAGCTTTGATCACAGGAATAAATTACATTTTAAAACATATTCAAATAGAAAACAGTTCTTTCAAATTTTAATAATATTTCACAATATTACTAATTTTTTATTATTATTATTTTTTATTTAAATCAAATACAGCAGAAGATACTTCTTTCAAAAACATTAAAACATTTTACCAACCCAAACTTTTGAATGGTAGTGTCTACACTTTATTAATATTTTAAGAAATAGTACCTAAATAATGAATATTCGTTTTAAGGTTGAGATAGTTTGGAATTAATAAATGTTAGAAAATTTTACCATGGTTCCATCAGGGTTTCCGCAGACCAGGAAAACCTAGAAATATGAGAGAATTTTTAAAAGTGTGATTTTTCAGGTCTGGAAAAGTCCAAATGATTTACAATAATAGCCTTAGATCATGGTAATATCATATCATTTTCTATAGCCAGTAGTTACAGCCAGTTCTTTTAAAAGTTCTATTTTGACTAGAAATTACTAGAGAGAAATCACCCAGTAATTTCTAATTGACTAATTTAATCTAATTTCTGTATAAAATGATTTAAAAAAAATAACTATTTAAAACATTTTTATAACTGGAAATTGGTCAGAAATTGTAGTTACCATTTGCATGGTATTATTTGAAGTGCACTGGAGCAGTGTAAATACCTTGGTATATGAATATGATAATAATATGATAATCATTCAGTTCCATAGTATGTATTAAAGCTCCTTAGTGAGCAACATGATACCCCTGATACCTTTACCATGGTACTACCACAGTACTGTTTTGTTAAGGAATAATATGCTTGTCGCATTTGATTTTTTAAAAAAAAGACTGTTCTTAAGTGTTTGTTCTTCAAATAAAACTTCCAAAAGTTGTGTATCGTGGTAGTGCCTCAGTACTTATTTCGTAAGGTACATTTTATTTGTCTCTCTTTTTGTTCAAACAGAAACAAGGACTTCCAGGAAGTCACTCTGGAGAAGGATGGTCAAGTTCTGCTGCGTTTTGCTGCCGTCTACGGCTTCAGGAACATTCAGAACCTGGTGCAGAAGCTGAAAAGAGGGAAGTCAACGTACCACTTTGTAGAAGTGATGGCATGTCCGTCAGGTAGGAAATTACACCACTAGTCCTGTTCTCTTGAATAATATCTGTTCTAAACTTGCATAACCCCTATTAGGCCCCTATCATACACCAGGCGCGACGCAAGTGTTTTTTGCTAGTTTCAGCCTGACGCAGTTATCATTTTCACGTCCTGCTCCACGTTGTTTAAATAGCAAATGCATTTGTGCGCCCATGGGCGTGCTGGTCTGAAAACGAGGTGTGTTCAGGCGCATTGTTGGCGCGTTGCTATTTTGAGGCGACTGAAATAGACTGCGCCAATATTTTTTTTGTTACTCACACAGGGATGCGCAGCAGCACACAAAACATGCCAAATATTACAAATAAAAGGATTACAATATAAAAAATTATTATTGTGTACATAAAGATATGGTGGAATCCGGCTTGTCCCGTAGATGGTCTGCTCACACGCTTTAACCTCGCGCACGAGCAGATCCGTTTGCGCTCTGGAGACGCGTTCAGTTTTTCCGGTTGGAAATTCCGCCATGTAAATAGCGAATCCGCCATGGCGCAAGCGCAACTGGCTTTTAAAGGGAATGGGAGGTGAGAATCTGATTGTTTTTTTTGCACGTTACGCCCAAAACACACCCATTACTTATTAAGAGAATAGGGACAACCCTTTTAGACCATGCGCTTAGATCCCGTCGTTAAACTAGTAAAAGTGGATTCGGACACCCTTTATGCTGAGTTCAGACTGCACGATTTTAGCCCCGATTTTGGCTCGCCGACAGGTTTTGAGAAATCGCTGACAAATGCCCGAAATCACAGGCAAATCGGTGCTCGTTCACGCGAGTGACAATCACGCAGTGTGAATGAGCAAAGACGCGATCTGAGAGAATCGCCGACGAGTCGCCGACGCCCGTGAGATATTTGGCATGCTAAATATCTGGACCTGTCGGCGATTCACAATCCTGCTGTGTGAATGTGTTCTGACTGAAAACTACATCGGCGATGACCGACAGCCAATGAGAGAGCAAGATATGTTACCCCAGATAGTCATGCAGTGTGAAAACAACAGTGACCCAATTATTTTGAAAATCTCGGCATTAGTTTAGACCATGCGCTTAGATCGTTAAAATAGGGCTCTTAATGTTAGTCAGTGTTGTTTAGTAGGGTTTTAAAATAAGGTCTGATTCACAAACGCGTTTAATTGAACTCTACAGGATGTCTTAACGGCGGCGGTCAGCTCAAACCTTCATCAGATCAGTCCAACAAAGAGTTGCTGCAGCAGGTGGAGGAGCTTTACCACAGTGAACGTACCGCAGTGCCAGAGGAGGACTCGCGAGTGGCTGAACTCTATCAGCGCTGGGTGGAGAGCGTGGGAGACGAGAAAGCCCGACAGTTACTGCACACGCAGTACCACGCCGTAGAAAAAAACAACAGTGGCCTCAGTATAAAGTGGTGAGGAGCTGCCCTGACGCTGATCAACCAACTACATTGTTAGCGTTTTTCCTTTCTGTGTGCGCTAAGGCAATATTTAACATACATCAGACACTACACCAGCTATGTCATTACAGTTGAATGGACAGATGAAGTAATATTTCCTGCAAATATGCGCCTATTAGATATCTGCTGAAGAACGCTGAGTTCAGACTACATATCAAACCGGACTTTATGTATTTACTTGTCCATGAATGTTGCCTTGTTATATTTTATCTCATTTATCCTTGAGTTTGTGTAAAAGTGTTGAATGCTTCTGTAAATTCATTGTTACAATGTAGTATGCACTGAAAACAGTTCTGTCTTGTTTTTGAGAATACATTTTGATTCATGATGACAATAAAAATAACGTTTCCATGTATATAATAATTCCATGAATGTAATTATATTTATTGAGGAAATAAACTATACATATATTTTACTCAATACATTTTTTGTGCGCATTTGTGATTGTTTTTTTTTTCTGGCATTTTGATTCAGGGCATTTTAAATTATCCTTTTTTTCTTCTTCCAAAAAGCAACAACAAAAACATTTGTATTAAAATTGGTCCTGCACAGTACATTATTTTCATTTGTGTAACATTGTATTTAAAACGGGATTATAAACCTTGATTTTATACCATGATAAAGTTGATCCAGGACTGTTTGCAGACTTCTGGTGTTATAATATTGCAACATAATTAGTATTTTACAATTAGTCCTTATTATTGTTTCACACAAAGCAGGGTAATAAAACACTGCATCATTAAGAAAATCTGTGCCACTGCATTTCTAGAAAAACAAACAGCTGTAAACATTTATATTAAAACTTTATTCAGTTTGTATGATCATAATTAAATCTTCTCTGTTACTTCTGATGACTAGTGCAAGATTGGCTGAAACAAGACGAAAAGCTAAAACAAGTATGCAGTGTTCAATATTTTCTACATTCAAAATCATTCAGAAACATGAAAATAAATGCAGTTCAATCAAATGCAATTTTCTTATGGACATTAAAACACACCAAATTAAATTTAGCTGGAACACCTCGCTTTGTCAACATCTTAAAAATAATTATTTTGGATTTACAAAACAACATTGCACATTAAGACATTCTGAAATAAAACTATAATTTAACCACACAACATTGGTTCAGACATGGCCTGGATCCTTTCCAAAAATAAAACTTGCACAAATAAAATTTGGCCTACAGCACAGACCTAGTACATTTGTATTTTTTTTAAATGCAAATTGACGGCATTAATGTATTTTTTTAACGATGAAAACATCTGTTTTTGTTTGATCTATTGCTTGTAACAATGATTTAAATGCATTGTTTTGCAGGTTAACAATCCTGTGTATTGCTCATTGAAGATGATACGCAGCCCAAAAATTGTGCTTTTGATATAAATGAAGCATGTGTAAAAAGCAACAGAGTTTATGCATGTGCCTCATGTCCTGCTATTGTTAGTGAAACGATGAGCGTAGTAGTGATGACCATCACAAAGACAAGCCCAAAAACTCAATTCTTCGGGACTCTAAAGCTGTCCTTCTCCTTACGGATACTTCTCATGGCTTCAATCGGGTCACTGGTCCCAGCATGCTCCTGTACCGACTTCTCTCTGAAGTGCAAACACAAAGACGTGAGGGGGAAAAAAAAATCTTAGTAACATTTTACAATGTCTCATTTGTTAACAAGTTAATGCTATATATTTTTTACAGCATTTATTAACCTTTGTTAATATTAGCTAAAAAAAAAAATGTCCATCTTCATTTTAGTTCGCAGTGCATAAACGAATGTTAACAGACACAACTCATCTTAAATGTATTAGTAAATATTGAGATTATCATTAACAAAGACTAATAAATGCTGTAGAATTCATTGTTAGTTCATGTTAACTAATGTAGTTTACTAATGAAAACTTATTTAATACTAAATTAAATTTTAAATAATAAATGTCTTTAAGCATTTTAACAGATTTTAAAATAATACTTTTTAGAATTTATTTTTTATAATAAAAAATACTTTTCTATTTTTTTTTTGTCTCTTAATGTTTTTCAATAAGTTCAAACCAATGCTTAAATTTTATCAGCAATATACCAAGTTTACTCGTATGTCCAGATAATGTGAAATGCACAAACAAGTGAAGTTCAAGATGGTTAAGCAAGTTAATTATATATTTTGCTGTAGATATAAATAACTGTATATTTGGGAATGATTTCACATACCTCACTCTCATGAAGGGGTTAAATGTGAACTCATCAGCCACCGTAGAAGGAATGGTCGGCTCTCCGTTATCGTATTTTTCCTAATCAATGTAAGACAAGGTTATTCAAACACTTGCACTATGATAGTATTTGCAGCTGAAGTAAATGAATGTTAAAGAAGAGTTAAACACCTTAGCCCATGCCAACTTTGTCCGGATAGCCTCATTTTTTGGCTCGACATGCCGCGCAAATTTCAGATTATTGATGGTGTACTCGTGCCCACAGTACACACGCTGAAACCGGAGGAAATTGTGAGTGAACATGCGACTTTTTATTACTTAAAAGTTTTTTTTTATTTTTTACAGTAAGAGTTTAACAGCATTTATTGCTTTAAAATGAAATGTTAAGTGATATTTTATAGCACAAAGACAGAGATTTGAGTTTAGAGTTTAGGGGAATTGTTACCGTCTCTGGAGGAAGACGGCCTAAAACCTCGATCAGGGCTTTGTACATCTCATCAGCGGTACCCTCAAAAAACTTCCCGCAGCCGGCCACGAACAGGGTATCTCCTATTCAGAATGTGAACGTAACAAGACAAAAAACTCCTTGTCAATACAGTTCTACAAAGTGTGCATATGTCAGACTGTCAGAATAGTTTTAGTAGTCTCTGCTCAAAAATGTGGAACTTAATTTTTTTTTTTTTTTTTTTTAATTGAGCAAATTAAATCAGTAAAGTTGTTAAATCACTACACACTACCGTTCAAAGGTTTGAGTTCAGTATGATTTTTTTTTAAAGGGGTGGTTGATTATGATTTCAGTTTTCTAATTTTAGTTAGTGTGTAATGTTGCTGTTTGAGCATAAACAACATCTGCAAAATTACAACGCTCAGAGTTCAAAGCAAAGGGAGATATTTGCTTTTAAAGAAATAGCTTTTTAAGGACTACAACAAACGGCTGGTAGGGACTACAGGACATTCCTCCCGGGTTAGTGACATCACTAACCCTAAAATTTACATAAACCCTGCCCCCAGGAACACGCAAGCAGTGTTGAGATTGAGAAGAGGAAGAGTTGTTGTAGTAAAGCACATTTGTGAGTCTGCTCAAGCTGTAGAATCCGTCTTTTCACATGCAATACAGTGCGTGACACAAATGCAATATCATGTCACTCTGTAGGCATCTTACAACAGTTCCCACACAAGCGATTTTATAGATTATCATGGCAGAATATGCTAATCAATGACTAGAAGATAGTTAACTCCACATCAGCAACATAAATTCATCAACTAACCATTCAGAAACGTCCTGTTGCATTCTACATGTTGTCACTTCTTCTTGAGTCTCTCCATTATTGTCCGACTCCGGTTTAAACATAAAAGGCAGAAGAGTTTCTGACATTTTTAGCGTGTGTCTGCGTGAGGTAATCGGAGCTGGTAACACACAGTAGCCATGTTTCCATCCACTTGTCAATCGAATTATCTGAAGTTCGGTAAAAAACCTCATGCGAATAAAGCTGTTGAAAGTGTGTTTCCATCAAACGGCTTTAAAGTGGATAAAAACCTGTGCGTAATGACGTCACATGCAGTTTTGCGATCAAATTGGTATATCGAATTGATTTGAGACATGTTAAGGTGTTTCCATTCATTTTCTCACCGAATTACACAACATTCAAGCCAACATTTGCGAACAAAGTTTTACTAGGCAAAATGGATCGCACCATAATAACGTTTCCATCCGCGTTTATCGCATAAGCCGTATAACGATCAAGATAAAATCCGATGAGACCGATCGTATTTCATTTGAGTCGATATTCAATCGAATTTTACTGTTTCCATAAGACATTTTTCATTCGATATCACTTAATGCGGATAAAAACGTGTGGATGGAAACATAGCTACACAGACAAGCTCTTGAAGCTCCGCCCTCTGTGCCGGGAGAAGCAGCTCATTTGCATTTAAAGGGACACACACGAAACAACACGTTTTTGCTCACCCTCAAAAAGGGATGTAAAAAATTATGCTGTAAAAAATTATCTGTGGGGTATTTTGAGCTAAAATCTCACATACACACTCTGGGGACATCAGAGACTTATTTTACATCTTGTGAAAAGGGCCATTATACCACCCCTTTATTTTTTTTAAAGAAATTAATATTTTTATCCATCATGAATACATTGATTTGATAAAAAGTGACAGTAAAAGACATTTTTAATGTTACAAAAGTATAAATGCTGATCTTTTGCACTTTCTATTCATCAAAGAACAACATTCTTTGGACGTCAATCAATCAGAAATGTTTTTTTTTTATCAACAAATCATCATATTAGAATGATTTCTGGAGGATCATGTGACACTGAAGACTGGAGTTATGATGCTGAAAATTCAGCTTTGATCACAGGAATAAATTACACTTTAAAACATATTAAAGTAGAAAACAATTATTTTAGATTGTAATAATATTTCACAATATTACTGTTTTTACTGTATTTTTGATCAAGTAAATGCTTTCTTTCAAAAACATTTTTTTTCTTTTTAAATCGTACTGAACCCAAACTTTTGAACGGTAGTGTATGAAAATGTGTCTTACCCGTAAACACAGCCGGTGGTTCGGTGCTGTTTTCTTTTGTTACAAAATAGCAGATGTGGCCGGTGGTGTGACACGGCGTAAACAAACACTTTACATTCAGAGAGCCCACCTGGAACGATCAAACAATCTGAAATGTGTCCAGCGGTATGAAGTGCATGCTTCTGATTGGCTAAGCTGCATTCAAAGCCAATTCGTGCCATTCGAAAGTTTGGGGTCAATAAGATTTATAAATATTTTGAAAGAAGTCTCTTCTGCTCACTAAGGCTGCATTTACTTAAATCAAAAATACAGTAAAAACATTAATATTTTGAAATATAATTACAATTTAAAATAACTGTTTTCTTGAAGATGTAATTTATTCTTATGATGGTAAAGCTGATTTTTCAGCATCATTACTCCAGTCTTTAGTGTCACATGATCCTTCAGTAATCATTCTAATATGATGATTTGATGCTCAAGAAACATTTATTACCATTATCAATGTTGAAAACAGTTGTGCTGACTAATATTTTTGTTAAAACCTTTTTTACAGGATTCTTTGATATCTTTAATGTCACTTTTGATCAAATTATCACATAAAACTATTCAATTTTGTATAAAAAAAAAAAAATCTTACTGACCCGAAACGTTCGAACAGTAGTATATATTATATAAACCAGTCTTACTTTGAAAGTGTTGGAGTGTGTGACTTTCTGAGTTAAAGCTCCCACTCTGTCATCTCCTCCGTACACTGTCAGTCCCGGCATGAGCTTCACCAGCTTCTCATTTCCTCCAGCGTGATCCCTGGAAGTTATGAAGCATCACCTCTAATTCCCCAATCAAACTGTCATATTAGTGTGCATGGGCTTTATTACAGGTCTGACTTACCAGTGATGATGAGTGGTCAGGACAGTTTTGAGCTTCACGCCATGCTTTTTGACCGCATCTACAACCTGAGACAGATGACAATATTATGAATCCATGCGATGCACAATGTGTAATATCCACAATGAGATATTCTTACTTTCTGGGGCTCTACTGGATCGACTATGGCTGCCTCCTTGGTGTCTTCATCGATGAGGAGGTACATGTAGTTGTCGGTGAGAGCAGGAAGCAGTTCGACCTTCATATCTGACTGTTCCACCAGAGATGATTTCCTTAGAGCGGAGTGAAACCAGGCTGTAGGAACTTCAAAACAGAGATTCGGGATCAGGAAATGTTCTCGCTTGAATAACATACATAGATATCAACCATGGTAAACCATGCTCATAAGTTCCTGGTAGTCGACCTTGTCTAAGTTTCTGCGGAACTGGTTAGGCTCATTATTCATGTTACAGAAGTGCTTCACCAGCTTGACTACTTTAAACTGGTTCGACCTGCTTTTTCCAATGTTAAAATGCAATTAATCCAAATGAAAATTATTTTTTTCTTAAATGAATAAAAATGATTTTGAAACATCTCATTCAGTTTGAAGGAGTTCCTACATTCTTATATTATGATTATACAGTTATTATGATAACAATTACTACAGCAACTGTAGCATTTTGGTGGAAACTACAGTTAGTCGTATTGGTAGTAATATTGTGAAACATGATTGCAATTTTAAATTCTATTTGAATATCCGTTCAAATGTAATTCATTCCTCTGATGGTAAAGCTGAATTTTCAGCATCATTACTCCAGTCTTCAGTGTCACATGATCCTTCAGAAATTAATCTAATATGCCGATTTGATGATCAAGAAACATTTATTATTATTATCATCATTCAGGGCTCTTCGATTAATAGAAAGTTCAAAAGAACAGCATTGATTTAAAACAGAAATGAACTTTATTTACTGTCATTTTTGATCAATTTAATGCATCCAAGCTGAATAAAACTTGTAATTTCTTTTAAAATATATATGTTTGAGACCTTACCATTATAAAAATGTAGGGTTCAAATCAACACTTGGTGTTCATCTATAATTTATGGAAAATGCGTATATATATTGTGATAAAACGGTTTAATTTTTTGATGCTGGTTTAGTCATTTTCTCCCTATTGCATCTAATGCAATACTGTAAAATATAATGCACGGCGTATTATATTATTGCAATACAGCTCTGTTAACACCAAAGTGCGAATTAAGAAATATTTGATAAGTATTTTTACAACTTTCAATTGCACAACGCAGAACAAACATAAAGCACGAAGTGTTTACACTTACGTCACTCCACACGCAAGACATGGAAAGTGTTGCATTTTGCCTTTTACATGAACACTAATCAAGAATGCGTTATCTATTCATGCCACATGTCATGCTCGATGACATACGTCAACAGCCAAGATGATGTAACTCCCCACTTAGGGAACAATTCTTTCACTAGATCAAAACACTGACTGCCATTACACCAACGGTTCTGTGACAGCACTGACATATGGATGCATATGCATATCGATAAATAAGGCATTCTTTCTGATCATGCGCGAGGAAAGATCCTCGTAAACATACCGAGTTTATGCGCGACAGCAGCTCCGAGAGCACCGAGAGTGCATGCACTCGCCGCCAGTGTCCTGAACCGCATATCAGGACTTCAGCTGTCTGATATTACAGCCAGCACAGGGAGGAGGAAGTAGAAGCTCTGGTTTAAAGTGCAAAACAGCCCACTTTTTAACTTTGACCCCTCGTTTAACCAATCCAATACGAGGGAGTGTCGCGCGTTCAGTAATCCACGCTGTTTTGGGGTTATTTACGAATCCTACTACAGTGAAGGCTCATTGGCCATTTATTCAGAACTCATGTCACATGACCTAATATTTAATGTATATCCAATAAGAGCCATAACAATACAATAAAATACAATACACCGTACAGTAAGCCTCTATATAAAATGATAAAACAATTAGAAAATAAAAACATTTAAATTAGAACAAAAGACATTCGTATATTTTATTTACAAATATTATGAAACATCAAATAGTGACATTTTTAATGCAATTAATTAAACCATATATGAATAATATCCATAAGTATAAATCCATAAATCCAATCCATATCCATTTTGTTGATAAAAACAAAAGAAATGAAAAAAAAAACGTTTATGCAAGCAATAGAAAACAATAGCAAACAATACAAAAACAGCTAAAGACTTGGGAATAAAATTTTACTCTGCAAATAAAAAATGAAATAAATTAATTAAATTAAATTGTATCTTTTACTCGAGATAAAATTGAGCTTTTGTCATTGGATGGCCAAACTAGGACCGTCAACAAAACTTCATTAATATTCAATAACGCAGCTTTCGCCATTGGACAGATCTCAAGGACTCTTGTGAGACATAATTAATATTCATAAGGTAAGCCTTTGCCGTAGTAGGACTATTGATATCGCTTTTCGGGCTTCGTGATTGTGATGGATTTCTTCAAGTCAAATAATGTTTCCTGGACTTAATTCCTGACAATGGTATCAGTTTTTTGTTTGTTTTATTCGCACTAGATTTACATATTTCGTAATGTAGCCTACTACTAACTCGTCTCATCGCCCTCCGTTATCAAGCGACCAAAGGTCATTTTATTTCCGGCTGCAGGACTCGCTGGTGTTGGACTACAAAATGAGCACGAGGAATATTGTTCGCTTTTGGGAATGGGGAAAGAAAATAATATGCGTCGGGAGAAACTATGCAGATCACGCCATCGAACTCAAAAATGCAATTCCCAGCGAGCCTGTGCTCTTCCTGAAGCCCCCGTCTGCTTACATTAGGGAAGGGTCTCCTATTCTGGTCCCCTTCTACACCCGCAATCTCCACCATGAAGTTGAGCTCGGGGTGGTCATTGGTAAAGGAGGAACTGCTATTCCTCAGTCTTCAGCCATGGACCATGTGGCTGGATATGTGTTATGCCTGGACATGACAGCTCGAGACATTCAGGACGAATGCAAGTCCAAAGGTCTTCCATGGACCCTGGCCAAAGCTTTCAACACCTCATGCCCCATTAGTGACTTCATCCCCAAGGAGAAGATCCCAGACCCTGGGAGCATCAATCTGTGGTTGAAGGTGAACGATATCCTGAAACAGAGTGGAAGCACATCCCAGATGATCTTTTCCATCCCATTTCTCATAAACTACATCAGTGAGATCATCTCTTTGGAAGTAGGCGATCTCATTCTCACTGGGACCCCTAAAGGAGTGTCAAGCGTCCAGGAACATGATGAACTTCAAGCTGGGATTGATGGCATTGTGACTATGACATTTAAAGTTGATAGAAAAAGTTGATTTGATCATCAATAATTAACATTCTTGAGTCTCAAATTGCTGCAAAGCACAAGCATTTTGATTTGTTTTAAATGCGAATACAATGTCCGACAAGGACAAATTCACTGAATGGGAAACATTGTATAATGTTTAATCTTTTCTAAATAAAAAAGATCTGACTTCATTATATTTTGTGGTCATCTCATGCTTTTCTCATTCTGCAAAATTACCTGTGGCTGATTTGCTTTCTCACTTTCAAGACCCCTGGCCGTTGAAGTTATGACGTGCACTATTTAACAGGACAAAATGTACTTTAATCAGAGCAGCTTTGTTTTTCAAATTGACTAATTATTGTATACGGTATATCAGTTACATGAATAAACTTGAAAAACAGCAGCTCAACCACACATGTAGGAAAATCTATTCTCAAATGTCACCTTTCAGACTGTAAATGTGTCTTTATAGGTTCAAAGTGTCAAGCTCTATATTCATTCCCATAAACAATTTATTTACCAATCCTGTTTTTTTTTTTAAGAAGATGTGTAAGGGGTATTTTAAACTTTAAGCATCTCCTGGGCTTTTCATCAATATGTAACAACAGAAAAATGCAGCAGTTTAACAATCAAACAAGTTTAATGATTGAAATCTTTGTAGTGAGCACACAAGCAGTGATATACAGAAACAGCAGAAAGTTTCCAAAAGGTGATCTTTTGGCATTGTTCTAAACATGTAAATACATAAATTATTTCAAGTGGTAAATGTTTTAAAGATGATCTCCACATGACCAAGTGAGGTTAAACTATTGACCTTTAACAGGCAAACTAAGATATAATGTGCACTAGCATTCAAAAGTCAGTATACGTTTAATGTATTATGAAAAAAAAAAAATAGAACTTACTTTTAAATAAAGAAGTGCTTTTATTCAGCAAAGATGCATTTATTCCAATTTCAAATAACTGCTGTTCTGAAGATTATGTGACGCTGAAGACTGGAAAATTCAGCTTTACCATCAGAGTAATAATTACATTTTAACATATAGAAAACAGTTCTTTTAAATTATAATGATCAAATAAATACAGCATTGGTGAGCAAATGAGACTTTTATTAAAAACATTTTAAAAATCTTAATGACCCCAAACTTTTGAACGGTAGTGTATATGGTGCATAGTATAAAAGATTTGATCTGGCATAGTTGTGCGTATTGATTGGTAGTAGCAGTTATTGGGAGAAAGCTTCTTCGTGTTTCCCATGAGGCTGTTTTACACATCATCACTCTGAACGCTCCTCTGTGGGCTTTTCATCAGAGTGTTTCATTCACCATCCACACGGTAAACACATCCAAGCTTCTCCATATGCTCTTACTGAAACATCCTCACATGCTTATCCAGCCATCTGGCTCTACTGCTGCTCATTCTTGACTGTGGAAGAAACAACTGTATTAAAAGACATACTGTACATAGACAGAAGCAGTTATCAATAGCTTACGTGAAGAAATACAGCATAGTATGTAATGAGATCATTTTAACCATTAGTTTACAAACCACATTCACACATTACAAATTCTATCACAGTGGTGCATTAGATATTTTATTTAAAAATTACTATAATAAAATACATCTAAATACAGTAGTCAACATTTGAAGTGGATCAAAACCTTTCATTAAAGGTATACATGAATTTTGAGTGAACTTCGATGAACTTTTTTGATCCACTTCAAATGTTGACCACTGTATAATAATAAAGCCTACTTGTATTGTTTGTTGTAAAAGTGTATACCTTTAGGAATGAACTTCAGAGAGCTGCTGAATATTCAGAAGCGTGAGAGGCCGCGCTTGGGTCCGTCATTCACAAACTCATGGCCAAGACCATTTCCACACTTACCACATTTAACCTGTAAAAGATGTTACATAATCCATTGTTCACATTCTCCAGATAAGAGATTAAAGGCCTGTTCACACCAAGGAGGAGATCTATAAAGATAACTATATATTAGCATCCACACTAATGCACAATATCATTCTTTTTATTATAAGAGCGCTCTGCTGTTTTGTCGTCTACCCCTTTAAATGCTCGAGCTCTTTAAAGCAGGATGGATTCTGATTGGCTGTCAATGTTTTTATTGTTCATCAGCTAGAAAAAAAAATTGTTCTGAAAGGGATTTCAATTATATTGTTTCTCGGTGTCATTCTCATTACAGTTGTGTTTGGTTGTGTGCTATTCTTTTATATTTAGAACGATTTTTAGAACTTCATCTTTATCATTATCTTTATAGTTATCATTCTTGGTGTGAGAACGGACCTTAAAGGGAAAGTTCACCCAAAAATGAAAATGCTATCATCAATTAGTCACGCTCAAGTACGGTGGAGCTTCTTGTTTACCATATTTGTGTGCTCTATCTATGTCCACTGATCAATGTTTATATGTGAATAAAAGCCTAAATTAAATCTGTTCATTATAAAGCAATTGTGTCTCGTAAGAACTCTTGAGAAGAGTTTTGGGTGAATAGTCTTTAAATGGAAGGGCAGAAATACCTCAGATTAGATTTGATTAAAATATCTCTTTTGTGTTTCGAAGACGAACAAAAGTCTTACAGGTTAGGAACGACATGTAACAATTTTCATTTTTGGGTGAAATATCCCTTTAACAACTTTATGCTGCCTTCACATGCTATCAGAAAGTTCCTACTTCCCACTTCTGATGTCGCGATTACGAGCCCGTCGCATTCAAGTGATTTGTTGTCGTAAAGAACAGGAATCTTGTAGGACGGCAGGTTTATTCTTGCCTATTTATTGGGAAATTCTTATTAAAGCCAAAAGGATATTTAGCGTCCCATTCATTGACAACCATGTAAACACTCACCGTGCTCATCTATAGTCATCTTGCTGACGATTCTGGAATTTCAGTCAAATACAGCCTATTTGAGCTTTGTATGAAACATACAATATGCTTCAAATGATTACTCATATATGTAAATATGCACTACTTTAACAACTGGGCTTAAGTTTATGGCTCACCCAACTCGGGAACTTGGGTATCAAAATTATTCCCAGTAGTAAATACAACTTAAGAGGGTGTTCATGTCCAATTTTTAACTAGGAAACTCGTATTTACAATAATTCCCATAGCACGTGAAGGCAGCATTAAATGCTCAATGGAATCGTGATGCACTGCAGGAGTTCATCTACAGACTGGAAACCACTTTAACTTTTACCTTGTAAGCGCCCCATCTCTCCTCATGTTTAGACAAACTGTTTTCATGGATGGTTTCTGTGAAGGCTGGCCAGGGTGATGAATGCTCAAATTTGGATCTGCTGGAGAACAGCTCATGTCCACATTCAGCACAAACATACATGCCTGCAGGAGAAACACACACGCAAGTGGTTTGAATAAGTCTCAGATGATCTTATTTTATACAGTAACTAACTTGCCAATATTCACTAATACTATTCGAAAATATTGTCTTGTAGTAAAAAATATATATATACTGATGAGCCAAAACATTATGACCAGTCACGGGTGAAGTGAATATCATTGATCATCTCCTAACAAGGACACATATTAAGATCTGGGTATTAAGATAGTAAGCAAACAATCAGTTCTTGTAATCAACGTATTGGATGCAGGAGAAATGGGCAGGAATAAAGATCTGAGCGACTTTAGCAAGGGCCAAATTGTGCCCGAGGGGGGACAAACCACAAACCAGAGACAGGGTGTTGGGCAACCAAGACTCATCAGTGCACGAGGGCGATGAACGCTGTCCTGTCTGGTTTGAGCCAACAGAAGGTCTAATGTGGCGGACAACATTTTAATGATGGTCATGGGAGGAATGTGTCACAACACACAGTAGATCACACTCTGCTGCGTATGGGACTGTGTAAACACTGACCAATCAGAGAGATGATGACCCCTGTCCACTGGTGAAAGTGCCTACAATGGGCAAGTGTTTTACACAAGTGTCTGAACTGGACCTTAAAGCAGTGGAAGAAGTTCACCTGGTCCGATGAGTCCTCCTGTTTTCTTTTACACCACGTGGACGGTCTCAATAAATCCAGTTTAGTCTGATGTGTGTGCATTGTAGCAGACCAGGTACACCCCATGATGATAAGCGTGTTCCCTGGTGGAAGTGGCTCTTTCAGCAGGATAAAGCACAATGCCACACTGCACACATTGTTCAGGAATGGTTTGAGGAACATGATAAAGGTTCAAGGTGTTGCCCCGGCCTCCAAATTCCCCAGATCCCAGTCCAATTGAGCATCTGTAAGATGTGCTGGACCAACAAGTTCGATCCACAGTGACTCAACCTCGCAATCTACAGGACTTAAAGGATCTGGTGCTAAAGTCTTGGTGCCAGAAACCACAGCATCCCTTTAGGGCTCTTGTAGAGTCCACCTCGGCTGGGTCGGCGCTGTTTTGGCAGCCCACAGTGGACCAACAGCATATAAGGCAGGTGTTCATAATGTTTTAGCTTATCAGTGTATTGCTCACTGCTAGTTCATGTTAGTTACATTAATTAATGTAAAAAAAAATTAGACTTTAATGTAAAGTGTTCCCGGTTAAATTGATCACTGAAGAAAAGCAACTCCCATTAACATGATTAGCCTTCAATGTTACATTTTTATTGATGCTTGGCGATATTAAATGTCAAATAAACATGTCGAAAATAGTCGAGAACCAAGCACACAAGCACCATGTGTGATAACAAGACATTCCCATAGTTTTGCTAATCACATAACACAAGTTACATACATGCTCTTACATAAGTAGCCTTGTTTACACATCAGCTACATCGGGGTCAACTTACCAGTCTCAAAATGATCTTTATAAATCTCCCCTCCGGAGAACGAACAGAAAGACATGACTACGCAAACTGTTGTGAAGTTAAAACGAAGGACTGTAACTTTGTGTATCAACTGGTGCTTTGGTTCAGAGTTAAATGGAAGAAGCGTCAGCGTGCTGTACCACGTGATCACACAATCGCGACTGCACACTTGTGTCAAGCAAACACATGGTGGCAGAATTGTTATATATATTTTTAATATCACCAATGAGCCACGATATTATTGCAAAATAATAGTTTCTCAACCATAAGAACCAACTACTACACAATAGACATCAGCTAAAGTCTATAGACCACATGTGCATAACAAAACCACACAAAAATCTATTCTGTAACATAACTACACAAATGACATGTTACTTAAACTTATTAAACCTATTTTAGGTGATTTTGTAAATATAGACGAGTAATTGCTGAGATTTTTTTATGAGTAAGAATGCCAGATTTAATGGGAAGCCTAAAATGACTTATTAATATTTATAAATCCATTTTATTATTTCCACATATTGTATTTTACTTTGTTGTAGGTTTATAATTGAGAATGTTAATGTCTCAATACATTTTTTTAATAAAAAAATAATATATTGTACAGTAGCAGAACGACGACATCTATTGGTAGAAAATAATAATTACGTGTATAACCTTTCACCTTCAACCTGGCAGTTTATAAACGAAACGAGGAGGAAATAATTGGCAATTTTATACAGATTAATAGCATTAGTTTTATTTTTTAAATAGAAATTATAAATAAATAAATAAATAAATAAATAAATAAATAAAAGTAATTTCCACTCAGTTTATTAATCGTAGATCGGTGACCTTTTTCGCCGCCATGCTTTGTGAACCGCGCTTGCGCACTGAGAGACTGGAGCTTAAGGTCGATTAAAGGGTTTTTGAAATTTCCATTCCAATTAATGGTCGAAAATGCCGGAGGATCACGACAAAGATGTGTATCCAGAGCCTCCCCGCAAGACTCCAGTTGTGGATAAAGAAACTACTCTACCGAATCCCGCTTTAATACTGTCTAAGCTCTTCTACTACTCGGTGGATGTGCCAGTGACCAAATTCAGAGGTGACGTGCATTTGAGACTGTTTACATCTTCTTATTCATCCAGTTTCACAAATAGTAGCCTTTGTAGTGTGAAAAGCACATTCTGGACATACATTTGTGTATATTATGGTGAACGTTATCTATCTATCTATCTATCTATCTATCTATCTATCTATCTATCTATCTATCTATCTATCTATCTATCTATCTATCTATCTATCTATCTATCTATCTATCTATCTATCTATCTATCTATCTATCTAGTTTAGGGTCCAATTCTCACTGTATTAACTAGTTGCTTATTAGCATGCATAATGTATTGGCTGTTTTTAGTACTTAAAGCACATATTAATGCCTTATTCTGCAGGAACATATTCTACATCCCTTAATCCAACCCAGTACCTAAATTTAGCAACTACCTTGATATGCTAACTATTAATAAGCAGGAGTTTATTGAGCCAAATAGCTTTAAAACGGACATAAAAAAAATTAAGCTTGTATTTTGGGTCTGTGTAGCCGCCTTTAACCATGAAAAATGCGGGTCAATTTTAATTCTCATGAAACTATGATTTTCTTTCCCTTTTCTTCATTGGTTGGTTGGTTTTTAAAATAGCAATGCAATGCATTTTGTTTTAGTTTCAGTTTTGTTTATTGTCAATTCAGTCAAATTCAAGTATACATTAAAATATTCTGCAGTGCAAATTGTATGGAGGTCAAAGATTAAAATATCTCTAGACATTGTTAACAAAACTGTAACAATCAATATCGCATTTTGTTACTAATTACATCTTAGGGTGTGTTCACACTTG
This sequence comes from Rhinichthys klamathensis goyatoka, assembly GCF_029890125.1. Classification (NCBI taxonomy): domain Eukaryota; kingdom Metazoa; phylum Chordata; class Actinopteri; order Cypriniformes; family Leuciscidae; genus Rhinichthys; species Rhinichthys klamathensis. The sequence goes on from NW_026606567.1 coordinate 941,643, forward strand.
GCATGTTTGTTTGGATTAAAACAAACTCTGGTGCGATTGCTCTGTTAGTGCGGTTCATTTGAATAAGTGTGAACGCTGCCATCTGAACCCTGGTGCCACCAAACAAGCGGATCGAGGCCGCTGAAAAGATGTGTCTCGCTTCGTTTCCAAACAAACTGAACAAATATGAACAACATGGACCAAAGACATCTAACCAAAAACAGTAAACACGTCACAAGATGCGACCCTAAAAAAGACAGAATGCTCAAGAATACCTGTTTTTCCTCGTCATAGTCGTGATGTTGCCCATCACAGTTCAGTACAGGCATCAGAACAGAAGCAGATCTTCATTTGTGTGTGTGACAAAGGGATTCCTGCCGCAGTTTTGAGTCCTTTACACACACAGCATTGTTTCGGTAAGTTGCGTCATGAAATATACGCAATATAAGCCTACCAATCAGGTTGTGAACATATCCCTATGCCTTTAGGTTCGGTGTTAAAATGCCAATGTGAACGCTAAGCAGACCAGGACTACATTTATTTATTTATTTTTTTGGTCCGGAACAAATGAACCAAGCGAACCGAACTACAAGTGTGAACATACCTTAAAATCTACTTGGTTTGTAATTCTTGATCCTTATTTTATTGTCCTCCTGTTTTTTTGTTTTGTTTTTTTCTACCAGGTGTTATCGATGGCATCCAGGGCGATAAAAAGTCCCACTACTACCATCAGAAGTTTCGCCGTGTCCCTGAGATAACTGAATGCCAGGAAGGAGATTATCTGTGCTATTATGAGGCCGAGATGCAGTGGAGGAGAGACTAGTATGTTCATCAAAAAAGCATTGTAGTGCTATTGTTCATATATCTCTATTTTTGCACACAATCGCTATCTTTTGTTTTACTTTTAATTTTGTGTGCAGTAAGGTGGATCAGGAGATTGTGAAGGTGATCCAGGAGCGTCTTCGGGCCTGCCAGCAGCGCGAGGGTCCCAGTTACAAACAGAACTGTAACCCAGAACTGAAGCAGTTTGATCAAGTGTCCAAGGCCTTTCAGTCACGCTGTGAGTATTTTGTCAGGTAGTAATGTTTTATGCGCAATTAGCAGTGGTCAATATACACTCACCGGCCACTTTATTAGGTACACCTGTCCAACTGCTCGTTAACACTTAATTTCTAAGCAGCCAATCACATGGCGGCAACTCAGTGCATTTAGGCATGTAGACATGGTCAAGACAATCTCCTGCAGTTCAAACCGAGCATCAGTATGGGGAAGAAAGTTGATTTGAGTGACTTTGAACGTGGCATGATTGTTGGTGCCAGAAGGGCTGGTCTGAGTATTTCAGAAACTGCTAATCTACTGGGATTTTCACGCACAACCATCTCTAGGGTTTACAGAGAATGGTCCGAAAAAGAAAAAACATCCAGTGAGCGGCAGTTCTGTGGGCGGAAATGCCTTGTTGATGCCAGAGGTCAGAGGAGAATGGCCAGACTGGTTCGAGCTGATAGAAGGGCAACAGTGACTGAAATAACCACTCGTTACAACCGAGGTATGCAGCAAAGCATTTGTGAAGCCACAACACGCACAACCTTGAGGCGGATGGGCTACAACAGCAGAAGACTCCACCGGGTACCACTCATCTCCACTACAAATAGGAAAAAGAGGCTACAATTTGCAAGAGCTCACCAAAATTGAACAGTTGAAGACTGGAAAAATGTTGCCTGGTCTGATGAGTCTCGATTTCTGTTGAGACATTCAGATGTTAGAGTCAGAATTTGGCGTAAACAGAATGAGAACATGGAACCATCATGCCTTGTTACCACTGTGCAGGCTGGTGGTGGTGGTGTAATGGTGTGGGGGATGTTTTCCTGGCACACTTTAGGCCCCTTAGTGCCAATTGGGCATCGTTTAAATGCCACGGCCTACCTGAGCATTGTTTCTGACCATGTCCATCCCTTTATGGCCACCATGTACCCATCCTCTGATGGCTACTTCCACCATGTCACAAAGCTCTAATCATTTCAAATTGGTTTCTTGAACATGACAATGAGTTCACTGTACTAAAATGGCCTCCACAGTCACCAGATCTCAACCCAATAGAGCATCTTTGGGATGTGGTGGAACGGGAGATTCGCATCATGGATGTGCAGCCGACAAATCTGCGGCAACTGTGTGATGCCATCATGTCAATATGGACCAAACTCCCTGAGGAATGCTTCCAGCACCTTGTTGAATCTATGCCACGAAGAATTGAGGCAGTTCTGAAGGCAAAAGGGGGTCCAACCCGTTACTAGCATGGGGTACCTAATAAAGTGGCCGGTGAGTGTATATATATAACACAATGGGACAAGCCCAGTTGTAATAGGTGTTGTCTAAAAACTACTTTTCAATTGACAATGAAACCAAAGCTATGTTTATATGAATGTACAGGAATTAGTATTCCGGCTGTTAACCTTCATTATTTCTTCTAGACGGGGACCTCGGCGCGTACGCCAGTGGGCGAAAGTGTTTGATGAAACAGAAGGAGAGGATGATGGCAGAGACACAGAAGGCATAAACCTCCTGTCCTTCAGCTTTTCTATGTCCGTCTCTCTCTCACCTGTGTATCAAAGTGTAAAATAAAGTTTATTGGAAAGTGACTTCTGAGGAGCTGTTATTTAATAAAATCCTGCCAGTGTCAGAGTTACCCTATATATTACTTTCCCTTCAATTCAATATCAGTTGTGTTGTTGGCTTTGTATAGACATTTCCTACATTTTAATTGGTGCTTATATGCCTTTTGCTGGATAGAGTCGGTATGAAACGGAGGTTGAAATAATCAGTGTTGGGGATAACACAAATACGAGTTACATAATCAGATTACTTTTTTTAAAGTAGCCAGTAAAGTAACACATTACTTTCAATTTACAACAAAAAAATATAAGCAAGTAAGTAAGATACTTTGTTTTCCCATGTATCGACTGACTACTTAATTATTGCAGAGGTGCTGTGTGCGCTTGTGTGAACATGATGCTTATTGTAGTTCTAGTCTAGACTAATGTGAGCAGGCATTTACTCATCTCACTTGCACAAAAACACGTTCAGTATTCCTCAAAATAAAGAAAAACAGTGAAATAATTAAATATATACACATATACTTTATGTATTTAATCTCACTTTATTAGCCAATGTGTTTGCTGCTGACCTTCAGTTGTGTTTACTTATTTTATTACTGAAGTAAGTGTATTAAACTCCCGCATCCTATTCTTCTTTAACCCAGAACGTCAGCACAGCTGAAAGGTTTGTTTGAGCTGCTCTACTGTACAGGCATGAATTAGTATTTCTTTCAGCCTGAGGCTTATTCATTTCACTTTTAGTTTGATAGGGCCTTTAGATTAGCCAAAATAGAACTTTTTTTTATTGTTATTAAAAAACAAAAAAGCAAGCCCAGCCCAGGTGAGCAAAAGTAACGGAACAGATTACTTTCCATAAGAAGTAACTAACCAAATTAGTTTTTTAGACAGTAGTGAAAATTGCAATATTGTATTAAATTACTTTTAAAAGTTACTTTCCCTAACACTGGCAATAATCTTCTTTTCTTTATTGTGACATATATCCGATTCAGCCCTCATGCCAGTAAACATGTCATCAGAGAAGAGATGACACTGCAAGAGGGATGGGGAGTTATGAATTTATATATATATTAAAAAAAAGTGCACGAATAAATCACTTTAAAATACTGTAATATTCCATTAAAATAAGAATTTTGATTTTATGGCAACTTTAAAATCTGTAAGGTGTTGTCATTCAAAAAGTTTGGGGGGGGGGAGACATTTTCGAAAGAAATGTAATTCTTCTATTCAACAAGGATGCATTAAATTGATCAACAGTGACTCGAGGGGCAATTAAGAGATTTGAGATGTCCTTCAAGATGGCATCCTTTGATCGGATTACAGAGTAGTGCCAAATTCTGTGACCCTAGTAGGCGCTGTAGTGAGGGAAGGGTTAGCTCAACACAGCTCCTACTAGGGTCACAGGCTGGACAACAGAGGAGCACGTAAACAAGCATCAATTTGAGTGTTGACAAACACCCTATATGGCAACAGCATGACCCTGTGCATAGCACCGATTTATGCCAACTAGTATAAATTTAGTTTGCATGTCAAGGACTATTATATTCTAGAAATGTAATGAATTTAGCTTAATGAAAATGAAGATCACAATATAGCATGCATCATTAATTTTAAACTGGTGATGCATGAAATATCAGTCAACATATTAGTCCGGTAAGAAAATTTGGCAGATATATTAAAGCCGATAATGGATTATTTCCTTCAGCCGAGACACTTCAGATGCGCACGGTTCGCCATGATGGATTTGAATAGCTTGAAATGACTTCTAGAAGGGAAATACAGTGAAGAGCAACGCAAGCCTGTCATAAGCTAAGCTATACAATTTTTTTAAAAACAATTTCGTGCTTGGGACATGGCGAGACTATTTTGTAATCAGGCTCTCAAATGATAAAAACTTAGATTTAGATTTATCAGCCAATATATCGGTTATCGGCTTTCAAGTATAAAGAATTATGTCAATTTTCATATCGGTGTATCCCTATTTTAAACCACCTAAATAAATTACCTGAGAAATGTAACTTGCCCACTTTGTTGGGACAGTTTTTGGTATATGCGGATCCGAAACAATCCACAAACTTATAGCAACTTTGTTGACAGCTGTTACACAACTTTAATGTCAAAGAACACACTCAACAGATGTTTACTTTCTGGACTTTTATTTCAATCCATTGTACAAAATTTAGGAGGGTGCCGGAACAGCTCCCTGAGTCCTCTGAACAGAGACCCTGGTGTGAGTCTTGGCCAGATGATCAGTGAATTCCTGAAACAAAGGAGACACTTTAGTTTCAAACAACACGATGCATTTGTGAAAAAGAATAACGTCTGGAAATGCATGGATTACCTGGTAAGGAGACTTGGCAAACACTGTTTCCTTCCAGAGATCAGGGGTCAGGTAGCTGTAAGTCTTTGAGATCGCATCGAAGGTGGCCTTGGCTGCAATGAAAGACAGCAGTTTTTAACGTTGAAATACCCAAGCATGGACAGTTGTACCTTGAAACGGTTTTCAAACAAGCCCCTCACCAAAGTTGCCCAGAGTGGCGGTGCAGCCCCTGGCAGATGTGTAGCAGTCATCGATACCAGCCATCATCAGCAGTTTCTTGGGCACGGGAGCAGACACAATGCCGGTACCACGGGGAGCGGGAATGAGACGCACCAGGACTGAACCACAGCGACCGGTCACCTAACCAAACACATATTCAGTCAATAAACACATGCTCTAATTCAAACCAAGCCAAATAAAACCGAACAACCTTTTAGGTCTCACCTTGCACGGCACTGTATGTGGTTTTCCGATCTTGTTACCCCAGTATCCTCTTCTGACGGGAATGATGGACAGTTTGGCCAGGATGATAGCTCCACGGATAGCTGTGGCTACCTCTTTGGAGCACTTCACTCCTAGACCAACGTGGCCATTGTAGTCACCAATAGCAACAAAGGCCTAAAGATTGAGAATCATGAGCGATTACGAACCAGCTGTAAGAAGTGAAGAACCAGACTATTATTGAACACTCAAGAGAAGCAAGTCACCTTAAACCTGGTGCGCTGACCAGCCCTGGTCTGTTTCTGGACGGGCATGATCTTCAGAACTTCATCTTTCAGTGCTGAGCCCAGGAAGAAGTCAATGATCTCAGACTCCTACAGGAGAGCAAAGTGTTAAGTCTTGCAAAAAGCTAAGCATTTTTATGTCACTTAGTGGAGGTCTTTATAACTTAACTCATGAAATTAAAGTAGCAACATCTCTTTTCTTCCATATTGTGATGTACATCAGAGTATAATGGATTGAAAAACACATGGTGGGATTGGTTCTACACAATTGCTTGTAATAAATATTTTTAAAGAGATCTCGGTCCCTCCATTGAAGGTCTGTTCATCCAAAACATTTAAAATATCTTAATTTGTGTTTTAAAGACAAAAAAAAGTCTTATGGATTTGGTACACAACTTGCATTGTTGGGTAATCTCTAGTTAGGATATTGATAAAACATTACATGCTTTTTTATTAATTAAAATAATAATAAAAAAAAGCATGAGCAGATGAAGTGTTCACTTCAAGATCCATAAAAGGACTTCTGGAAATAAAAATGGGGAATTTTACTTTAATGCCAATTTTAGTACCTTGATAGGCAGAGAATACAGATAGATTTCCTCCAGGGTCTTGATCTTCATATCCTTCACCAGACGACCAAGTTTGGTCACAGGAACCCACTATATGAAACAATTTAATTCTTCATAAGCACAGAAACGGAAGCTGATACAGATATACAACATTGACAGCTACTGGCATGAGGAATAAAGACCATGCGTTACAGCGAAAATAAACAACCGAATAGTACAGAATGCATGCATTTAAAAAATACCTTTAGCAAAACATTTATACATGCCAATTCATAACAGTCAGAGAGTAGGAGTAAGGCGACGCTTTACCTCTTTATCCTCAGATTTGCCTCCCCGGGCACCGCGGCCTCTTCCACGGCCTCTGCCGCGACCACGACCGCGACCCCGGCCGCCAGCGCCGAAACCTCCGCGAAAACCTCCTCTACCACCGGCGTCGTCCGCCATTTGCTAAAAACAATAAAAACATCTCCGTTAATTATACAAGTGACGCTTAATGTAAGACACATGTCAAGAATAAATGCACATGCATTACAATCCACTTGTTTGCAAATATATGAGCCATTGTAGCTATAGTCTATAACTCCGTATATGGAATTGTATAATTAACGGGAATCATATAATACAGAACGCATATTAAAACTAAATGACTAGCTACACCAGTTCTCCGCCATTTTGAGACCATCTAATATTAACTGCTCTAAAATGATATTTCTATTCAATTCATAAGACTAATTTTGCTATCGCATTGTAAGCAACCCGTACAGATATGTTTTATATACAAATGTAAAGTTTTTATTTTACGATTGCGGAGATAAAAGTAGATTCTGTTAGGCAGCGACGTGAACCCGTGTTGACTTACGTGATGTGTATTCAGGAAGAAGAAGGCCGCACGAGAGTTCAAGGAGGATTTATTCAAGTGGAGTCCTCGCGAGACTTCATATTGGCACTGGCATACAGTCGAGAGATCTGTCAAGAGATGGTCGCTCGAGCAAATAGCAATATAGGCTAGCTACAAGTAATGCCCATAGAGATAGATTATGAGAAATAAATATGTTCTGAAATGGAGTGTAAATTGTTGGTAAAAGTAAGCAAAAAATAAAATCCTGATTTGTGCAAACCGTATTGTGCCAATGTTTATCTCCAGAATTCTCCACTTCAGTGTCACTTATAGCACGCTACATAAAACTTTCCAGTTTTTCCCAAGGTTTTGGGGGTTGTTTGCCAGGTTTTATAGCCTATATCATTTTATTCATAAAAACATGGTGAAAATGTATTTTTGTCTGGCTGTTGGCAGTATTTTCTCATTTATTGCGTGATAAAAAAGATACCCACAAAAACCTTTAACTCCAATGCCAACCATAAAACATGAATTTTGAGCCTAGTGCATATTTAATTAGATAATGCCTCATTTGCAAATTTAAACAACATTCCAGAAAACTTGAAATATAAATGTTTTTATTACTTAAATGTTCACACAATTCACCTAGTGTTTTGCTGTAAATTTAGTCACTAAAGTATACATTAAAACAGTTTACATTGTAACTGACATAGCACATTAAATGCAAAACATGAAGAAGGCCAATAAAACATCACAATTCGGGGTCTCCCAAAATGGTAGCTTGCAGGTTTTAGCTGCATGTTTTAGATCAGGATCAGTAGGACATGCATAGATTAGGGCATGTTTTCTTTTACTCATCAAGATTTTGGTAAATATCTTCACAATGGTTTTGAAGACCTTTAGACTGTGGGGAAGAATGAAAATAAATGTTAGGCTAAGACGTTTTGTTACAGTAACATGACAGCAATTTCAGTCTTAAAACTCCACAAGGAGAGTGTTAGCTCCGAATTAATATTAATTTGCTAAAAAATATGCATGTGTGTTGTGAAAGAATAGTCTGAAGTGAAAACCTTGTCTTGGGAAACTTTGTAGCGTGCCTGAAATTTGTCACCACTTAAGTTCCTCTTGCACAGCTCTTGCACCACTCCACTGAAAATCACTTGGCTAGCAGAGTCCTCCTGAAAACATCCACACTTTTGACAATAACATACTGTACGCTTTACCGTTCAAATATTTGGGGTTGGTAAGATTTCTTTTTTATGGTTTCCACAAAAATATGACACAGCACAACTGTTTTCAAAATTTATAATAATAATAAATGTTTCTTGAGCATCAAATCATCATATTAGATTTCTGAAGGATCATGTGACACTAAAGACAGAATTGGTCTCGGATGGCCGAATTAGCAAATGTAGTGAACAGACTTGAAAGGGACTTTGGTTTTATTTGATCAAATAAATGCAGCCTTGGTGAGCATAAGAGACTTCTTTCAAAAACATAAAAAATATTTCCGCCCCCAAAATTTTAAGTTGCAGTGTATATGTTTTGCTATTGTGTATAAATAGGGTCAAGCAATACCTTTTTATTAGTTTTACTCCATCTTCTTTTAACAACTGAGTTGAATTGTCCAGTCTATCGATTTAAAAAAAAAAAAACATTTTAATTATTTAAATTGCATTAAACATTCTGAAAAAGTACTTTGAGAATGTAGTAAAATTCTGAGCATTAAAATGCTTGTTTAACAGCATTATAACTGCATTATTTTACTGTAACTTTAAAATTGTACCTTAATGCAGATGAGGATGCCCAGGACCAGGAGGCTGTAGACACTCAGCAGGACAAGCAGTGTCAAAAGCAGTGTTTGAGGGACGTTTAAGCCCCTCTCTGGATACAAAACAAAAATGATGTGTGTAACACAACAGAAAGGTCTGAAGGGGGTCGTGCTGAATCTTCTGCTAGTGCTTACCTGACACTTTCAAAGTGGTTCCCTGTCCGATTGCCTGCGCCCCACTGTGAGTCCCTGCCAGCAGAGCCGCTGCACAGTAATACACCCCACAGTCTGCTTTTGACAAAGAGCTGATTTTCAGATCATGATGCTCCAGTTTGTACTTCAGTTGCTGGCTTGACAAATCAATCTGGTAGTGAAAGTCTTTCCGGAACACATACCAAGAGATTTCAGGTGTTTGTTGACAGCTGGATGTATTGACAGAGCAGGGAATGGAGACAGACTGTCGCTCTTTTCTTCTCATGAGCATCGTTGGCTTTTGGACATCTAACATACATCCTCTGACTGTAGAAATTCAGAATATAGTTTTATTAAATTGAATACATTTAATTGCTGATAGTTCATATTATTAATATAGCCCAACTAATCAAGTTTTAACACTCTTAAAAGGTGCTATTTATCGGCATCAATGGTTCACCTTTAACATCCATGGGAACTGCACTAAAGGTTCTTTAGAGTGGAGAAAAGTCATTTACTAAAATGTTCTTCACACTAAGAAAAAAATGGTTATTTTAAAAAAAGGATTCTTTGGTGAACCCAAAATGGAATCGCGGCTTCTATGGCATCACTTTTCTTTTTAAGAGTGTACATACAGTATATCATTGATAAATTCGATCTCTGCTCACCTAATCTCAAAACAAGAATTGCGATGGTGAAGAGGAAACCAAAGTTCATGTTGATGTCACAGTTGTTTGTGGCTCCTGTATCTCTCTGATTGTTTTTCAATTTGTTAGTCATCGGAACAAAGGTCTCACGCCTTACTGAGAAATAAAACCAGAAATGACTTGTAGAAATGAGAAGTAACAGACCCCACCCCTCAGTTCTTCTTTCCTTGTGTAAGACTTCTAGTCACCCTGACCACAGCTTAGTGACAGCCTATTGTCACGTTCTGTTGTGTTTGAACTTTTACCCCAGGTTTCACAGACAAGGCAATAGTCCCGGACTAAAATGCATGTTTGAGGTGTTTTAACCGAAGCAACTGACATATCTTTAAATATGTCACTGCCATTGTTGTGTCTCAAGATGCACCACTAATGTTTTTTTCTAAGGCATGTTTAAACTAAATTCTAATCCTGGCTTTAATAAGCCCTGTCTGTGAAACCGGGAATTAGGCCTATAGTTCAGACTACACGACTTTAAAAGTCAGCAGATCGCTGAGCTGTTCTACGGAGCCCCTAAAGGGACATGGTGGTGGAAAAAATATGGGATGAGAAGGGACATTTTTTTTCAAAGCTTTTACGGGTTAGACTATCTATCTATCTATCTATCTATCTATCTATCTATCTATCTATCTATCTATCTATCTATCTATCTATCTATCTATCTATCTATCTATCTATCTATCTATCTATCTATCTATCTATCTATCTATCTGTCTATCTGTCTATCTGTCTATCTGTCTGTCTGTACAGCACAGAAAAAAATCATACAGAAAAAAACACAAAAACACAGAAATCAAAACAAAAATGAAAATGAAAATGACAGAGATGTTGTACATGTCAGAAAGATATCCCAAAGATTATGATTAATAATAATACAGTTTTTCTCAGTCGCTTTGGTATCGAATCATCCTCGACATTTGTAAACCAGTAAGTGCATTTCTCATAAGTGCATTTCTCAAAACAATTCGTACAAATAGCAAAACACCATGGATTTCCTGCAAAAGCCAGTCTCTTGCTCAAAATCCTTAGTTCATCTCTCAAAAGTAAATATCTGTGTCAATGAACATGTCAGTGCCATCAGAATGACAAGTCCTTGTGTCATTGTGTATACGGATAAGACAGTCAAACTGCTTAGTCATGTTGTCAATATAAGTTTTTATGACAATTACAGTTTTTCTCAATCGATTTGACACATTTTTCCAAATGAATGTAGTTGCTCTCAAAACAATTAACACAGCACACTAAACACACTCTTATATTGGCAAAACATTTCAGTATTCACTGGATAATGAAGCACTGCTTTTTATTGATGTAATGCATTTATCAAAAATAAATAGTAACATCAAAACTACAAATGTGTTCTCTGTTGATTTGATAACAAATTCAGCTGTATATACACAAAAACATAAATGAAAATAGATGTTTTTCATGCTCTTTAATCGTGCTTTTCAAAGTTCTTTAATGACGAGTTTAGTTGTATAACAATGAGTTTTCGCCAAAAAAATAAATAAATGTAGCCTATACTGCAATAAGTGAATCGATGAACTTTATAGATCTTGCCTCCCCTTCACATCTGGCCAAAGAATTTCATCAACATCACAGCATATATTTTCACGAGTCATGCATCGTGGAGAAAAAAGCTGTGAATGCTGGACTCATCCTTGTGCCTCAACTTCTCCACAGGCCTCTTCCATCGCTTGAAGAAGACTTACTTGGCTATAAGGGTTTCAAACATATACTTTTCATATCCAGCTGGGATGTAGGTGATGCTCAAACCACCGGTGTGCACCAATGCTGAATGGTGAAGTTGAAAATTGTCCCAAACAACTACAGAATTTCTCTCAATTTGCTCCTGATCACCCTGTGGAAATTGGATTTCGTCTAGGGAATTAAAGAAATGTAGAAGCCTTTCTGTGTTGTGCGGCCCCAAGACAGTATTGTGTGTGGCACAACACTAGTGGAATGTAGCACTTGTTGTCCTGGGACATTGACTGTGGTCCGATGTTTATATTGGGCTGAACTCCCTGTCCAGCTTCCCTCAAGGAAAGACCATCATTTATGACTGGTCAATTAGGATGGCTCTGATTTCATTTGAAACCCGTCTGTACCCCCATCCTTCTATCTCTCCTCCCTCATCTTACACCTTGCTCTTCCCTTCCCCTCTGTCCATGTCTTCTTATATTTTGTTCTCTTGCTCTAATACCATTGTCTTCCACCATCTCTTCTCCCTATACTCATCTTCCGCATCCTCAGCTCTTCTCCTAAATCCACAACTCTTCTTGCTCCATCTCCTCTAACTATACCATCTATTCCTTCCCCCTCATCTCTTTCTACCTCCTCCCCCTCTCAATATTACCCTTCCTCTATCCTCTCCAAAACCCCTCACTCTACACCTCTTCCTTTTCCCAAGCTTCCCCCCCCCCCCCCTTTTTTTTGGTAAAACCAATAAAAAGAGCTGCAATTGTTTTTTCCTGATATATTAGTAAAGTTTTGGTTGGCTGTACAAACTATGAAAACATTTGAGAATTTTGTGCACAGTGTTTTGAGAAAATTATGCATGTGATTTGTAATTTGCATGAAATTAAGGAAAATGTACAACCTATTTAGGACAATTACAAAGTGTTCAGATCACTGTGTTAACTGTTTTGAGAACAGTGACCTGAGTTTGAAGAAATGTGTCAAATTGTTTAAGAAAAACTGTATTGTAAATTGTAGGTTACACACCTTAGTGTATATGTGGGAGTTTGATTGCAAGAGACTGGACAAGATTCACATTTACGCTGTTTGTACTGTAATTTGTTGACAAACCATGTCATTGCAATACAGGAAAAGACAGCACTGCGTAGCACAAAGAAAAAACAAAACAAAAGTAGAAATGTGAACAGGACAGATTTATAAAAAAACGTCTAATGGAAAAATGTATAGAAATATGCTTGCTTGACAATTTTTCAACTATTTTGCATGTAAAGATTTATGCTTGAACTAATGTCTAAATGTCGTGGTGGGCGAGACTATTCAACAGAGACCCATTATAATACATTTTGATCAACATGACAAAAGTAATTGATAATAGGAAACAGCAGAGAATTGTACATAATCATTTGCATGGATGTACCAAAGCATTTGCAACTTGTTCAAAGAAATGAGAAACTGCTTTTTTGATGTGCACAGCACAAGTGACACAATGATGTGAAGATTAAACAGGTAGTTTTGAGAATTTCGATTCTGATCTGAGAAATGTAACAAAGCGACTGAGAAAAACTGTAATAATCATTTAAGCAAAGTAATTTATGTAAGGGAGGCTGGGGCGTGGTTATGGTTAAACTCGTGGAGCTCGCGGCCGCATCAACTACTACTCCCAGCATTCATTGCGATTTCGCTGTTGGCCACGTCACGTCCACCGGCCACGTCGCCCCTCATTCGCCATATTTCGTGGAGGAATGCTCTGCTGGAGATCGGCACTCAGCCGGTTCGCAATTGCTTCACTCACCCTGAGCTCTCTTTAACGCCACTAAAACCAGCCAGAGAGGTAAAATCATCATGAATATCTTTAGGCTGACTGGAGATCTGTCTCATCTAGCTGCCATCATCATCCTGCTGCTCAAGATATGGAAGACCAGGTCCTGCGCAGGTGAGCTAAACTCACACGAAATATACTTTTCTCATTCATTTCATACTAAATACCCGTGTTTATCAAAGATAGGAAAGACTTTAAACTAGGTTGAGCTGCCCGGAAAAGTCTTTGTGATTTAATATTAAAGCATGAAGCATAAAATGAAGTAATTTGTGTAGCATCATGCAAGCTAACGGTAGTGGTTTAGCTTGACTTGAGAGCAACTGGTCTACATTTTTTTTTTTTGAATTAAAATTCAATTTGGGTTTGGATGGGCAGATCTGTATGTATATATCTTGTGACGCTAATGTTTGCTTATATATATTTGAAGGTAACGTTACAGGCTACACAACATCCTTGTTCTCAATAAAGTGGCTAAATTAGCTGAACTTAAGGCCTAACGTTACTTACTTTGCTGTTTAATATTAGATTACTTGGTAGTTGGTATGTATGTGTATATAATATATATATATATATATATATATATATTACACACACACACACACACACACACACCTTTTTACCATGGAGAGGACAAGTTGCATCTTCATATCTTGAATTGTGAGAGTCAAATAAGTGCTTTTTATATAGTTGAAGTCATGCATCTTAATTTTGCCCACCATTTATTTGCCTTACATTCCTGAAGTGCATTGCATTCCTTGACGTGGCAGTGCATATTGTTTTGTGTGGGCTTTGCAAGGATGGGTCACCTGGGTAGTCTATGGTTTTCTTTATTTTGGTCCCTAGAGAACCTAGATGCAACCCTTTTGAAGTGTTTATGAGCTCGGTATTCAGTAAAAAACGCCATTGTGTGCTCTTATTTGTTTTTAAGTAGTTGTCTGAGTGTAAGTGTTTTAATCCCCAGGTATCTCTGGGAAGAGCCAGATACTCTTCGCCTTGGTGTTCACCACACGATACCTGGATCTCCTGACATCCTTCATTTCTCTTTACAACTCTAGCATGAAGGTAAACGCATAGAGTGAACTTTTACATGCAGACATCAATACATTTGCCAATCTTAAATGGCCACATCCAAGTAAACAGTTGAGTGTGTTTATATGTGCACTGTTAATCAGTTGAGTGCTTCTGTTCTGTTAAAACAGATCATCTACGTTGGCTGTGCCTATGCCACTGTCTACCTGATCTATGCGAAATTCAGGGCAACCTATGATGGAAACCATGACACTTTCAGAGTGGAGTTTCTAGTGGTTCCAGTGGGAGGCCTCGCCTTCCTGGTCAACCACGACTTCTCTCCGTTGGAGGTGATTATTAGACTCTTCACTGCACATTTGCAAATAATGAACCATTGATGAACCCATCATTATCATGCAATCACAATAATTAAAAAAATAAGACTAGTCTAACCCCCCCAAACACACACATATGCAATCCATTTAAATTAGACTACTTGATCTATGAACAGCCAAACCCCATCCTAAATGCTGCTAAAAACAGGGCAGATATATGCCAATGTGCTTGCGTTGCATTATGATAATTGTATATTAAACTTAAAGGGGACATATTATGCCCATTTTTAAGATATGTAAAATAAGTCTCTGATGTCCTCAGAGTGTGTATGTGAAGTTGTAGCTCAAAATACCCCACAGAGCATTTTTTTAGCATGTTAAAATTGCCACCTTTTGGGGGTGAGCAAAAATGCGCCTTATGGTGTGTCCCTTTAAATGCAAATGAGCTGCTGCTCCCCGCCCCCTTTCAAGAAGAGGGCGGAGCTTTAAGAGCACTATGGCAACAAAACAGGACAATATCACACATTGACACTGTCAGCAGTGTTCAGCTACAGAGCCAGCGAATATATGCTGCATGGAGATAGAACAGGTTTAGTTTAATTAGTCATAACTTATGCTGTCGTCTTGCTTTTATCTACTATTACTACAATCTTGTTGTAGCGGACCCCATCCGAATGATGGGCAAAAATGTATTGATGAGTTTTATGAAGTTTAATTTACATCACACAAAGGATGAAGCGTCTGTTTTCACTCCAGAAAGTCACCGTAAGAGCTGAATAAAACAGTAGTGCGCATTAAAGTCTTATCCATAAACTCGCTTTCTCCATTATCATCAACATACACAATTACACAAAAGCACTCGTTACAACTAACTGTAAACAAATTTATACAGACCTTTTCAGTGGGTGCTTAATAAACTGGTAAACTGTTTATCGGAGTTGTTTTACAGATAAATTATAATAATGTGGGCTTGTTGTTTACACACTGTAGACACACATCTGTGTTCAAACACCTTATAAAAATTAATTTAGCATAATAGGTCCCCTTTAAGCGTTAACTTATGCAACGTTAGCCATTATAGACATATTTATTCAAATCAACTGACCAATGAGTTCAAACCTAATAGCCTATTGTAAACAAATTTCCTCAAATAATATATGTATTTATTATATATATATATATATTAAATTAAAACAAAATAATTACTTGAAATAAGATAAATATCGAAATAAAAGCAAATTATAAACATATTAAAGGTGCATTGTGTAATATTTAGGAGGATCTGTTGACAGAAATGCAATATCATATACATAACTGTTTTTAGTGGTGTATAAAGACCTTACATAATGAACCGTTATTTTTTTTATTACCTTAGAATGAGCCATTTCTATCTACGCACACCGCGGGTCACCTTACATTGACATGTTTCTACAGTGGCCCTAAACGGACAAACGCGTTTCGTCCCTATGTTGTTCTTCGTGCAAAGAACCAAGCTTAAGTCAGCGAATAAAACACTGACACAATGATGAACAAGTAACAATAACATTCGCAATAACATATCGTTTTACTGAATAATTAAGTGAACCTAATTTCTTAATTTAATCTTTAATCTTTGTAAAGAAACCTCATTGCTTAACTGGCTACTCTCTGCTGTCTCCGACAACGACATCTTTTCCTATCGGCCACCGTAACTTCTGTTGGTTGAAATTTGCAACCTCACCACTAGATGCTGCTAAAAATTACACACTGCACCTTTAAGTTATCAATATATTACAAATAATTTAGAGGGTTTTTTTTCAGCTGCCTTAAGGATTAAAATAGTTTCTCTAAGTTTCGTGGCGTTTAGAAATGGAAAGAAATCTAAAAATGTGTCCTTACCTGTGCTCAACATATCTTCATGACAGATTCTGTGGACCTTTTCCATCTACCTGGAGTCGGTGGCCATCCTGCCTCAGCTCTTTATGATTAGCAAGACGGGCGAGGCGGAGACCATCACTACTCACTATCTGTTCTGTCTGGGGGTCTATCGCGCCCTCTACCTCTTCAACTGGATCTGGAGGTTCTACTTCGAGGGCTTCTTTGACATGATTGCCATCGTGGCTGGGGTCGTCCAGACTATACTCTATTGTGACTTCTTCTACCTTTACGTCACAAAAGGTCAGTTTGAATGCTCTAACACCTATGTTGGAGTCGTGGGTGTGAAATGACATTATGTTTGGGTGGACGTTAAAGTCTGGATGAAATCAACTTTCTTTATACATGTTGTTAATGTTATTCCAAAAAAACAAAACACGATTGTTTTCCCATCCTGTTTCACTATAAAAATACAATTATGTAAGTAAGATGGGTTGCAAACAGCATTTTGCGGAGTGGTTTTAGAAGGTAAAGGTTAGTGTGGTAAACATTGAATTTTATGATTTTCTCTTATTTAATTTAAAACATCTAAACTACAGTTTACCTTTGATTTTAATGATTCCTCTTGTCATTTCAGTTCCACATTATTTTAAGGTGGTTTTGTTAGTGTTATTATACATTTAATTACTGCATAATATTAATTAACTACATGTACTTACAATAGGGTGCATTAGTGCCCGTCCCCTTTTTCAGCTGTGCTGGTTTCGAAAGCTTTTTTTCCATTTATTTCTCCCATAGGGATTTAAAAAAAGTCTTTGTTAAAGCGGTATAAGCCATGAACCAAGTCATTTAGCTACAAGGTGACAAAAATGCAAATGTACAAGACTGTGCACTTCATGGCTTTAGTGAGGGAAAGAACTACAATCCCATGAAGCATTGCGAACAGCACAATCAAATTAAAAACAATGGAGAAATATAAAACTACTCATTTAAAATCATGGAGTATATGTATAAAAATATTTAACGTTTATTGCAAAATATGCATATATTTATACACACACAAACATTTCAGCATTTGAGTGTAGGGCGATTGACTTGATTACATTATTTGCAGTGCTTCATGGGAGTGGGCGGAGCTAACTTCGACTCTCTGATTGGTGTAATTTTCTGTACAGCATCATGGGTAATGTAGCTTTCACCTCGAATTACGCCTTAAACAATGATTATTTTAAAACTAAGATGAAATAATGTGGGCTGATGGCTTCAACAGAAGCAAATACCATTGATTAACAAGTTATCGTTCAAAATCAATTTCTCTACGGAGACTATTTTTACTTGCGGAACCCGGCTGTATAGGGCCCTATAGGGTTAGGATTAGATTAGTTGCCTGTAATTATGCATAATTTATAGTTATTATTACTTCAATAACTACATGTATCGTGTAAAATAACCCTTTATTGACAGATAATTAATTAATGCATGTATTAATTACAGTTTAAGCACTTGTTTGTAGATTTTGGCTTGTTTTAGGATGAAAAGCCCTTTTTTTTATGCCTTTTTTTCCTTTTCTGAAATCTTTTTTCTTCGCCGCAGTGCTGAAAGGAAAGAAGCTGAGTCTACCAGCCTAAGTGCCAAAGAACAGAGAGCTGTGTCTCCGTCAGACTTATAGAGGGGCACAAGCCAATGATGCCACCGCAAGATGCCCAAGACAAAGAACACACAACGCCAGTTCAATCACTGATTTATTTCTCTCCGCCTGGACACCAACCACCCCCTTACAGAAACGAGGACGTTTTCTTCTGTCTTTAGCATCTTGCAATACTTTTTTATTGCTATTAAAAAGAACAAGAAGAAAAAACTTTTCTATATGCAAGGTGTATTGAAATATTGAATATTGAACAGTCCATTGTACACACTAAATGAGTCATTTGTAAATTTGTCCATGATTGGAAATGGTTCCCAGAGTGTCAAATAAGTTCTTTCCTGATTTAAGAGGGAAAATGAAATGTGTGTCCAACAATTCAAGTTATTATATCCCATTATTTCTTCTTCTTCTCCCCCACAGTGTGCATGTGGTAAAATCACACTTTACTTAAATTAGAGGTTTAGCCACCACTGAAAATTGAGGTTTCATCTTTTCACATAAATGCCTTATTCGTCTTTCGGTTTATGTACATAAGCATTTGTGCTGATGGCCCCAATAGCAACGAGTCAACTGTAAATAAGATAATGTTTCATATTTAATTCGGCACAACTCTCCTTGTGTGACCCATATCATTTTATTTAGGATGTCAACAGTTATCAATGATATGTGATGTTAAAGCAAGGTTGTTTAAATATTCCGTTATTTCCTGCAAAGATCAGCTTGTTGAAATGCATTAATTTATGATAAGACCATTCATTCAATCTAGTGGTGTGGATACTGTCAAAGCACATATTGGAGTGAATATAAGTTTTGTAGCTTAGTATTTTTTTGTTTCTTTGTTCAACATCCCCAATGTTTTCCCATCTCTCATCATTCCTCTAGGGTTTACAGTTATTTTTTTTCTAGTTTTTACATGTCTCCAATAAATATTTTAAGGGACACGATTTTGTGTGTTATTCCTTGGTGGTTTTTAAAGTCAGTTGTCTAATTTCTGTTGACAATTTTACTTGGTATATTCCACTGTTTTACAGTAATTATAGTAAAAAAAACGAACAGCTCTTAATTGATATTTTTACTAATGAACACAATATGCACATAACAAAAGAAATAAATAGAAATGTTTTGCAATACAAAAAGTAAACCATATCAGTGTTGATGGTGCTTATGACCAAATTTTCAACATTTTTATTCACGATTTTGTTTTCGATATAGCTCAATTTACATGGTCCTGTGGTGTGATACATTTTTAAAAATGATGTTCCATGTAATTTCTCAATAATCATGCATGCAGTTTTAATTATAAAAGAATGAGCAAAATAAGGAGTAACATATAACATCACATCACAGTTTTGGCACATATGGCACACATGAATTATCACTCAATGGGTCATTTAAAGTCTTTTAAACACATTAAAATGTACATTCACGTTATTTATATTGTAAATGATTGTTTTTATTTTTAAATTATTTATTTTAATTTTTATGATTCATATACTAACAGCTTTTCAGAACCCGTCTGGGAAACCCTGACGTAATGTGATATTCAAAACACTTCATGGTGTAACAAAGAATGGAATACATTTTCTCTCTCTTTATATTTTTATGTCAATATGGTATGGATATTGATAATATTATCCTATTCAAATCAATGTGATTAACGAGTTAGGTCAAAACTGATATAAAATGTAATCAAAAAGTAGTCAGAACAGAATACATAAAATGAGTAGAGTCAGATATTACATTACTTCTACAATTTTTGTCATGTAACTTGGAATTAGTAACCGACCATTTTACTACAGTAACCCACTCTAAAAAATGCTGGGTTGTTTCAACCCATGCTTGTGTCAAATATGGACAAACTTAAAAACATAATAATTAAACATGTTAAACGGTTAAAAATTTGAACCAACGGTTAGGTTTGTCCATATTTGACCCAAACATGGATGAAAGGCTTTCATAATTCATACTGTCTATGATTAGCAAGCCAGCATTTTTTTTCTGATCGCGACTAGGCTATTTACAGTTTTTAAATGTATTTATTAAAAATCCTTCATATTAACACCTTTTTTCAGTTTATGATTAAGACACTATAATTCGCACTCTAATCTTGTCAAGAACAATTTAATTATCGAAATGATCATGCTCAATTATGATAAACTGATTAATTCCGATGTGGAAATGTTGTGATTTAAAAAAAAACTAACGGCAGGTAATGTAATGGGACCAGAATGGGACAGGTTTTATATTATTTATTACGATATATGGAGCGTGACGTCACCGCGCGACTGTCTGGTCAACAACTGAACTCGTCTGTTGTCGGTCGACCGCGGGAAAATATTCCACGTAATACATCGGCCGGTTAGTTCCAGGGAGGGAGGGACTCTGGACTGACTTACGTGGGATCCTTCCTTGTGGCTGTGTGTGTGTCGGAGAATATAACGGGAATATATATCCGCATTTGTTCTCAAAATATCTCAGGGCACGTTGGTTGGAATAGCGGCGGTTTAAATCTAGGACATTCACAGAAGAGGAAGGAAAATGGAGTTGGATGACGGAGTTGTGTACCAGGACGACACGGGGACATCGGCGATCATGTCGGAGAGAGTCTCGGGCCTCGCCAACTCCATCTACCGCGAATTCGAGAGGCTTATTCGCAAATACGACGAGGACGTGGTGAAAGAGCTGATGCCGCTGGTCGTGGCGGTGCTGGAGAACCTCGACACCGTGTTCGCCGAGAACCAGGAGCATGAAGTGGAGCTGGAGCTCCTGAAGGAGGACAACGAGCAGCTGATCACACAGTACGAGCGCGAGAAAGCGCTGAGGAAACACGCAGAGGAGGTGAGTGAGTGAAGGAGATCCATCAGAGTTGACATCAGCAGGGAAAACGGGAGCTTGGCATCTTTGTTTTGTTGCAGCATCACAGCAGCTGCACGTGCACGAACGGCTTTGTCATCTCATCATCATGCCTTGTTTACTTGCCAGTGCCCTTCGACGATGAGTCAGTCTTGGGCCTCAAGAAATCAATCAATAAAAAGCATTATTATCAATGCATGTTTGTTTTAACATTCATCACTGTGTCCTTGTCCTGGCTGATGGTGAGAACTTAATGTACAAGCTTAGATGGCACCACAATGTTGTTTGCATGCTTATAAGTAAAGGCCAGAGATGGAAAACAACATAAAATCTATGCATAAAACAAACAACAGGCAACCTGTTTGTTGTCTCAGTGCCATATGGGAGAGACAGGGGCAAGTTGTCACAATGGCTAGCTGTAACTGTAAGGTTTTTAAATCACATTTATGCATTTAGCAGACACTTTTATCCAAAGCGACTTACAAAATAGGAACGAAAAGCAATTCGTCAAAAAGACAAGAATATTTGTAATACACAATACCAGTTTTTTTAGACAAACATAATAGATTAGGACAAGCTTTGAGTCAAAAGTCCAATTGTTTTCTTTAGAAGTGGTCTTGTTTGTTCAAAATATTCAAAATGTTATGTCAAGTTAGGCAAGTTGTCATGTGTTGTAAAGGTTATACATTTTTTTTTCCAGATTGTTTTGTTTCATAATTCTTGTAATATTTAAATTTGAGTTAATAAGCTTATTTTAGGTTATTTAATTACTGTTTTCATTGTGACAACTTACCCCATGCAGTGTGACAACATGTCAGGTGTTTTTTCTTCCCTTTTCTGGGCAATAATGGCTGGAAATGTTTAATAGCTTTTGTTTTGTAACCATAACTTTAACCCCCAGTTCCACAGACAAGGCTTAAGCTAGTCTCAGACTAAAATGCATTTGAGCTGTTTCAACTGATGCAACTTGTACTTCTTGTACAAATCTTAAAATGTCACTGCCATTATTTCGTCTCAAGATGCACCAGTAATGTTTTTTTTTTCTGAGGCACGTTTATAAAAGCTACTTAAATTGAACTAAGGCCTAAATTCTAATCCTGGCTTAATCTAATCTAATACTCTTTTTATAATGTATTATAATATATTTCAAAATATAATCTTATACCCTGAGTAAAAATTTTGCCAGCTATTCCAATTTAAGTCTCCCATATGTTTCTGGATTTTGATGCAACAGTCTGTCGACATGCATGGAAACACGCATGCAGAAAAGTATTTTTTCAGAGACTTTTTCCCACATTAAACCTCGCATGTGTCATTTGTGTTAAATTATGTTATGATATGAACCTTTCATAGTTGATTACATGAGTAAATTCTTTGACGTGACTCTAATATGTTTTGGAAATAAGATTACTCTGCATTGTACAGTTCTCAACGTGTGTAAGCCTGACTTTGGACAGATTAAGGCTGCTCAATGGCTTTATGTGTTCCTGAGACAGTGACAGTTAACCGGGATTATGAGCAATATGCCTGGCACATTCTCCAACCAAAACACAAATGAGCCATGATGAGCTGCATTAATCCCTGTGTGAACTGATACGGGATCTAGGATACATCCTATTATGACAGACTGGTTTCACTTCCAGAAGAGTGACATAAGGTTGTTGTTGTGATCAATATTCAGTGGTGAACATTGATCTTTTACTCGCCTTTCATCTCACTGAAATACTAGAGAAACTTTTAAGACTATTTAGGATAATTTGGTTTAGGTTTCAGGCCTAATGTGTTAATTTTCATACTGTTTGATATTTTCTTACTGAAAAATAGTGTTGTACCACTATGCTGTCTTAATCCAGTGTTTTAATTTAGTATTATTTATACACTGTTATGCTGAATTAGCCTTAGATTTTCTGTTTTCATTAGAATTTTTTGTTGTAGTCATTTTTTAAAACATTTCTATTAAATTTTAAAGGGGTCATATGATGCCATTTTTGTACAAGCTAATATGATTCTTTAGGGTTTAAATTAAAAGTTTGTAATATACTTTAATTAAAAATTCTCATTAGTATTGTAAGAAAACACTTATTTTACCTGGTCAAAAACAGCTCTGTTTTCAGCACGCCGTTTCAGTGCATATGCCTTTAAATGATAATGAGCTTTGCTCACCCCGCATCTCTGTTCTGTGTGTACACCGTTTGTAACACAATAACACAATAATCATAACGCGTTGTTCATTATAAACGTGGGATTATGAATTAAATTGAGAACGTCATACATAGAAAACATGCCGTAATGTACCCTGAGTGTAAACCTTAAGGCCAATTTATACTTCTGCGTCGGGTGCGCGCAGTACGTACGGCGTAGCATACGCACAGACGCGTACCATACGCCGTACCCTTCGCCGTAACCTGACGCGCACCTCCTCAAAAATGTAACTACACGTCGCGACGACGCGGACCGCAAGATCTGTGATTGGTCGGCTTGGGAGCATCGCGTTTCCTCCTATGCATTTCCGGCGTGTTCTTCTGCACCGCCCGCCATTTTTTAATTCTAAGTACAGCGAAACTGTTAAAAAAAACTAAAAATTTACCTTTTCCACCTCGATAAGCTCCAACTCCAACATGATCTGCTCTCTTTCAGTCGGCATTGCTTGTAGTAACCTAAACTCAAAACAGCCGCGAGGAATCTTCTTCTTCTTGCCGCGAGGAATCTAAACACAGTGGAACATTAAAACCCTCCGCCGCCAACTAGCGTTTCGGCGCTGTACTGCAGAGCAACGCAGACCTAAACGCAGAAGTATAAATGCTCATGACGGCGTTGCCTAGGTGCGTAGCCTACGCCGTACACTACGGCGTACACTCGACGCAGAAGTATAAATTGGCCTTTAGACGCATTCATTGTGAAGCGTGCAGCTAGCGATTTGGAAAGATTAATATATTAATATAAAGTTTAATAAAACGTTACACTCACTTCCGTTCTTCTGGAGATTCAGCAGGAACACGAATATCTGCTACCGATCCATTTTTCATGAGCAGCTTCTTAGCAAATCCAGCTTTATACTGATCCTCCTTTATAAAGCAGTCTGGTGTGTGAAATGATTCGCGCAAACATGAGAGCATTGACGTTGCTCGTGGGGAATATTCCCTTCGAAAACAAAGTCAGCCACTGCGTCTTCAGCGGTTCGGATTTAGGAACATTAAAATGACTGCTGTGTTCGTTATTACACCCAAGAACAGAACACCACAATCGCTTAGACGCCATTCTGCTCATAGACAGTGCTCCAGCATATCAACAATGACCGCGCCGGTCCGCGCAGACTATGATTGACAGCTCGCTCACGAGCGAGGGCGGGTCTGTGTTGAAACGCTCCTGTCAATCAACAATCATGGGAGGGGCTTCCGAGCGTGTGACGTCACACGGTCGAACCGCTTGATTTGAGGCAGGGGAAAACATAATATGTTGTTGGTCCTCCGTTTGCTGCCAAAATAGTGCCGACTGGACTGTAGGTGGCAAAATCGAGTCGCCGTGGATCGAACTTGTTGGTCCAGCACATCTTACAGATGCTCAATTGAATTGGGATCTGCAGCATTTGAAGACCGGGGCAACACCTTGAACTCTTCATCATGTGCATTATCCTGCTGAAAGAGCCACTTCCACCAGGGAACACCCTTATCATGATGGGGTGTACCTGGTCTGCTACAATGTTTAGGTATGTGACACGTGTCAAATTTACGTCCACATGAATGGCCGGACTCAGGGTTTCCCAGCCGAACATTGTCCGGAGCGTCACACTCCCTCCACCGTCGTCGTCCCACAGTGCATCACTTCCCCAGGTAAACGCTGCACACGTACCAGACTAAACTGGTTTTATTGAGACGGTCCATGTGATGTAAAAGAAAACAGGACTCATCGGACCAGGTGAACTTCTTCCACTGCTTTAAGGTCTAGTTCAGACACTTGCGTGCCCATTGTAGGCACTTTCACCAGTGGACAGGGGTCATCATCTCTCTGATTGGTCAGTGTCTACGCAGCCCCATACGCAGCAGAGTGTGATGTACTGTGTGTTGTGACACATTCCTCCCTCGCCGTTTCAGAGATACTCTGGCCCAGACGCCTTGCCATAACAATTTGGCCTGTGTCAGATCTTTATTCCTGCCCATTTCTCCTGCATCCAATACGTTGCTTTCTATCTAATCTACCCAGATCTTAATATGTGTCCTTGTTAGGAGATGATCAACGATATTCGCTTCACCCGTGACTGTTCATGTTTTGGCTCATCATCAGTGTATATAGTGTCTTTTTTTTATTTGAATGATTTGGGTTTTTCCATGGCAGATGCTGATATTTTTGATCTCTAGAGAGCATAGTGTTTGATATAATGCATATTTATAATTTATTGATTTAAGATGACATGGCCCCTTGTTGCTCAGAATATTTACTCAGAAAGCAGTTTGAAAACAGAAATTGTATATTATCATGTGTGTTTAGTGCATGTTTTATCTTAAACTTCCTTAACTTTATGTGTTTGTGCGAGTGCTGTGTTGCACTGGAAATGATTGGGAATTGAGTGTGACTTGAACCATATGTTTGGGGATGGGGGATTGGGGGGTGGGGTGCTGAATGAGTTTTGTGTGCCAGTGTGACGCGAACCTAAAGTGACACTGGAACAGCTCCTCTTTATCAGATGCTCACACACTGCACCAGGCTCTCCAGGAGACCCCTGTTCTCCAGACATGTTCTGTAGGAGAGAGATTCTAATTAGGGAAAATATTAGTCAAGATATTACTTCCAGGTCAATGGATCCTTTGCTGTGACCAGGCTGGAAAACGCTTGCTGCTGGATTCAAACTGTATTTTTCTTGTGAAACAGACAGTTTTTTTGTCAATGCATAATGCACCTTTTGCTGTTTTCATACACTACTGGTCGAAAGTTTGGGATCAGTACGATTTTTTAAAAAGTGACAGTAAAGACATTAATCATAATCCCACACAAAATCATAAACGGGGGTGGTGATGGCGCAGCGGATAAGACACATGCCTTTGGTGTGAGAGACCCGGGTTCGAATCCACTGTGAAACACCAATGTGTCCCTGAGCAAGACACTTAACCCCTAGTCGCTCCAGAGGCGTGCGACCTCTGACATATATAGCAATTGTAAGTCGCTTTGGATAAAAGCGTCAGCTAAATGAATAAATGTAAATGTAAATTATATTGAGAACGTCATACATAGAAAACATGCCGTAATGTACCCTGAGTGTAAACCTTAGACGCATTCATTGTGAAGCGTGCAGCTAGCGATTTGGAAAGATTAATATATTAATATAAAGTTTAATAAAACGTTACACTCACTTCCGTTCTTCTGGAGATTCAGCAGGAACACGAATATCTGCTACCGATCCATTTTTCATGAGCAGCTTCTTAGCAAATCCAGCTTTATACTGATCCTCCTTTATAAAGCAGTCTGGTGTGTGAAATGATTCGCGCAAACATGAGAGCATTGACGTTGCTCGTGGGGAATATTCCCTTCGAAAACAAAGTCAGCCACTGCGTCTTCAGCGGTTCGGATTTAGGAACATTAAAATGACTGCTGTGTTCGTTATTACACCCAAGAACAGAACACCACAATCGCTTAGACGCCATTCTGCTCATAGACAGTGCTCCAGCATATCAACAATGACCGCGCCGGTCCGCGCAGACTATGATTGACAGCTCGCTCACGAGCGAGGGCGGGTCTGTGTTGAAACGCTCCTGTCAATCAACAATCATGGGAGGGGCTTCCGAGCGTGTGACGTCACACGGTCGAACCGCTTGATTTGAGGCAGGGGAAAACATAATATGTTGTTGGTCCACCGTTTGCTGCCAAAATAGTGCCGACTGGACTGTAGGTGGCAAAATCGAGTCGCCGTGGATCGAACTTGTCGAACAGTTATTGACATTTCACATCATAGATTTGGTTACATATGTAATTTGTGCAAAAAAAATTGGATATAGTTTATTAAATTAAATCCTTAAAAAACTTTTCTGCCTTTCAGTCTTGATAGATTTGACATTTTAAACTTGTTCCTTAGCCTGTAAAAAGGCATAAAGATCTGGAAAAATCCATAAGGGTTCACACTATTCATCTATTCTACTACTTAGTAGAAATCATAAATGTTTTTTTTCTGCTTGAAGTTTTGTAGCTTTTGTGTACAATCAATATGCTAGCTAACTGAAGTTTATTTTAGCAGATATATGCATATAAAAACAGGCCAAAAATATTGATAATGAAAATGTACAAGACTGAAAATGTCCTCTTCCTTTAAATTAAAAATACCACCTAGCGTTGACTAGCAACAGCAAGTAGCAAATCATGGTCTATTTATGATGTAAGAATTAAATCCTGTAACGCCTGTTGGCTATTATAAAAATAAATGTATTATGCAATGTTTAATTTGTGTTTTCTGTGAGCAGAGGTTCATTGAATTTGAAGATTCCCAGGAGCAAGAGAAGAAGGACTTGCAGAATCATCTGGAAAGCCTGGGATCACATTCCCGTCAGCTGGAGCTGAAGATCAAGAACTATGCTGACCAGAGTAAGAATCTCCTGCTTTTATATCCTGTTCTCGTTTACTCTTACACTTCCACGGTCTGACAATATTTAGAGCCTTCATACATACGTCGTCTAGATGTTTTATGTCCGTGTATCTGCTCAAAAAGTCCTTCTGTTTTAAAGTGTAACTTCGCTGATTTTCAACCTGATTTTCAAAGTTTACTCTTTGAATTCTTGCAGCTAGGAACCATATAAGTCGATACCATAATAACTAAAAGTTTGCTAAGAAGTATATCCTACTAAACAAGGCGATATTTGACTCTGGTTAAGCGTATCCATAGTAGACGGCTGGGAGTGCCCTTGGATGGCAACATGCCTAATGCATTGTGGGTGTTGAAGTTTTCCTACCAATTTGGCAAAAGGAAAGACAACAGCCTTTTTTCTCTGTTTTCTCTAGTCAGGTAGCACTGATTTCAAAAATTGTTTCACCTTTCTACTGTATAGGCCGACATGTTGTATAGAACGGCCATTTTGCCATGGGCGAAATAAGCCTTTAATATCAAATGTATATAATAATCCATAATTCTATGCAATTTAGCTGTTTATGTGAAGTATTGGTTTACAGTGCTCTTCACACATGGTCCATATAATAGAGTAGCGTCCCATCATTCAATTTGCTCTCTCTCCTCAACCCATTCTACTGATCCCATTAATGGATCAGTGATAATGTAAAGTTGCCCATTTGCACAGGAAAGAGTTGACATTTTCTTTGGCTTCTATATATAGCTGTTTGATTCATCATGGACTGAGTCATTAATGGGAAAAGATTTGAAATCTGAATTGAAATCGTCAGAGCAAATATTTGCACCACTAGTAGTCTGGCTTTGTGTAAGAAGACGAGGTCCGCACAAGGTGCTTAAAGTGCTTTGAATACTTGAATTTGACTTTTTGAAATTTAAGTCCTGGAAAACATCCATATTTTTTGAAGAGGTACCTAAAAGCTTTAAATTATTGAAATAAAATTTGTTTCATTTAAAAAAAATGGATTGATCTCTATGAAGTGAAACGTCAGAGAGCTGATATCTGTAATTTGAGTAAAAACAAACAAATAAATAAATAATAATAAAGATATTGTTTGATGCTGACTGTAGTCCTTGAAATCCAAAAAAGGAGTGCTTGAAACGAACCCTGAAGAGAGTTTAGTCTGGTTTTGAATTAATGTGATTAATCTCTTCAGTCTTATTCAGTGGCCCTGAATACCATTACTCATGTATTGTTGTTCAAAAGCATCTGTGAAAAAAGAAGAAGCAGCTAAAACAGGGTCAGTTCAGACCGAGTGTGTGCTAGAATTGGCCTGTGCTCCACAAGATGCCCGTGGGTGATAATGATATTAGTCAAGCACCAATACATGCTAATTATGGATGTCTGCTGTTTTAATCTGGCACTAATGAATTAATTCTGGCATTAATTAATAGTGAATTGCCAGCAAACCCTTGTCTGAGATTTGAACTGGATATCAGTTCTACTTGAAATCACTGTGCTGAAATTAAGTATGTAGTAGACAGTGAATTACTGTAGGCGGGATGCATTGGGCAGTTCTGCTGCAGGCTTAGATTTAAACCCGACAGCTAAAAGTGGATTATGGCTTTGTGTCACCTCTTAAATCAAGCCTGTGTGAATGTCCTCTACAGAACTGCAAGTGTTTTTTATAGGCCTCACTCAGCCTATATAAAATCTGGTTTCAGGCCAGTTTAAAGGTGCAATAGGTGATCAGGGAAATGCTAACTTTAGCCTGCTAGCATTGAAAGCATACGATCCCACCCTCCCTGCAAATCGCGTCCAAAACCACGCCTCCTCCGAAAACCCATGAACGCGCACAGACCACAAGAGAGACACCCAGAGACAACGTTATTGGATTACATCATGTGTCTTTTACCGGCGTGAAAACTTTATAGTACAGTGAGCAGAGAAAGAGAAGCACTTGCTTGTAAGGGTGTCACGATTTCGATTTTTAATCGATTTAATTCGATTTTTCGATTTGTAATCGAAATCGACCGAAATGAATTCACAATCTCGAACTTCTAATTAAAAAATGGAATCGTCGATGCTGCCACGCCCCCGTGTGACGTCCGGTCGGCGTCCCAAGCAGAAAAAAACACACGTGTTGAAGTGCTGCGAGTCTATGGTCAACCTCCTCTAACTTAGCTACAGCCATTCAAAAGATAGCATGGCAACTGCAGATGCAGGAGACCCATCGACAGAACTTGAACCCCCTCCTCTTTCATTGAAGTCGCAGGTGTGGAGGTTTTTTGGATTTCCAGTGAGTTATGTTGACAACGTTCACGCTTCAAAAAACCCACAGTTTGCAGACATCCCAAGTCTCCCGGAAGTCTCCGGGAGTCTCCTGCATATTGATAGCGGCTCCCTGATGCCCTGCAGATTAGTTAAAATCTCCAGGAATCTAGAGTGAGCGAGCAAGAGCGCGCATGCGAGACAGAAAAAACTGTGCTCCAAACCGTATAGCGCGCACACGGCAGAGAGGGAGAGAGCGAGAGACCTTGCGTGTGTGCCTCATGAAGCGCATGTAAGACAGAGAGCATCCTGATTGCCCGTAAAAATCGAGAATCGAATCGAACCGTGACTTTAGAATCGAAAATTTAATCGAATCGAGGATTTGAAGAATCGTGACACCCCTACTTGCATATATAAGTATGTGATTGTGAAATAACTCCAGTTCAAAAGGTGACCTGTTGACATTAAAGGAACACTCCGACTTTTTGGGACTTTGGCCTATTCACCTTATCCCCCAGAGTTAGATAAGTCCATACATACCTTTTTCATCTCCGTGCGTGCTATAAGTCTGTTTGACGCACCCACCGCTAGCCTAGCTTAGCACAAAGACTGGATCTAAATGGTTGCAGCTAGCATACTAATCCAAATAAGTGACAAAATAACGCAAACATTTTCCTATTTACATGTTGTGATTTGTATAGTCACAGAGTGTACAAAAAACAAAGTCACATGAGACACAGACATATTTTAACCGTATATATACTGGGAACTATATTCTCTGAAGGCGAAGCACTGCTACTTGGGCGGAGTGATAACCGCAGCACCTGAGACGCGCCGTGGTGAGGAGCGAGTCTCAGGTGCTGCGGTTATCACTCCGCCCAAGTAGCAGTGCTTCGCCTTCAGAGAATATAGTTCCCAGTATATATACGGTTAAAATATGTCTGTGTCTCATGTGACTTTGTTTTTTGTACACTCTGTGACTATACAAATCACAACATGTAAATAGGAAAATGTTTGCGTTATTTTGTCACTTATTTGGATTAATATGCTAGCTGCAACCATTTACATCCAGTCTTTGTGCTAAGCTAGGCTAGCGGTGGGTGCGTCAAACAGACTTATAGCACGCACGGAGATGAAAAAGGTATGTATGGACTTATCTAACTCTGGGGGATAAGGTGAATAGGCTAAAGTCCCAAAAAGTCGGAGTGTTCCTTTAAGGAAAGAATGCACTGTATTTCAGCTTTATTCATATGCAATTTCAGGATAACAGTTGAATTTCACTGAATTTTCTGCATAGGGCAAAGTCCGTGGTACATAGAACTGCACAGTTAAACCTGAAATGTAGATACTTGCCACTTGTTGTCGGTTCAGAAGGAAAGTTAGGTTGTTTGCATGCCATTCTCGCTCTGTCTGCACAGCGTATGTGAACGCGCTGATGGCGTATGATGTCTGTGTGAACAGTGGTATACAAACACACATTGACCGATAGGAAACACATGTTATCATTTCATTCGTACTGAATGCAATGATTGAACGAGCATTTTAGGGTCCTACGCCTTCCACAGATTATATATGTATAAAAATACATTTAGACTGCTTAACATTGTGATTGCTATCAGGATATGAGGAGACTTAACCAGCATAATAAAAAAAAATTCTGTAGAATCACCTATTTTACCTTTAAAGGATTAGTTCACTTTTAAAAAAACTTTTGCTGATAATTTACTCACCCCCATGTCATCCAAGATGTCCATGTCTTTCTTTCTTCAGTCGAAAAGAAATTAAGGTTTTTGATGAAAACATTCCAGGATTTTTCTCCATATAATGCACTTTGCTGGGCACCAAACGGCTCAAGGTCCAAAAGACAGTTTCAGTGCAAACTGCAAACTGTTCAAATGGCTTTAAACGACACCAGACGATGAATAAGGGTCTTATCAAGCGAAACGATCGCTCATTTAAAAAAGAAATAACAAAGTTTAAGTTTTATAAGCTCAAATGCTCGCCTTGCTCTGTTCTGTGTGACTCTCCTGTTCGAACTCGTTCATCAAAATGAACGAATCTTTTTCCGAGTCAATTCGTTCATTTCGTTCGTTAAATGAACCAAATGACTCGAAAAAAGATTTGTTCATTTTGATGAACGAGTTCGAACAGGAGAGTCATGAACGTGCATCACAGAACAGAGCAAGGCGAGCATTTGACATTATTAAACTTAAACTTTGTTATTTATTTTTTAAATGAGCGATCGTTTCGCTTGATAAGACCATTATTCATCGTCTGGTGTCGTTTAAAGCCCTTTGAACAGTTTGCAGTTTGCACTGAAACTGTCTTTTGGACCTTGAACCGTTTGGTGCCCAGCAAAGTGCATTATATGGAGAAAAATCCTGGAATGTTTTCATCAAAAACCTTAATTTCTTTTCGACTGAAGAAAGAAAGACATGAACATCTTGGATGACATGGGGGTGAGTAAATTATCAGCAAAAGTTTTTTTTAAAAGTGAACTAATCCTTTAAAGTGGCGAGCTCTCTCACATGGTTTTACAGTGGTCATTTGGGACATTCTAACCTGTGTTACGATGAAGACGGGAATAATTGCCCTCGTTTCTCTGTCCTCATTTATGTCTAGGCTCTTCTTCAGAGCTTCTATGTGGCATGTAACGTGTGTTTATAAGACACTGCAATTGCATGTTTGCATGCAAAGAGATACCAAGCCTAAATATTCTCTTTCAAAGTTTTTTAAAAGCAGTTTATTGTAAAAAAGAGACTTGTAAGTACTTGTGAACTGAACTACAACTCTAAAATCTTTGCAAAGCACTCTTGTACTGCTGAACTAATCATGCTTGATTTAATCTATCTTTCTCAGTAAGTCGATTAGAGGAGAGAGAGGCTGAACTCAAGCGAGAGTATAATTCCCTTCACCTGCGGCACACAGAGGTAAGAAAGAGAGCAAATGCAACACCATGTAAATGACATTGGCCATGTACATAGTGAAACTGAGAGTGACAACCACAGTTGTGATCCCCTTTTGGGATTTATAAAAAATAATGATGTGCACAGATAAATCATTTATAATAAATACTGCAATATTCCATAAAAAACAAGAACTGCCAAATTTGATTTCATGGTGACTTTAATGCACTCAATTTAAATTAAAATATACCGTTCAAAAGTTTGGGGTTAGTAATTATTATTATTATTATTATTTTTTTTTTTAAAGAAAATCAATCATTTTCTTTTAACAAATGTGACCATGGACCACAAAACCAGTCACAAGTAGCACGGGTATATTTGTGGCAATAGCCAACAATGGGTCAAAATTATCGATTTATGCCAAAAATCATTAGGATATTAAGTAAAGATCATGTTCCATGAAGATATGTTTGTAAATTTCCTACCGTAAATATAGAAAACATTTATTTTTGTGAGTGGATGCAGCAAAAGCGCGAGCATAAATGGACAACTTTAAAGGGATAGGTCACTTCAAAATGAAAATTCTGTCATCATGAATTTCTTTCTTCTGCTGAACACAAAGGAAGATATTTTGAAGAATGTCAGTAACCAAACAGTTATCTGGTCCCATTGACTTCCATAGTATTTTATTTTTCCTACTATGGAAGTCAATGGGTCCAGATCAGTGTTGTTTTTGGCAGCCCTTTTAGTTTTAGTCTTAGTCTTAGTCTTTTGGACGAAAATGCTTTTAAGTTTTAGTCACATTTTAGTCACTTATAAACTTAATAGTTTTAGTCAAGTTTTAGTCGACGAAAACACAAAAAGGTTTTAGTCAAGTTTTAGTCGACGAAAACACAAAAAGGTTTTAGTAAAGTTTTAGTCAATTTAAGTATATATAAAAAAAATTAGTCTTTAACAAATTCATTTAGGTCAAAAAGTATTGGAAATGAGCTTAGGTTTGACAGGTTGTAGCAAGTGTTGCAATTCATAAAACAACAGCTAACCTTAAAACCTTTGCATAATAAACTAGACTTTCTCATTGATGGAGATGCAGTGCTGCCTTTGCCAAGCTGTACTTCATTGTCACATTGGGCAGAAACCTTTTATCCCCATATTTCAAGTTATAGTTTTTCCATGAATATTAAATGCTATTTTCACCAGTAATCACAGTAATAAAGGAATGGTTTAAAGTTTAAACAGCAAAAAAAATTTTTGAGCTACTACAACATTACACACAGATAAAGTGGTAACAGTGGAATCACTGTTTTACTCCAAAAAACCCAGGAATAAAAACATTCTTACTTTGGCAATTGTGGCTTTATTTGAGAAATTGCTAAAGTGCAATGAACAACGTGCCCAACATATAAGCTATTGAGGAACACATACTTATGATCTACAACTTGCACTTCAACTTGTCAGCCAGTGCAACAACAAGATGCATATTATTTGTAAACACAAACACCAAACAACCCTGTCTATCTTTAACTTGTGCAAACTGCAAAGTTGCAAACATTCTGAAACAAAAACAAAATAATAAAATAAATAAATAATACGGTGCATTGAACATAGGTTGTTAGGAATGCATACTTGAATATAAAGTATGAAACAAACATGACACTTGAAGTGTGTTGAACATAAAAATGAATAAGACAATTCCTGAATACTGTAAACAATTTGGTATTTAAATGGTTAGTTCGGTATTTTACACTTAAAGCCCTGTTTTAAGATCGTTTCTGATGAAATAGAACGGTTAAGATTGAAATTTGGACAAATGCTGTTGCCCCGAGAATTTAAAGTTTACCCCCCACCTACACGTCTATGTGCACTGGAACAATCATTCATAAAACGCATTAAACTTTAGTTTACAAAGACGTGAAACTCACCGAGTGGTCAGGGATGTTCACTGATATGCTCACACAACAATCGCTGCAAAAGATGCTTTCCAACAGGTTTTATCGTAGTTTTTGTCCGACTCCATTGAATTGACTAAACTACGATAAAACCTGTGTTGTTGTTGTGTTGAATCTGGTGCGCGCGCGCGCTGCGGCCGGGTGCTGCGCGTAACGTTACCCAAAACAAGGATAGGAAACGGGAGCATTGCTGATACTTTTTTTTTTAGCTCAATACAGACAGATTGCACGCAAAACAGGCAGAAATGACATGCATTGTGAACATCAGACTTATTATCATTTTCGTTCCGTCTCGTCTCGTCAACGAAAACTCGAAAACGTCTCGTCATGTTTTAGTCATCTTAGAGCCATTTTTAGCTAGTCATCGTCGCGTTATCGTCATAAAAAAAAGTGCGTCAACGAAATCATTTCGTTATCGTCATCACTGACGAAAACATCATTGGTCCAGATAACTGTGGTTACTGACATTCTTCCAAATAACTTTATTTGTGTTCAGCAGAAAAAAGAAATTCATACAAGTTTGAAACAACTTGAGGGCGAGTAAATGATGACAGAATTTTCATTTGGAATTGAACTTTCCCTTTAAAGGCGATTTTTCTCAATCTTTCGATTTTTTTGCACCCTCAGATTCCAGATTTTCAGTTGAATAGTTGTATCTCGGCCAAATATTGTCCTATCCTAACGAACCATACATCAATGGAAAGCTTATTTATCCAGCTTTCAGATGATGTATAAATCTCAATTACAAATAATTCACCCTTGTGACTAATTTTTTTATGTTACAGAAGATTTCCGTTTCAAATATATGCTGTTCTTTTGAACTTCCTATACATCAAAGGATCCTGAAAAGAAAAGGTTTCCACAAAAATATTAAGCAGCGCAACTTTTGTCTCATATTTATATCATATGATATAGTTATATCACGCAAATAACGAGCGCAATTTCACACGAGTGCTGTTTTTGTCTCGAATAGCACGAGTGCAAATGTGATATTGATTTTATACAACAGTTCAATAAATAAGAAGTTAATATTGTGTTATATTTTAGACACATTATTGTCTGATTTTGCTCAATTTTGCCAACAAAAATATTACCTGTAAAGCCAGAGCAGAACCGTGCGTCTCCAATCAACATGGTGTTTCGTTTCTGAATGAACCCGCATTTTGAGCGAATCAATCAGGTGAACCTATGATTCAGTGGCCCATTCATAAAGGCTGTATCCCAATTCAAAGGCTTCATCCTTCGAAGGACATTTAAAAGTGTAATCTGGTAATTTCTCTAAAAAAAATCCTGTTGTCACCGGCAATTGTTGAGCAATTAATTCTGGGGTAGACAAAGCGGTGAAGGATCCATCTGTTGTATCCTTAATTTTGCAGAAAACGAAGGACGCACTTTGAGGGCGCATTTGAAGGAGCCTTTGAATTGATACTGCCTTCGTCGGGCCACTGTGACGCAGTTAGCGTTCGAAAATGGCCTTCAAAGGATGCAGACTCTAAATTGAGACACAGCAAAAGAGCCATTTATTTAATTCCTGAATGAATCAGCCGTTTGAACGAATCGAATGAATGAATGACTCAATGACTTACTCATTTAGTTTCTTATTTAGAGAAATATTTTATATTTCCATATTAATACAAAATTAAAGGTATAGTTCACCCAAAAATGAAAATTCTGTCATCATTTACTCACCCTCATAACCTCATGGCCGTTGTAGCCTAAAAGGTTATGTGTTGTAGTAAATTCTATGTAAAAAAAAAAAAAAAATTCTATTTGATGCTTTTCTCATTTAACACATTAAAGACTTGAAATGATCTTTTGGGGGTAATTTCGGACCGCCTAAATCTTACCAACCCAACCAAAACTGAATTGATCATTTAGAAGAGAATTTACTACCACATTTAGCTGTAGTGTCTACCTGCAGCTCTTCATTTAATCCACATGATTTTGGTTCATTTTTCTTCAGATGATCCACAACTACATGGAACACGTGGAACGGATCAGGCTGCAGCAGACGGGAGGAGAGACCTCTGACATGGGGACACTGGGCCGAGTTCGGTAAGACGGACACGATCATGTCATGTAGTTGACTGAGAACTGGTAAATCGATTCAGAAGCAGATTGAAATCAAATTAGAACTAATTGCATTACACATTTATCTTAATATATAATGCAGGTTTGCTTATATCAGGATTTTAAATCCTCTTTTTTCCCCTTTTTGAACAGGAAAGAGCGACCCCTGTCTCTGGGAATTTTTCCCATGTCTGGCGGGAGCTCTTCACTGACGCCTGATGTCCAGGGCAAAGCCGAGACTCCTGGGATGGAGGGCTGGAGGTTCAACAATCTCAGTCAGCAGCGCTCTAACGCCAGCCTCAAGGTACAATAACGGCCCACATCGTTTTCTACTGAGACACTAAGACAAATGTCGAGGGAATTTGCATCAAGCCATGACAAGCATTTCGAATTGTTTACTAGAGCCATTTTTCTTTACGTGAACTGATGCTTCGACATCCACGTTCACCTCTGTGAAACATGGCAAGATTAAGAATTCGAAGCTCTCTTGAATGAATCGCTGCTTTAAATGTTCCCATGCTCAATAATGTTGTGTTTCCCACAGCACAAACACAAACACATGTGAGCACTATTGTGTTTTGTGTTGTGTCAGTGTTGCAAACAAATATAAGATGCCACGTCCCGATTTTCTTGTCCAAGCAGTTGGAGGCGGAGGACGCTCCAAAGAACAGGGAGGGTAAGGATGTTCTGGAAGCTTGGGATTCGCTGGCAAACGACTGCAAGGTAGCAAGGCTCCGTGCCGGCGGACAGTGTGTAGTGCAAATCACTGTTGTCCTTTAATAGTCAGAAAGTTTATTTACAGAACCATGTCTGGTTATTTAGCTGTATGCAACTAGAAAGATGAAGAAATTCTAGATGAATAATAAATGGTAATTAAAAAGAGCATGTTAAAATGATCTTTAGTTATCAGTAATCTAGGACAGCCTTTCTCAAAGTGGGTGCCGCGGCACACTGGGGTGCCCCCTGACTTTGTCAGGGGTGCCGCCAAAAAATTACGTAGGCTAAAAATATATATATATATATTTGAATTTACATAAATACATTCTTCTTCTTTTTAAACATATGAACGTATTAATAAAATTGTAAATTCATTTTAGATAAATATATATATATAAAATTAACCATAAAAATCCGTCTCACAAGACCGAAGCAAGACACACACACAACTTGACGCAAGTGACGCAACCCATAGCAACGCGTTATAGCAACAACACCGACCACGCGAACGCGCGTCACACAGCAACTGCAGGCTCTGACAAACACACATACAAACTATACTATACTTCTGCATAACGTGTCTCTTTTTACAACAAAAATGTGAATTCTGCCGGTATTCAGACAGTCCCATGCATACAGATACAGATCCGGCCTACAATCGCCTACGTAGGCGAAATTTGTTTGACATTTCTAATCGTAAACACAGCCATGTTGAAGCCTGCAGTAATGTTTTTCATTGATGTTATGGCAGTCCACTCTGCTTATTGTTTTTCGAGAATCTTGCACTCCTGTTTGTCATTGTGCACGAAACTTCATGCCAATAAATCATCAGAAATATTGCTGACTTGTGCGCGTCTCAAGCGCACTCTTAACGCTCGTCCTAATGCCTGTTAGTTGTCCGTGGATTTGCCTATATTTGGCGCTGAAAATGGAAACGTCTTTAGACATGGAAAATCGATTTTACAATCGATTCAATGAACGTTTATGTCTCAAAAATCGATCAGGATTTTTTCACAAAAGTGGTAGCCCTGTAAAGTTGTTATTATTATTGTTATTGTTATTTACAGTTCGTATTATGCTCTGTTCATTACTGTTCTGTCTAAAACAGGACATTTGCATTTACATTTGGGTTATGCAGTGTTTTTAATTTATATTTTACACTGGGGTGCCTTGAGATTTTATGCACTTTTGAAAGGTGCCCCGACTGAAAAAAGTTTG
Source organism: Rhinichthys klamathensis goyatoka (assembly GCF_029890125.1). Classification (NCBI taxonomy): domain Eukaryota; kingdom Metazoa; phylum Chordata; class Actinopteri; order Cypriniformes; family Leuciscidae; genus Rhinichthys; species Rhinichthys klamathensis. The sequence goes on from NW_026606567.1 coordinate 980,238, forward strand.
AGAAAGGCTGATCTAGGATATAGTTGCATACAGCTAAACGCATGCTGTTATTCTCGATTTCACCGCATGCCGTTTCAGATTTAATTCTTCATTCACACTTTTCTTACATTGTGTTTTTTAATCATAATAGTAGCTGATAGTATTGCTTGTCTTTAGTTTTTTTTTAACACATATTGTAGCTATTATTTAGTTTTTACCTGTGTTGGGGAATGTTACTTTTAAAAGAAATGCATTACTTTTGCATTATTTTTTAAAACATAAAAAAATGTAGCAGTAAAGGTTCTCAATTTTAATAGGTTACATTCCTTTTACAGTATAAATGTAAAAAGTTATGTTTTTATATAGTTTATTTGTTGCTTCTTTTACATTACTTTTAAAGTCACCGTGAACTGGAAGTTACGTCAATATTGTGACGTGTTTTCTGAGTGAAACGGAATATTGAATAAGAAGAATAGAGGGCGAGGGCGTGGCTTTTTTTTTTTTCGCTGTCAATTGATTGGATCTAGAAAAGTGGGCGCTCCATTCAGCTCTCTGTCAAAGCTCACAGCAGACTGACAGTTGGAGGAGATGCTCTACTCAAGCCGTCTAACTGACGTCAGCAGAGAAGGAAGGCCATTCTAGAGGGGAAGTACTTTTTCAGGTTTTGATCAAAGATTACAAAGACACATTTTTTTTTTATGATATGAAACTGTACTGTTTCATTATCAACGTGAATGACATTTTCACCACAAGACTGGTAATGTGCACCAACAGAGTGAATAGAGTCAACTTTAACATGCTTACCCCCAACACTTGGCTTTAATGTAGTTTTTCTTTTTTCTTTTCTATAAATCATTAATCCATTAATTTCAGTTGTGTTGCATTCACAGCAATAAAATACTTATTTCATCATTCATTATGATTTACTTTGTTGTTTGGGGTGTGTTGTGTAAATGGTAAATGTCTGTGTGTTGCAATGTGTTTTTGTAATAGTTTTTTTGTAGAGATTGACCGATAATTGGTTTAGGTGATTTAAAAACCCAACTTTTTTTCAGTTATCAGTTCTTTAACATTGGTATGGTAATGATAATTCACAGATAAATCACTTATTTCATGAATTGTTTGGATAAAATTATAATGTAAACACCTTTTTAAATGTGTATCTTTAAGGTCCTTGCGCACTGAGTGCGAAATTCACATCCGAATTTTTACGAAAAATACGACCTCATGTTTTGTCAATCACGCCTCCGGAACTTTCGTCCGTCATAAAAAAATTCGGATCGGGTTCGATTTTCTGTGTTTTTCTCATCCGTAGCAAGCAGTTTGAATGGTGTTTTGACAATTCAGAGCCACCGAATCACGAATACGAAAAAACGCATACAAAAATGTCGGACTCGGTGTGCAAGGACCTTTAAAATTAAACATCAAAGTTACGAAACAACTCTGCACGTATATAATGCCATACACTTTTGCATAGTTATTATTTTTTAACAATAATGCTTTATTATTGTGTCAAAAAGCAGAAATGAAAAAAGATTTGTAGCATGTGTATAATGGCATAATATTATTATTATGCGTACACTTTTTAAATATATTTTTTAATATTTGTTATTTTTTTATTATCGTGTCAAAAAGCAGAAACTAAACAATATATGAAATTGGTTCTGGATATCAGAAAAAATAATCTGTATCGATCAATCTCAATTTTGTTTTATTTTTTTGGTGTTCTAACCACAGTTCTCTGTTGTTTTGTTGTTATCTGTGTATCTTCGTGTAAGCTTTCTTACAGTAGCATCAATGAGCTGTCAAGTGTTTCTCTTGTTTTTACAGTCTTATTCTATTTTCATACCTTTGTTCTGTATCCTGAACTGACACTGATTTATCTAGTTATTATTTGACACCAATTTCATAGTCCCCCTTTCAAATATGTTTGATGACGTTTACCAGTCCCAGCAGTTATGAATATTATTCATTATATTTTTTCATTGTGTCTGTCCTGTGTTTGCTCGTTGGTGTACTGGGATAAAGTGAATATCCCTACCCCTCTATGCTTTCATGTTGTTCATGCTCTCCTCTGTCCTTGAGCTGTGACCTCTGACCTTGTCGTAATGATCATTGTGCGTTGAATGATTTCAGGATGAGCTGTCTGACCTCAGCCAGGGGGGCTCAAAGTCTGTCACTCCCATGTCCACCACGGCCTCTGACCTGGCCCTGGACTCTCATCGAGAGGATGGAGATGGGTTCTGGAAGAACACAGAGGTTCAGGCTGTTCCCGGGACCAGGAGCATCTCTGCGGGTTAGACACTCTTTTACTGTGGATGGAAAGCATCAGTACAAGCTTAACCCTCTAGGCGCCACGGTCGAGTTTAATTGGGTGTCAAATTTCATTCGACCTCCCCTCCACTGGATGGCAGAGATGTCATATTTCATCCCCGACTCAAAAAAACGTCATGCTTCTATACAAAATGTTCGAGTTAGAGCGCATTGAATCAGTGCGATCAAAAGCGGAGCTAGTGTGTGAGTGAGACATTTTTTCAGAGCCTCTCCGTAATCGCGGCGACAGTATTGTGGTGGAGACTTTGTCTAATGCCACTGGGTATGTTAGACGAGGTCGAAGTATTCATAGGACAGTTAGGAGGCAACGTGGAGGCAGGGTGGGGAATCGCAATGACAATGACAATGACAGTAGTCCGAACTGTGCACACTCGGCGCACGCGCGAGGCAGATCTGGCCGCGCTGCTCGTATCATCTCACTCATGATCTGTGCCTTGCCGTGGCGAGTGAGCTTTTGAACTAAACAGGTCTTGTCTACTTGTGTTTGTATGTCATATGAATAATATATATGTGCCTGTTACGATCCGTTTCAAGTCTAGGGGCAGAAAAGGAAGGTAACAAAAATTGCGGGGAGAGAGTGAAAGAACTCCCGTCTCCAGGTCCCAGGACAAGCACAAATTTCACCGACACAGGGTTTAAAGTAAAAAGTTTTATTTTACATAACAAGAGGGATATATATAAAAAAGGTAGATCTTCAGGAGAGGAAAAGGCCAAAACAACAAACAAAAGGTATTCTTTCTAAATGTTTTTTTTTAAATAACTTGCCTAACTTCAAAAAGAAAAAGAAACCAAAAGACAAACACTTCCCTTACTTCCTCTCTATATAAACACAGGAGAAAACTGAATCTCAAATAAAATGGCATCCACCTCCCTACAAATTATCCCAATAATAAATCAAACAGCATTTTAACTTAGAAGAAAACTCCAGTTAGATTTTAACTACAAACACAAGGTTACCACCAAGTCACAGAGAAGTTAGCACACAGCAAACCTTCTTTTCATTCACGAAACACTATAACTGACACCACAAACACGATTAATTCAACAAGTGCTGGGACCAGAAGATGACAGTCTCTCAGAGGAAAGCCTCAGTCTCTCTCTTGGGTTGGAACTCTCTGGGTTCTTATATACACTGCTCCACTCACACCTTAACGAGCTGGAACACAAATCAGGTGGCACTCCCAAACCTGTGAAGTGGATAGTGGGAGGAGCAACAAGGAAAAATACAGAGAGACAACCACAACAACAGCAAATAAAACACATACGTGCCTTGGGACGTAACAGTGCCCCATACATGGAATCAGAGTGCCTACTGTATTCAGTAAATGGAAAATCTCTACAGCAAAAGGCCAACCACTACATGCATTCGGTTTGTTTCTACCATTTATTAGTAATGATTTACACAGTTTGTTTACTACTTACTATATACCTGAGCATTCAGTATTGTGCAATATAGCATATAGAAGGTGATGGACATTTTGGGGGGAAAGAAGTGCTGCATTTCATCATTGACGTGACTTTTCATGAAAATTCTATAATCCAAGATTAACGCCACCATATGACGTCATAATATGCAAATTAGATGGGAAAATGTAATCCCTACATAAACTTTGGGTCATCCTTTATATTTCTCTAATTTACAGAAAGTCTCTATCTTTTATCACTTTTAAGATACAGCCTTTTGAAATTAAGATGTCAAAATCGAACGTTTTAGGAAAAAACCTCTGGCGCCTAAAGGGTTAAATAACTCTTAAAATTACAGAAGGTTATGCAAAGGTTTGGGGTTTGTAAGATTTTTTGTTTCAGAAGATGTTCTTCTGCTCACCAAGGCTGCATTTATTTGATCAAATGTACAGTAAAAACAGTAATAATGTGAGATGTACCATTTAAAATGACTGTTTTCTAGTTTAATCTGTTTTAAAATGTAATTTATTCCTGTGATGCAAAGCTGAATTTTCAGCATCATTACTCCAGTCTTCAGTGTCACATGATCCTCCAGAAATCATTATAATATGATGATTTGGTGTTCAAGAAACATTTCTTATCACGGAGTGTCTATTTACAATTTGTGCAAACAGCCTGCCTTGTGGTTGGGACAGACAAAAAAAAGGTGCCCGGCAGAAAGTTTTGACACAAATCGACCCATTTTCGAAATCCATCTTTTGCTGAACTCGCTCTACTCCCTTTTCCCATCACATATCACGACGGAAAGGCATTTATTTTCAATAAAAATGAAGAAAATATTCGAAAAGTTGTAATGAAGTGTCTAACGTGTTTTTAATAATCAAGTGTATATTGGTTAGGGTTAGGGATAGGTGTAGGCTTTATTGTCCCAATAAGCTAGCATCCATTTATTTACACTGTTATTATTGCATACAGTTTCATGTACAACATCACTGAGGTGCAAATAGTATCTGCCACTATTTACAAGTAAAATTGCTTTTTTCACTTAGAGTAAATAGAATCTATTGCTATTTTAACTGAAGTGTAAATAGCATACCGCTAAGAAAATGCTGCTTTTTTTTTCCACTTTGAGTCAATAGAATCTAAATTGCTATTTAAACTTAGTGTAAATAGCAGCTATCACTATTTGTACTCGGTGTAAATAGCATCTTAAACTCTAGCAACCATGTAATATGATACAAGCATGCTTACATATTGCAGATCACATGTTAAATGCATTGAGTCTCCAGAGCAAGACAGACAAATATGTAATTATTCATTCTGATTATTCAGGTCTGGCTGATAATGAGGAGAAGTCAGACGTTCAGGCCATTATTGAGTCCACCCCAGAGCTGGACATGGACCTCGGATATAAAGGTGCAAGGTAACCAACGTGCCCTAAAATCAAACACTGTGTCGGAAACCTTTGAATGTGTATATGATGGGCAAAAAATGCTGTTTAGGTAGGCAGTGTACTAGATAACGCATAGTAATGTGCATTACGTAATCATATTATGGCATACATAGCTCTAGAGGTAAGGGAATATTCTAAAATAATATTATAAATGTGTTTTTAAAAGAAAAGGAAGGTGTATGTTATGGTAACGCTTCCTTTTACAGTACAGTACTTACGTGTACTTACAGTGTACTTACCTATAAAGTACTGGCTAATATAAGGCAAGTACATGGGTTAGGGGTAGGTTCAGGGTTAGTACCTAGTTATTACCCAGTAATTATAATTACTATAATAAGTACATAGTAAGTACATGGGTAGTTGAACGCACATTACTGCTTTAAACACTTGCGAAAAATAACTTCTCAGTAAAAAAGCAAAGCCTGGAAGAGAGCGAGCCCCAGCCAGGTCAGATAAAGAAACTCAAAAGTAACGTAACACATTCCACAAGTACTTTTTAAAGGGAGTAACGCAATATTGTAATGCATTACATTTAAAAGTCACTTTTCCAACAATGGAGATTGCACCTTAAAACCTCAGCTCAATAGGATTCTCTAAACTGAACTGAGTGACTGCTGTGTTGTTACCCTCTCAGAATAAATCCAATGCTGGCATATATTTGAATGATGTAACATGCCTGTTGCTGATGTGTTGAAGTACCCCGACCCGAGGGATTGAGAACATGGCATTTGACCGCAACACGGACTCTCTCTTTGAAGAAGTGTCGTCAGCAGGCACAGGTTTGATTGGAGACGTGGATGAAGGAGCAGATCTGTTAGGTGCGTTTATTGCGGCTCATTTTCAGATATTATGAAGAGTATTACACAAACATATGACATTTTTACCTGAGCTTGATTTTTATAAACATTAAATGTGTGTCATTTTCCATCCTTATGAGATGAGCTCTGAGATATAGTGGCACAGTCCCATGATGCTCTGTTTTGCATGTTGAACTGACCCAAATTTCTCTCTCCATGCCCTGTTGTCCTGCTCTTCCCTCTAACCGCAGTGGAGTACTCCGGTGTGTATGACATCCTTGCTTCTTTATGTCAGAGAATCAGCATCCTCTGTTTCACCTAGCATCTTAATCTTCCATTCATACTTCTTCATACTTTCCACTTTAACTAAAGCATACAGCAAATAAATAGTGCCAGCCATATGGGTTTGGACTAAAGCAGCAATATATGAAAATTATTACCTACTGTCCTTATTTTTAACTACATGTAGCACATAATATAGTTCTAGTGTTATTCCCAAGGCCACACAGAATCTGCCGACGTTTTCACATTTTCTGCTGTAATTATTATAGAAATCTGCAAAGTTCTGCGTATTGACATGGTATTAGAATCTGTTAAACAGGGCTATATATATATACAGTATATATATATATATATATAGCCCTGTTTAACAGACTTTAATCACGTCAATACGCAGAACTTTGCAGATTTCTATATTATAATAACTGTTTTCTATATATGAATATACAGTTTAAATTTTTCAGCATCATTACTCCAGTCTTCAGTGTCACATGATCCTTCAGAAATCATTCTAATATGTTGATTTGATACTCAAGAAACATTTATTACTATTATTTTTTATTTATTACTACTGTTTTTTATTTATTACTACTGTTTTTTTTGGGGTCTATAAAACATACATTTTTTTCAGGATTCTATGATGAATAAAAAAAGTTAAAAAAAAAACCCATTAATTTAGTCGTAAAGGCTTTGGAACTTAGAAATCTTGAGCATCCCCAAAATCATTTTTAAAGCTAAAAACAAAACAAAAACTAAATTTTAATATCCCAAGTTTTTGTTAAACCCTTTTCACAAAGTGAAGCCTGGTCTCCCACACTACACTCTTTGTTTGTCGCTGTCTTGTTGGACAAATCAGCCGTAATATCAAATAATCTTGGCATGGATTCAGTGTGGGCCTGGTTAAATAGCTCATCTAAATGTGGTCGAATAGTCGTGCTGATCTGTCAGTGGACTCTCCACTCTTTCCAGCATCTCTCTTGGTTTTTCTGTGACCTGTTAACTCTCACCTCACAGCTGTCCATTCCTGTTTCACTCTCCATGTGTCTGTCTCTCTGTCGAACACATGCAGTGCATGCGCTTTCACATCAGAGTCTTTCCGGTAAGACCATTCATATGGCCGGTCCAAACCTAAAAACACAGGGCACATAAAACTCATCTCAAACGTTTAGAATTTTTGAACAGTGTGTTTTTTATTGGATCATTGCAGTTGTCATCAATTTGCCTTGGTTTTACTCTAATCATTTTGTGTTGTATTTTGCAGGCATGAGTCGTGAGGTGGAGAATCTTATTCAGGAAAATGTGCAATTGCTTGAGACAAAGTGAGTCCATTTTTAGTTGCTTTTTACAGTTTATTTGCTGTTTGATGTGGCTTTGTTGTTGACACCATATTGTTTGTGTTTGTGTGCACAGAAATGCATTGAACGTGGTGAAGAATGATCTGATCGCTCGTGTGGACGAGCTGTCCTGTGAGAGAGAGGTTCTTCAAGGGGAGCTGGATGCGGTTTTGCTGGCCAAAACCAAACTAGAGGAGAAAAACAAGGAGCTGGAGGAGGAACTCAAAAAGTGAGTCATTTTTGTGTCCAAATAAAAAGCCAAAGGGGTGCGTTTATATGCAGTTTTCAGGGTGTAGTTATCATGCAGTAGTAGAATAAATGAAACATGGCTTATTCGGGTTAGCAGCCACAGGCAATGTTTATCACATTAATGTGCGACTTTTTCATAACATGCTGCTTGGATATGTAATTAAATGTTTAACTAGACTGTACAATTGCACTGAAAATGAGAGACTCATAAGAATATTTTATTATACAGAGTGAAAGCGGAGACAGAGGTGGCCAAACAGAACAATAATAAAGACGAAGATGAGGTGAGTGGTATTATTTAAATATTATTACGTACGACAATTATACACTACCTTTTGGGGTTACCACTAAGTTTGGGGTCAGTGACAGTTTTATTTTGCAAAGAAATTAATAGTTTTATTCAGCAAGGATGCATTAAAATTATCAACAGGGACAGTAAAGACATTCATAATGTTACAAATGATTTCTATCTTTCTCTTCATCAAAGAATCCTGAAAAAATGTATCACGGTTTCCACTAAAATATTAAGCAGCACAACTGTTTTCAACATTGATAATAATAATAGTTAGGGTCTTTAGCATCAAATCAGCAGCATATTAGAATAAGTTCTGAAGGATCATGTGACACCGAAGGAGTATTAATGCTGAAAATACAGCTTTACCATTACAGGAATTTTTTTTCTTAAAGTATATTAAAACAGAAATTTTCACAATATTACTGTTTTTACTGTATTTTTGATTTTTGAGTGTAAGAGAGTTCTTTCAAAAACATTAATAAATCTTACTGACCCCAAACTTTTGAACAGTTGTGTATATTTCAGGTCTTCTGAAACCATATGATAGTTTTGTGTAAATTATATCTTGTTTGTCACAGAAATTGTTGCCCTTGCTCTCCAATGCATAATATTCATTCTACATTTTAGCTGACTTGTTCCATTGCTAGTTTAGTTTGGCATATTATATTATTATATTTAAACCAACAAATGACAGCTAATACATGTTAAAATAATAATCGCTAGGCCCATATGTGTGTGTAATGTTCCTCTTTCATTGGGTTTCCGCAGAGCGATGTGCCCACAGCTCAGAGGAGAAGGTTCACGCGGGTGGAGATGGCTCGAGTCCTGATGGAGCGAAATCAGTACAAGGAGAGACTGATGGAGCTGCAGGAGGCCGTCCGGTGGACAGAAATGATCCGGTAAACATTTTACTGTAAAGAAAAGAGTCTTTAAATCTTTAAAGTGTCCCTATTATGCTTTTTTGGATATTACCTTACATGTAGTGTGTAATATAGATGTTTGTGAATGTAAAAGGTCTGCAAAGATCAAAGTGCACAACAAGTAAAGTTGTTGTCTCTTAAACGAAAGAACTGATTCTGAACTGCCTGAAATGAGTTGTCAGTAATTCCAGTCTTACCTGCACGAACCTACGTAGGTTTGTAGAAAATCAGAGCAGTGCAGACCAATCGCAACAGACTGGGCAACAGATCTGACCAATAAGAGCAGAGTAGACCAATCACAACAGACTGGGCAACAGATCTGACCAATAAGAGCAGAGTAGACCAATCACAACAGACTGGGCAACTGGGCTGCGTTCAGCCCCGACAAAACGTTGCACAACATTTTTTAAACAGAAACGGTGATGCGTTGAACACACTGTTCTGATGACGCAAGAGTTGCAACTATGGCAGCTGAGAAGGCCATTCTTTGTGTTCTTTGTGAAGAATTTTCGGAGCCTGATGAAGTCGGTATAAATCTGTGTTTAATACTACAAAATATGCCCGATGTTACAGTTACTGCACTTGCCGCCCAGAACACAAGAGAACATCCCAATCGAGGGAAGGGATTTGTGGAAACTGAAATGGAAGCACACGTCTTACCTAATTCAGACTAAAACATCTATTTATCCTCACATACTGACTTTGTTGTTCATACTGTTTTAATACCCTGTATTTTCTTTCTCATTTTTAGGAAAAGCACTTAATTACCATTGTTTATTTCTATACCAAATGTCATACACTTGCAATGAAGCTAAAAATATAAACAACTACATCATTATGTTGATATCCTATATTTTTACAATAAAACTTATGACAAACTGTCTTCTAATATCCTCAGTTGTTGCGTATACCGAGCTGCATCGAACACATTTGTAAATAACTTTCCTTGAACCCATTGTGCGAGTTCACTTTAATACCGCGTGCGTTATATACATGTTGCTGCTGATTGGACTGCAGTTCTGACACACCCACCAAACAAGAGAAAACGCATCTCAAACCCCGTTCCACACCAGTGCACGCCGTTTCCAGGAAACATGACGTTCAACCCGGAAACCGTAGCAAAACGTTGCGCACCGTTTTGAACTTGAACGTGCCCCAGATCTGACCAATCAGAGCGGAGTAGACCAATCTCAACAGACTGAGCCATCTGACCAATCAGAGCAGAGTAGACCAATCACAACAGACTGGGCAACAGGGGCACGTTCAGGTTCAAAACGGTGCGCAACGTTTTGCTACTGTTTCTGGGTCACAACAGACTGAGCAACAGACCAGTCTGAATCCTTTATCAAACCATTTCCAACACTGTGAGAAAAGAGGTGATGCTGCAATGTATATTAGGAAAAATGTAAGTGTTTTTTTTACCTTGTTGTTGCAGACCTCCACAACAAAATTAGAAACCTTTAAAATTGCATAATAGGGGGAACTCTATTGTCCAAAGTTAAACATAAAAGCTCTTTTCCTGTCCTTCTTAATTTTTTTTTTTTGTTTTGTCCAAAATTATAATATATTTGTTAGCACAGCAGCCAAGCAAATTAAATGCTACTTAAGATGCTAGTGTGTTGTAGTCAAACGGTTTGTTTATTTCTGATGTCTTTAATGTCTGACCAGACCATCTTTTTTACGCTCAGCTTGAGCTCTGTTCTCATATACTAATTGTCCAAGAAAGTAGGCCAGTTTTTCTGGCTCATGAGCAAAAACCCCACACCGCCACATGGAGACACGTGTCTGGTTGCTCACGGCTCTCCTACAGTGATGTCTTGTTTTTCCACAGAGCTTCAAGGGAAAACTCTGAAGTTGCAGAGAAGAAGAGGTCAAGCATCAGGCAATTGTAAGACCTTTTATCTTAACTGCTCCTGAAAATTCGTCCTCATGCATGCTAGTTATAAAGATCACAAATGTGAGCTCGGCCTGTTCCCATCCATCTCTCCGTGTCCTGTTCCAGCTTCAGTCGCCTGTTCAGTTCCTCCAGTTCCTCAACATCCAGCAACACAGCGAGAGGTTTACCATCCAACGTCAAGTACAACCCACCCAGCATCATGAAAAAGAGCAACACCTTCTCCCAGTTCCCCAGAGAAAAGTCCAAAGCATTCGACTTCCTTAAAGAAGAGTAACTTCTACCTATGTTTTACCTTGTCAAACATATTAAAAATGTTATGCCTGTTGAGAACCATTTAGATCTATAAACCTCATATGAAGATGTTCCTGTCTGGCATCTCTCAGCACATCAAACTCAATTCATCATGCTCTGATCCTCTCCTCCCTTGTTGTTGTTTTCTCTGTTTTTCTCATTAGGGTGGACTCGAGTGGTTCTATGTCCCGCCGGGAGCAGAAGCGGGCTCAGTACCAGCATGTGAGAGCCCACATGCAGAAAGAGGATGGCAGGGTGATCGCACATGGCTGGAGTCTCCCGGGCAAATGCAAGGCAAGAGTTATACGAGTCTTGATAGTATATTGTCACAAAAAAGCAGTGACTATTTTATTTTATGATTTTTTTATTTGATTAAATTACATATTTTCTACTTATTTTTTTTAATAAAATATCTATAATTGTACTGTTATCTTGTTCTTAAAGGGGTCCTATTATTCTCATTTACACGTTCATAATTTCGTTTATGGGGTCTACTAGATTGGAATACGTTTACATCATTTAATGTATTTTTCTTATAATTTACATTTGTCTTATAATTTATAATTGCAGCTACTAGAGTTGTCAAAAAGTACTGACATTTAAAAAATGTGACAATACCAGCATTTTCCTCTAGGATTTTGAGCGCTGTTGAACAGATTCTTAAACACCTCTGATTGGCCATTGTGTTGACGCGCTCAACAAATATGTCTGTGATTGGCTACAATGATCAACAATGACATCTTTGACTCTCTTCACCAAGCGCATACACAGATACACACGGGAGCGTTTAAAGTTCAAACGCTCCCGTGTTTTTTAAGCGATGATCATTGTAGCCAATCACAGACATATATGTTGAGCGTCTCAACACAATGGCCAATCAGAGGTGTTTAAGAATCAGCAGCGTTCAACAGCGCTCAAAATGCCAGAGGGAAATGCTGGTATCGACATATTTTTCAAATTTCAGTACTAACTTGGTACCAAAGTCTATACTTTTGACAACTCTAGCAGCACTTTTTTAATGTTATGTTTTATTTAGTTTTTATCTTGCTCTTAAGTACTATTTAAAAGCACTGCAATATTTGATTTGATTAATTCCATATTTTCTACATCTATAATTGTGCTGCTATCCTTTTCTGTATAGGTTGCCAATGGTGGCCATGCAGAGAACAAAATAAACCTACCTGTTCCTGTGTGTCTCAAGCCCCTGGAGCAGAAAGATGCTTCTATGAAGGTGAGGACTAGAAGGAAGGTCATTTAGTGAGGAAAGATGAAGTATGAATGGATTGAAAATCATAATTACCTGAAATATGAAAATAATTCAAATCAGACCACACTGCTTTTTCAGTCTTTCAGCCATTTTGCTTCAGTAGTTTTGTCTTTTGAGAAAAATATAAGTGCACCTACATGTATGAAGACTTATTCAGGTTCACCAGACCTTACTTTGCTGAAATGAACTCCTGCTGTCAGCCTCTAATAGATTTATTTTCCTGATTTCCCCTGTGTAGCTCTTGTGTGCAGCTGGAGTGAACCTTTCAGGTGGACGGTCATGTGAGGGAGGCACTGGCGTTTCTGGTGAAGAGTCTATGGTGGAAACTGACGCCTCCAAAGGCTCTCAGAGCAGCCTAGATCAGCTGGAGCAGGAACCTAAAGTAAAATATTTCAATTAACTTTTAAAGGGGCCTTATCATGGAAAACATGGACTTGTTTGAAGTGAAAGAGCTTGATGTAGAAATTAGACAAAGCTCACTCAGAAATCATCATGGTCATGGCATCAAAAGTATGAGCTCATTAGCATATGGCCGTTCATTTTTACATAACCTGTTTGGTATCTAGACTCTTGGTGAGGGTATTGTTACTTATTTGAAATGCGAAGAGGCTAGCCAATCATGATAAACATCATTTACATATACGCCTTATTTAGCCCCGCCCCTTTTCAGCGTTGCGCTCGTGGTGTTCGGTCTTCTGGTTTGTATTTCCACAGCATGAAGGTAAGATCTTACGGATTTATGAATGAACCGCTCGTTTAAAAATCTTCCCGGGTCAACTGGCATTTGTTATGACATCCGCTTCAAACATTACAGTGTTCATGATAACTTTCGTTTACTCTCAATAAGTAAATCTACTTCACCAGATAATTGCTCTTTGACAGCGATGCCCTAGAAATATACAGGGCTACCGCAAAAACAGAAGTTCGAAGATAAAACTCTAAAGATGGCTGTTGCGCTCTTGTTTCTCTGGTGCATAAGGTCTATAGAAGCCCTATACATAAGAAAGGCAGAGTGGCACAAACCTATAAATCAGAGATTTCATGCTTAAAACAATAACAAAATATCTGCCAGTGGGGTAAAAAAAATAAACATGATATAAAGGGATAGCAAACTTATTGTGCTTAGCCCATTGGCAGACATTTTTGCCCGTTTTAAGCGTAAAGTCACTTATATTTTTCAGAAAACAACACTCGTTTTGCTTTTTAAGTCACTTTTTCATGATTTAAGGATGTTTAAATGTTTGTACTTCAGGGGGGAATCTGTTTTTGCAGTCTAATATTTTTACAGTATTAGTTCTCAATGCAGTGCTATTCTGTGTGTTGACAGGAGCAGGAACGGGAGCAGACGGTGCATGTGGAGATGTCCAGTCGTGTTTGGATCTGTACGAGCACTCACTCCTCCACAAAGGTGATGGTCATAGATGTGACGCGGCCCGACGACCTGCTGGACAGCTTCTACGTCTGTAACTCATGTGTGCTGTGTATCGCCAGTGTACCAGGTCAGAATTGTACACAACACATCATCTTTTGTACACTTTTGTCGTCATATTTCTTTCAATCATAGGCATAAATAGTTGATCATTTATATATTGATAAACAAATACAAAATGTAAATGGTATTGTTATACTAGGGCTGCGTGATTTTATAAATTATATTATTATTTAAGACATCTAGGCAAAAAAAAACCCAAAGAGAACACACTCTGATACGAGTAGAAATAGGTACTTTTTAAGCGTGACTTCTTTACAGGAAATCAACTTAGACCTTTTTCAGTATTCAAACTTAAAGAGAGTGCATTGAGTTTGTACCTTTACTTTGAAATTGGGCTCAAAACTCATTTTAGTCTACAAAACACTAATTATTGAGCTATAAATCTGCGTGTCTAGTTTTGTAATAGACATTTTGTTTTAATAATTCAATAATTGTCAGATGAAAAAGGGAGTGGAGAAATAATTCACATAATTCACACAATTAAATGGCAATTAACAGTGCCATTTAAATATGAATAAAAAGCAATAATGTTGTTTATTGTAATATGATTCCCAGGAGTCTTGGAGACAGACTATCCCGCAGGGGAGGAGATTCCTCAGGATTTGGAGGTGGGACCAGACTTTTTATTGGCCAGTAGCAGCTCTCAGGGCAGTGAGGGTGTGTTGAGTGATGTGTCAGCGGTGGGCTGCAGCGTGGAAGAGTCCAGCTCAGGATCTCAGACGGGCAGCACAGGAGTCAACGAACAGTCAGCAGAACAGAGTCCTGCCAAAGGAAGTGGTAGGAAGAACCGTTTGTATCTCAGTGTAGAATTGATGTCATTTTGGCAACTTTAATAGAACCACTAGTTCAGACTCTAAATTGTTGGTTGGATGAGCTATTTGAAGCTTAAGAGGAAAGTCCTGGCTTACCCAGCACTTGGAAATAGTGATTTTTAAAATACTACTTCATAAAGCTTCGAAACATTTATAAATCTTTTGTTTTGAATCAGTGGTTCAGAGCTCGTTTCAGATTTGCCAAGTCACGTGATTTCAGCAAACAAGGCTTCATACCGTTTGGATGGAACCTTGATTTCGAAACATTTAAGAATTCAGAAGGTTTGTGGCGAAGATTTCGTGAACCCATGAACAAGTTTCTAATGGTTAACTGATCTCGGGTCAGTTTTGTAATGTAGGTTAATGTTTTTATTAATTTAATGAATTTCAATACTTATGTGTTTATAATACAAAAAGGATAATGATATGTATTGGTTCTACACAAAAGAAGCACTACAAATAATACAAGAACGCAAATCTTACTAAAACTTCATATTTAATGATATTTAATTATTTGTAGATTACATTTAATAGATTGCACTTTCATGAAACATGTGCAATTAGTTTGTAAGAGGTGTTTGTGCTGAATTTTTGATGCATGTACAATGTCCGTTGCATTGACCAGCCAGCCTGTGGTGTTTCGAGCTCTTCAAAACAGCAAATCATTTTGTCAGAGTTTCAAAAAGCTTTGTATGTCCCATCACTACTAGTAAGTCTCTCTGTTGTAGATCTCTCCAGAGCCCCCAGTGAAGACGGGGTCCCTGCAGCAGAGGAGGCTATGGAGGCCACTGAGGAAGACCAGGAGAGCCCAGGACAGGACACCAGTCAGCCAGGAATCTACACCGAGCATGTGTTTACAGACCCACTCGGAACAGAGTCTTCTGGGGAGTCAGCAGGCAACGATAACCAAAGGTGAGTCAGACCCGGTGTCTTATCGTTGTTGATTTACAACCAGATTTTGGATGGGAACTCATCCTTGGTTGGGTTCCTCTACAGGGAGTCAGATCAAGACAGGGACGATGCGGTCTCAGCTGGTGGAAAAGTGGATCAGGCAAAAGAAGAGACCCAGCGGATGAGCAGCGCATTGCCCACCATGTGGCTGGGGGCTCAGAATGGCTGGTGAGATGCACGCAACACAAAAAACAGCATCTCGCCACAAGCACCATATACATTTCCATTATGGCAAGCAACAGACTTTATTAAACACCAAAATAATAAAGATTTGAAACTCTCAATACTGAAACTTTTCAAAAAATGTCAAAAGTTTAAATATCTAGAGAGAAATAATTTAAAATGAATAGGGTAGGCAAAATTAGTTTTATATAGGAGTTTATATACAAGTATGAGTTTGTATGAGTATATACAATACTGTTCAAAAGTTTGGGGTCAGTAAGTTTGTTTATTTTAAATAAATGAATACTTTATTCAGCAATGACTCACTAAATTGATCGAAAGTGACAGTAAATATCTTTATAATGTTACAAATAAATTTCACAAATAAATGCTGTTTGTTTGAACTTTTTGTTCATCAAAGAATCCTGAAACAAAATATGAATATATGAAGCAGCACAACTGTTTTCAACATTGATATTTTTATGTTTCTTGAGCAGCAAATCATCATAGTGACACTTAAGACTGGAGTAATGATGCTGAAAATTCAACTTTGAACCACAGGAATAAATTACATAATTACATTTATTAAAATAGAAAACATTTACTTAAAAGTTTAATAATATTTCACAATATTACTGTTACTGTATTTTTGATCAAATAAATGCAGCCTATTTCAAAACATTAAAAAAATGGGTCCATGGTCATGACATGGATTTTTAAAAATTATTTTAACATGTTCCTTGAAGTTCACATATAATGTTAATAAAGATTTTTTCACAAAGAAAACAAATATATATGTGTAAAAACAATTATTTTTAACCTTAATCCTTTTAAGGCTTGTCAGTAAACGGCCACTGTTATGATTGGCTAACGTCATTGCATAAGGAAACAATCAACATTTAAGTGCTCAAAAGTATGACACAGCCTGCCATGTTTTCATTCATGCCAAATAAATGTCTACTTTGACTAAGATCTACAGTATAGCAACTGCACTGCACTGAAAAAATATTTAGAGGGCTGTTTAATGTACACTCTATCAGATCATCAACGATTTGTTATATTGCACCATTGAAAAACAATCTGACAATTCCTCATTTGCAAATGTCTTTCATGTAGTTTATACGTGCACTCATCAGTCGCTCGATGGAGGAAGTGTCTTCACGCTGTCAAGCTGAAGGATTCCATCTTGAACATAGTGTAAGTGGAAAGTAATCTTACAAATTCAGGAAGGTAATATAACAACTTTTGGAATATTGTTTATTTCATATTTGAGTGGAATTCCAATGTATGTAGCCAGATGATGAAGCAATTTGCTTTTTAGCTCTACTTTTATTGCACGTTTATTCAATCTTGAGCTGCAATCAAAAGAAAACACTGAGTACTAATGATATTTTATATTGTTTCTCGGCATAGACATGTGAAAGGCCGTGTTTTGGTGGCTCTGGCTGATGGTACACTGGCCGTCTTCCACAGAGGTCTTGGTAAGACACTGTCGGTTTGCTAATAATTCAGAAACGTATCTTAACTTTGACATTTACTTGTAATAAAACAAAAACACCTTGCTTCTACTTTTACAGACAGCCAGTGGGATTTGACCAACTACCACCTCTTGGACCTCGGCCGGCCACATCACTCAATCCGCTGCATGACCGTTGTGCATGACAAAGTGTGGTGCGGCTACAAGAACAAGATCTATGTCATTCAGCCCAAAGCAATGAAAATAGAGGTTCAGAATTATGTCTTTATTAGCTTTTGCGTTTTTGGAAAAATGTGTTGCATGCAATTTTTATTAGTATTTGTTAAATCCAATTTTCTGGAGAGCAAAAATTCCTTTAAAGGCACACCGCGGAACTTTTGGCCACTAGTGGCGCTCGACCTGTAACTTTCACGTCTAGCGTCCCTAGAGGCCACAAGCTCCGCAGCACTGTCGCAAAAGTCAACTGTCAACCGGTCAGCCCATAGACAGTGGGTCAGCCTCCCGTGTCTTTAGATTGTGTGTGCTTGCAGTGTTTGAGGCGGGCAGCCTTGCCGCACTCGATTCCCTTATAGCAGTCTGCTGAGAGAGAGCGAGCGGGGCGAGCCCCGTGGGGCTTAGTGCTGACATGTCTGTGAGTGAATGTGGGCGCGGGACGGCAGGCACATTTACTGCACTAAAAACACCGTCGGCCTGAGCTGACTGTAACTTATGTGTGTTGGTTTCGTTTTACAGAAACCGTGGGACATGTTGTGTGTAGTGTTTGTGGGCACTGAGTCGTGGGCACGTTCACTACATTTAATGTACAAATTTTGACATGAGTCGATTATATTTGTGCGAGCCCTGCACTGTGGCGGGCTGTGTTTGTGTGTAGAAATGAACAATGGGTTGTGGGCATTTTGTTACACTCATAACACCATCGGCTGTGGCCGGAATACCAGAAAATACTTATACTTAAATACTTATTACTTATATGATTTATCTGGGTCACCTTGGAAACGGCATTTGCGTGCAGGCAAGCGTCAGCATCGGTCGGGCACCCCTCCTCCTCCTTAGCTCACGCCAGCGAGCAAAAGCTGGACCAATGTTGATCCTCGTCCTGGCTTTTCATTTGTCACTATGCCTTTTTCTTTTTTTTAGTGTCCTCTGACAAAACCTTTGCCTTCTTCCTTGTAGCTGTTGGTTCGGCCATGACGAAAACATACAGACGGCAATCAAACGCGAGTTGAGCACTCACGTCAGAATCTGAGGAAGTTGTGGGTGGTGGGGGAAGTGACGTATGCCGTAAAGCGCTCGAATTTTGTAGTTCTTTTTGTGCTCGGGTTCCTACCCGAAACCCGAAGTTACATAGTGCTAGGAAACGCGATACAGACACCTTCAGGCTACGGCAGACGTGTCATTCAACCTATTGTAAGTCGATGTACCATCTCAATGGGTTTTGGTAATATATTATAAAGGTTAACAAGTTCCACAGTGTGCCTTTAAGTTTAACTTTGCCTATTTTCAACCTGCTTTGAATTGTAACAATGTCGATAGAATATGTAAATGAACTATGCTTACTCGTTCTCCGTGTTACCTGGACAGAGAAATTCACGTTTATTTGTTTTGCTTCAGGTGAAACTGACAGAACAGCAGTTTCTTTCAGTTTTTCTCCTGCATTTGGACCAAAACACTGTGTTCGTGGCCATCCAATTTGAAATGTTCACTACAAACGCTGAGGTTTTTCATATTTTCCATCACTGTGTTTTCTCCGTATTTACAATTCAGCCTACAACACATTGGACCCTTTACTGGGAACCGGAAGTAACTCAATCCTGCTAAACGTTGACTCTTTGAATTCTTGCAGCTGGGAACAATACAACTCGACACCATTATAATTTACTGAGAAGTATTTCCTACTAAAGCAAGGCGATATTTGACTCTGGTTAAGCGTATCCATAGCAGACGGCTGGGAGTGGCCTTGGATGGCAACACGCCTAATGAAGTTTTCCTACCTATTTGGCAAAAGGAAATACAAAAGCCTTTTTTTTTTTTTCTCTAGTCAGGTAGCACGGATTTCAAAAATTGTTTCACCTTTCTACTGTATAGGCTGCCATGTTATATAGAAAACCCATTTTGCCAGCGGTGAAGTACTCCTTTAACTTGCTTAAACAGGATGTTTTTACAATAAGTTGTGATGCATTTCTCATTGGGTATTTATGAAACAGAAGTCTTTTGATGCCCACCCGCGTAAGGAAAGTCAGGTGCGTCAGCTGGCCTGGGTGGGTGATGGGATTTGGGTGTCCATCCGGCTTGACTCCACCCTCCGCCTCTTCCACGCTCACACCTTCCAGCATCTCCAGGACGTGGACATTGAGCCTTATGTCAGCAAAATGTTAGGTGAGATTCATACTGAATTTTTTTTTTTTTTTTTGGTTCATGGTCACCTTTTCTGCTTAATATTGTGAAATATACTATAATTTAAAATTCTCTATTGTATTTATTATTATTATTATTATTTTATTTGTAGAAAAAAGACAAAAGGGACAATACATATTAATGAACATTTTTCACAAATGTAAATATGCCAGATTATAGCCATAGGCTAATTTCCATCTGCAGACCCCTAAGCAGGTAGATGTTACACATAAATACATACAGACACACTATCCACAGGCTATATACAGAGAAGCAAGGACAGTAACAGTGATCACAACATATTAGGACAAGCCATATTACACAGACCCTTTTTACACAACCCATGCTATACTAACTCCTATTACACAACCCATATCACACTAATAATTCTATCCCCTTTATATTTATAAAACACTAACTCTATTTTACATCTGATATATAAACTTATGATTACTAAACATGCTCACATATTTGTGTGTCCCTCAACCATACTTTTAAACGACTCCTAAAAATAGGAAAACTTGTGCTTTCCCTCACTGATTGAGGAATACTATTCCAGGAGCTCACCCCCTGATATGATAGAGCGTTCTGTGAAAAGGCGGTCCGCCTAAACGCTAAGTCACAGTCACCTCTCATAGTGGCTCTAGTCACTCGAGACCCGACAGCACTGATAGACTTTTGTTTAATAAAATCACTCAATGGTGGAGGCGCCAGACCATGTATAACCTTATAGATTAGACAGGCTGATTTAAATAATTTGAAATTCGCAAAATTTAAAAACTTATATTTATCTAGAATATTACAATGATGATATGACGAAGGTTTCTTATCTAATATTTTCAATGCTCTTTTGTAGCATACTTCAATTGGCCCAATAGCAGCATGACTCGTATAAGACCAACTTGTGATACAGTACTCAATATGAGCCAGTATCATAGAGTGCAAGAACGTGATCGCTGCTGTATCCGTTAATGATGTACGAATCTGTTTAAAGTTCCGTAAATTAACATTTACAGTTTTCACAACTTTTTTGACGTGTTTTTTAAAAGATAATTTTGAGTCTATCAGAACTCCCAGATACCTAAATTCCTCAACATTAATTAATTCTTGTCCACCCAAGCAAACTTTTGCTGTGGCCACAGTTGTTTTAGGTTTACTAAAAAACATTGATACGGTCTTTTTAACATTAAGACACAAGCATGAATCAATCAGCCATTTTTGCAAATCATTTAAAGCAAATGAAAGCTGATGGGATGCATCATCAGCACTTTTGGCATGTGTAAAAATTACAATCATTCTGCTCAAAAACATTTCTGATTATTATCAATGTTGAAAACTGCTTCATGTTTTTGTGGAAACTGTGATACATTTTGTTTTTCGGGATTTTTTGATGAATAGAAAGTTCAAAAGTATTTATTTGACAAATATTTTGTTACATTTAAATGTCTTTAGTGTCCCTTTTGATCAATTCAATATCCTTGCTGTGCACCATGTAGCTTTTGGGCCTCTAGTGGTTAAACAAAACTGAATGCATTTTGCAGAAGAACATTGTTTTGGTTGTGCTTCGGCTCTGCCTGACTGTGGATGAATATGGTTATTTCTCATAACTAAAAAAAAGATTATCCAGCTGCTCGTAAAACATTCACTACTAGGCTTAAGAGATACAACCAGTTTAGATGGAAAGATCTCAAGCTGACTAGCTGAAGACGTCACTGTAGCTTTAGCCATTAATAGACCCGGTCCTTCTTTGAAAATAAATTCCAGCACAGCGCTACAACAACCATAATGAAATGACCTTTCACAACAGATAATGCTTTACATGAACTCTGTTAGAGAGCTATATATGCAATTTATGTTCAATAAAATACCTCACTCACCTGTTGAGTAATAAAAACACTATCTCTACGGTGCTTTTACAACGATTCATTCAGACACAACTGTTCTGCTTTGTTTGGAACTGTTATCATTGGTCAAATAGAGCAAAAACAGTTCAAATGTACTGACATTACTGTTTAAAAATTTAAATGAATATCAACTTATTGTTTATTTAACTGTTGTATTACATTTGCAATTGTGCTGATATTCGGTGAAAAAAAAAAAGAAGCATTTTTCCTCGTGTGATATTGCTTAACTATATGATATAAAAAGCAATTTCGTTCAATTTGTATCTTTGAATTTTGCGGGCATTTAATTCATTTTGCGGGCATTTCCTACCCTGCTGCACAATGCTATTTCACGCCAACTCCAGACTCGCTTGCTTGTTGTTAAAGTCCCCATGAATTTAAAATTGACCATACTTACTTTGTTTGCCTAAATTGATCGTTTTGTGGTGAACAATTCATCCACATCCAAGTCAATGAATCCACACAAAAAAATGTTTTGGCTTCGTAATCTTTAATCAAAATCTGAAATGTCCCCTCCCCTCTGCATTGGAGGACCTTCCCTGATGACGTAGGTTTGACGGTTTGGGTGTCTGCTTAACATCCGTAACCATGCCCCTCCAACTGACAGTAGACAGGCTGAATGAAAACACCTACTTTTCTAGATCCAATCAGGTGCTAGTTGGGAAAAAAAGCCACACCCACTATTTTGCCTCATTTAGTATTCCGTTTCTCTCGGAAATACGTCACAGCACTGGAGAAAAGTCGTTTGCAACTTCCGGCTCACGGGGACTTTAAGCTAAATGGATGGTTACAGTTATCCAAACCAGATTCGCCTGCGAAGACCTGTTGTCTCTTTAAAAAAATCTGTCTGACCCAAAACTTTTGAATGGGAGTGTGCATCTGAAATTACAAGACAAGATTTGAGCTCTTTTATAATATGCTTTGGAATAAATACACAATAATCGGCCTTCCACTTGTCTTTAACAGGAACAGGGAAACTGGGCTTCTCTTTTGTGAGGATTACGGCTCTAACGGTTTCCTGTAACCGGCTGTGGGTGGGAACAGGAAATGGTGTCATCATCTCCATCCCGTTATCAGACTGTAAGCCAACATCACAGCACACATAAACATATGTACGTCAGTATTTGATGTGGAAGTGCAGCTTTAGTTTCAGTCTCTTTGGCCACTTCTCTCTGTTCTCTCTCGTCTCCTGTCTCTGTAGCTGTAGGTCAGTGTGGATATCTAGGTCAGAGGGGTGAGTGGGAAACACATTGTTGACAGCTGATTAATTCTGAAACACAGCTGTCTTGCTTGGCTTGTTTGCTTTTATGCTCAGCTGTGTTCAATATTTCATATCCAAGTTCTTTGTTCTTAGTTCCTCTCTCTCCAACCAACTTCCTCTTTCTGAGCTTATCAACAGTGAATCTGCATCTAGTCGAAATTTGCTTTTAATGCTTTAATATTACTGGCTGTATCCCAGTAATTTCGCAACGAGGCTGTGCTTTGAATTTGACAGGCATCTTCTCTGCAAGATACTAACTGCTAACATTAGATGCTTTAGACACTTGTGTTTACACACTTTTCCCCTAGCAGCTAATAAGACGGTGGGAGCGATCGCCTGTCGTCCAGGTGGGGCGGTGCGAGTGTACGGCGATGACACCATGGTCGGTGCTGTGACTGGCTCGTACGTACCGTACTGCTCCATGGCACACGCTCAGCTCTGCTTCCATGGCCACAGAGACGCTGTTAAATTCTTTGCTACAGTTCCAGGTAGAACATCATAACATTAGCCACCTTATTTTGAAACACGGAAGCAAGCTATTTTCTGTGAATGTGCAAGACTTCCTATTTGTAATGGCGATTTGTCTTCAACTTAAATCAAACAAGAAATCAAAATAAAATAAACAAACTCAAAATCAAACAGCCATTGAGGCACTTAAAGATCGAATCTTACGCAGGATACAATAAGTCCAATGTCCAAGCAAGCATATCGTTCATGCGGTTTATTTCCATTTGAGCAAGCAAGCATACAAACAAATGGTGTCTGCAGCCTCTCTTTCCCTGGTAAAAAACCAACAACCTTTCCCAGTGCCTGCCTGTCTTAAATGTGACCACCATTATATACCTGCCAACAGGTGCTCAATACTATCAAAATAAAAGTCCCAAAAATACTCAAATTAACTAAAATAACAACATTAATATTCTGGATCTACATCAATAAAATAATCATGCAAATTATTTAAGGTGAAACAAAATAAAGTAATTTAATTATTAACTTAATTACAAAACAAGGAAATAGCTCCAACACTCCGGCCCCTAATTGTGAAATGTGTAAACCCACAATTATGTTTCTTCCTGTAACGGAGCTATTCTTTAGCTATGTCCTAAAAATAATACATCAATTCTTCTGGTCTTCTTCCCGTGGCTGTCTGGAAAAGAAACAAACAGAAGGAAAATAGAAGAGAAGAGGGAAAAGAAAGAATATATGTCCATGATGCTACACTGTTGCCTCCAGAAGCAGACAGATCTTCGTTATAGGTCTCTCCAAGACACTGGTCTTAGTTTGGAGGAGCACAGAGCGAACCAATCCTTTGGCGTCTGGCTTAGTACTCAGAATTCGGCCCATCATCCAGGATCCTCTCGGTGCCGTGGCAACAGCAATGATGACGATATCCCCAGGAGAGAAACTTCTTCTTGGTATAGCCCATTTTTGTCTTTCCTGCATTAGAAGTAAGTATTCAAATGTCCATCTTTTCCAAAAAAGTTCGGCAATGTATTGTACTTGCTTCCATCTTCTCCTGATATACATGTCATTCTTTGCGAAGAGTCCTGGTGGAAGGATGGGTTTTCCTTTTAGCAGAAGAATATGGTTTGGTGTGAGAGGCTCAAGGTCATTAGGGTCATCGGAGACCTTTGTAATGGGTCTGTCGTTTAGTATTGACTCTACCTCACAAAACAGCGTCTGCAGGCCTTCATCATCCAAAACCTGCTGCCCAAGAACCGAGGTGAGTATGCTTCTTACTGAGCGGATCAAACGCTCCCAAACACCGCCTTGATGTGAGGCTGTAGGTGTATTAAAGCTCCACTTAATCCCATCTTGAACCAAAGCACCTTGAATTTTTGCATTATTCAAAGCGGCAAGACTTTGCTTTAACTCTTTGTTTGCTCCAATGAAATTCGTGCCATTGTCTGACCTTAGGCTGGACACCGGACCTCTTCTACAAATGAATCTCCGCAGAGCATTAATGCAGGAATCCGTATCTAAAGAATATGCCACTTCCAGGTGTATTGCCCGACTGGTCAAACATGTGAAAAGCACTCCATACCTTTTTAGAAAGCTTCTTCCTCTTTTAACTTCTATGGGGCCGAAATAATCAACTCCCACAGCTGTAAAAGGAGCCTTGTCTGGCATAACCCTCTCTTCCGGTAAGTCTGCCATCTTCTGCTCTCCCAGTTTTCCTCTGTAACGTCTACATGTTGTACATTCTGAAATTATTTTTCTTGCAGCAGAGTTGGCATTGATTATCCAATATCTCTGTCGAAGTCTGTTCAACATGTGGTTTCTACCAGCGTGTCCTAGTTGTTGATGGATATGACGTAAAATCAGCTGGGAAACATGCAGATCTTTGGAAAGGATAACAGGATGTTTAATCTCTGATGGTAATGCAGACTTGTGCAAGCGACCCCCGACTCTGAGAATGTCATCTTCCAATATAGGATCCAACTTGTACAATGAACTGTCCTTGGGGACATTAACCAAGCCGGTCTTCAGGGAGGCAATTTCACTCTTAAACCGGTGTTTTTGAACAAAACGAAGTATTGCCTTTTCTGCTTCATCATAACTTTCTGGAGTTAAGGATTTCCCTCCAAGAGTGGCTTTGAAGCTCTGAAGTTTTTGTTCAACAAACCCTTTGACTCCTATGTCTCTGTCCCTTTCAGTAGATTTGAACTCTTTTCTCTTCTGGCTCAGGAGCAAAAGAACTCTTTTAAGCTGGAGAAACCAGGCAACAGATGTTCTAAGCTTCCTCCAAGATGAGAAATAATTAATGAGATAGTCTGTAGGATCTTCTGAGTGCTTGACAATAGCATTCACAGCTACTTCTCTTTTGACCTCTGGGTCCTCAGATGGAATCACAGCTATATCCACATCAGTGATTGGCCACTCCTTCTCTGATAAAGAGAGGAACTCTGGACCTTTAATCCATTTCTGGTGTATGAGAAATTCCTCTGCTCTCAGTCCACGAGATGCTTCATCGGCAGGATTGATCTTAGAGCCCACATACTTCCACTGGTCAACTTCTGTGGCTTCTCTAATAACCGAAACCCTGTTTGCAACAAAGGTATGGAAACGTCTAGTTTCATTACAGATATACTTGAGGACGGTTGTGCTATCTGTCCAAAACATTGACCTCTCCAGCGGCCACTGTAACTCTTTCTGAAGCATTCTGTCCATTCGGACAGCCAGAACTGCTGCTGCAAGCTCCAGACGAGGAATGGTGACTTGCTTCAGGGGCGTAACTCTAGTCTTTCCCACAAGAAATGAAACATGTACTTTGTCACCAGCTTTCAGTCTCAGGTAAGACACCGTACCATATCCAACTTGACTGGCATCTGAAAAGTTATGAATTTGGGCTGTTACAGATGTTCCCAAGTCAGAAGGTTTAATGCAGCGATCCACCTTGAATCCACTCATTTTCTGGAGATCCGTTAGCCAGTTAGACCATTGTTTAGAGAAGGAAGGGGGTATTTGTTCATCCCACTTCAAGTTTCTTCTGCAGAGCTCCTGTAACATTAACTTAGCTGGCATGATAAAAGGACCCAAAAAACCTAATGGATCGTACAGTGAGCTGACCACCGACAAAATACCTCTCCTGGTATGGGGCCGTTCCTGTACTGAAGTCCTAAACATAAACTTGTCAGACTCAACACACCATTGCAGACCAAGCGCTCTTTCAATAGGAAGCTGGTCCGTGTCTAAATCCAGATCTTTCGTCTCTGTTGCTCTGATGTTACTTGGGATTGATGTCAACACAGAGCGGCTATTAGTCACCCATTTTCTGAGACTAAATCCACCTTTGTCGCAGAGCACAGTCAAGTCATTTGCAATTTTAATTGCATCTCCTTCTGAGGCTATGGATTTCAGGCAGTCGTCCACATAAAAGTTATGACGAACTGTACTGATCACTGCATCTGGAAAATCCAACACATTGTCCTCTGCAGTTCTTCTCAAGGCATAATTTGCACAACTTGGGGACGATACTGCTCCAAACAAGTGTACCTTCATTCGATATTCCACTGGTTCTTGATCACTATTGCCATTAGGCCACCAAAGAAAGCGAAGAAAGTTCATGTGTTTATCAGGCACATGTACTTGATAAAACATGGCATGGATGTCAGACATGACAGCAACATGTTCTTTCCTGAACCGAATGAGGACCCCAATAAGAGAGTTGGTGAGATCTGGACCCTGCAAGAGCTGACAATTTAGTGATGTTCCTTTGTATGTAGCTCCGCAGTCAAACACAACCCTCAGCTTTCCTTTAGTGGGGTGATGTACTCCGTGATGGGGGATGTACCAGACTTTTCCATCCTCTTGTTCCATTTGGTCGACAGGTACCACTTCAGCATAGCCCTGAACCAACATATCACTGATAAATGAGGTGTACTCCTCCTTAAACGTATCATTCCTTTCAAACTTCCTCTTCAAACCTTGTAGGCGCTGTTCAGCAACACAGCGATTATTTGGTAAGACAGGATCTTCTTCCCTGAAAGGTAAGTCAATGCAATAATGTCCGTTTTTCAGTTCTGCTGTACTACTCACAATCTTCATGAATTTAACGTCCTCTCTTGACATCTCCAATTGCTCCTCTGATGTTCTTTCATTAAAATCATGGTTATATTGTTTAATGAGCATTTCTTCCAGATATTCCACAGATATGCGATTGGTTGTAACAGAGCAGCCAGTCTTTACTCTATTGCTGCCACCCCCTCGAAGTGGTCCATTAATTATCCAGCCAACTCTTGTTCGAACTGCATATGGTCCTTCACCTTGACTGTTGATCAACTCCCAGGGTTCCATCACTTTTGCTGCATCAGTTCCAATGAGCAAATCAACATTTGAATCCACATCATGAAGGTGTATGTTCCCCAAGTAAGACCATTTAGCCACATCCTCTTGTCGTGGAATGTTCAATTTTGACACTGGCATAATTTTTTGAGTTAAAACATTAGGCAACTCAATAAAATCATTAGTATCCATGCTAGACACTTCCAAACCAGACAAAACATTAGTACTCACAATTTTCTTTTGACCCATTGTCCTTAATAGAATGTTTGCTGGCTTTCCTCTTAGGCCTAGTCTCCTTGCCAAATCAACAGTGCAGAAAGTACCTGAACTCCCAGGATCCAAAAAAGCGTAGGTCTGTACAACTGTATTACTCATCTGGCTTTTAACCTGAACTGCAACAATTGAGAAGACAGCATCATCCTCTTCACCGGCCCCTATATGACCACATGTCTGTTGTCCAGTTGACACACTCAGTGGAAGGCTCACAGACTCCTGTGCTTCTTTGAACGATGTACCCTTTACCTCAATGTGAAGGACTGAGGGGTGCTTCAGGTGACACACACTGCAATCTAAACGACTCCTACAGTCTTTGCTTGTGTGACCAACTTTTAAGCAACCAAAACAAATTCCATTTTCCTTTATGAAACTTATCTTGTCCCGGTGCATCTTCAATTTAAACCGTGAGCATTTATCCAGAGCGTGATTGTTCTGTTGGCAGAATAAACAGCATCTAAGATTACTTTGGGCAGAGGAGGACTTGCTCTTATCGTCAATGTAGCTCCTATCTCCTTCTTTTACTGAACTGACACTGGTTGCAAAAGTGTTTCCAGTTCTTCTCTGCTTTGCATGTCCAGCGTTGGAGACTTTAGTATAGGTGGTAGGTTGACAATCCTGTATATTACCAAACAGAGGGTCAGAGACAATTCTTACTTGTTTTTCAACAAAGGTCACAAGGTCAGTGAATACAGCCCTGTTTCCACTTTGCTCCTGCAGATCACATGCAACATTTCTCCATTTTTCCCTTAGCTTATAAGGCAATTTCATTACAATGCTTCTGAGGTTGGATGGCATGTCCAACTCCTTCATATACATGATTTGCTGTGTTAAATTGGAACAACCTCGAAGAAACAGAGAAAATGATTGTAGTGCTTTCACATCCTCTGGTTTAATGAGAGGCCATGTAAGAATTTTGTCCATATAAGCAGAGGCGATTTTGTGCTCATTACCAAAATGTTCTGCAAGAAGGGATTTAGCTCTTTGGTATCCCTGCTGAGGAGGCAAGTGCTGACAACTTTTCACCAGGTCTCTTGGCTGACCCCTGGTGTACTGCTCCAAAAAGTTCAAGCAATCACTCATATTATTAGTCTTTTCTTCTACACAGTTTTCAAAAGCTCTAATAAAGGTTCTAAACTGAAGAGGGTCACCATCAAACACAGGAATATTTCTCATTGGCAAAGCAGATGCTAAATTTTGCTGAACCAACAATGTGGTGATGTCGTTCTGTCGTTGCATAATGCTCAAAATATCGTTCTGGGTGTTATCATCGCATGCTGGGTTAAGATAGGATTGGCGTCCTATTTGTTGAGCATCATGAACCATTGGTGTCCTTTGTGTTTGGGTGTCACTTGTTGCAAGTCTGGTGTCTGATGGTTTCATTTCCACCTTTTTAGGTCTGACAATCTGAGCCTGTGACACAGGGTGAGATCCACGGTGTTTATTCTTTATGTCACTGTGTTCTGGAATGAAATGATCAGCGTGAGGATTGAGGCGGCCTGTCCTTTGCTTGTTCTTTTCATAAAAGGAATTCATTCCATCAGATCCTTTAGAACCACACTTTGAATTCATTTCCAGCACATGAAGTTTAGCATTGGCTACAGCAAGATCGGTTTCCAGAGCCAACTGTTCCTTTTCCTTCCTTAATTCCTCTTCTTTGGCTTCTAACAAGTGTTTCCTTTTTAATGCAGTCATGCGTTCCATAAGTGCTGCCTTATCAGCTTCTGCATTTATCCTTGCAGATGAAGTTGAGGATACTCTTGATACTTGAGAGTGTAATCTGGAATTATTCTCCTTTACAAATGAGATGTTAGATGCACTGTCCTCAGGTCTAATCCCATCAGAAGTTACGCTTTGGTTGTCAGGATGTTCAGCATCAATATCAACTGATTGTACATATGGGTGAGCAGCCTCAGACAACCAGCCCTTTACTTCTTCAGTGAAATCACAGAACATGGTCATTTTTGTATGAAAATACTTATTTTGTCTTTGAACTTCACTCTCAGGCAAATTCAAATTCAAGAAGGATTCATGTGTGTCATTAGCTTCCTCATAACACTTAATGCATTTTCCCAACTGAGATTGCACAGAGTTTACATTGTCAGTGGATTCCATCAAGACACGTATTTGTTCCATGTACTTCTTAGCCTGCTTACATTTCAAAGACCTCTTTTCTTGGCACGTTTTTGCATAAAATGCCAACCCTTTTTCGGTGAACTTGGCGCTTCGTTTTACAGAGTGCGTAGACAGAGCGTCACTCTTCGCTCTTGATGTGCCAGATTGTTGCGACATTGTTTGTTTGTTCTCAAATCCCTTTAAGTCCATCTCAATTTTCACACAATTTGTTTGCCGTAGCACGAAGAAACATCATTTGTTGCATTAAGTCACTTCAATGACATAGCTTTCTTATGAATGAATGACGTGAATGTCTCTGTTGAGGTATTGCGCAACCGCTACACATCCTCCAAAATCCCTCAGAACCTTCAAGACTTCCAATATTCAACCTCATGCAGTGAAACAATGAATCCAATGCTCCAATAGCTAAGCCATC
Organism: Rhinichthys klamathensis goyatoka; assembly: GCF_029890125.1. Taxonomy (NCBI): domain Eukaryota; kingdom Metazoa; phylum Chordata; class Actinopteri; order Cypriniformes; family Leuciscidae; genus Rhinichthys; species Rhinichthys klamathensis. Next base: position 1,010,799 of record NW_026606567.1, read on the forward strand.
TTCCAATACAGCTTCAAAGTAAACATTTTTCACATACCGACTTTTGAACAGCTTTGTGTGATGTCCGTAGGCCACTGTCTTTCCAGGCAACGATGTGGTTTTCAACAACCTACTCCACAATCCTCCTTTGTGTAAGTGATCCAAGCTTCCACAAAGTCCATCGACATGAATGTCCACATTTAAGGTGGGTTTTTTACTTATGTAATGGCGATTTGTCTTCAACTTAAATCAAACAAGAAATCAAAATAAAATAAACAAACTCAAAATCAAACAGCCATTGAGGCACTTAAAGATCGAATCTTACGCAGGATACAATAAGTCCAATGTCCAAGCAAGCATATCGTTCATGCGGTTTATTTCCATTTGAGCAAGCAAGCATACAAACAAATGGTGTCTGCAGCCTCTCTTTCCCTGGTAAAAAACCAACAACCTTTCCCAGTGCCTGCCTGTCTTAAATGTGACCACCATTATATACCTGCCAACAGGTGCTCAATACTATCAAAATAAAAGTCCCAAAAATACTCAAATTAACTAAAATAACAACATTAATATTCTGGATCTACATCAATAAAATAATCATGCAAATTATTTAAGGTGAAACAAAATAAAGTAATTTAATTATTAACTTAATTACAAAACAAGGAAATAGCTCCAACACTATTCATTATACATCTATAGGGAAATAACTAGAAGAATACATTAAATGGTAAATGGCAATTTACAAATGCTCTTACGGTCAAAATAAGGTGGATATGGACCGTTGTGAAGTCTCATGTTTGAAGAAGTCGACTCCATTCAATTAAGTGCCTGATTATTGAAGGTTTCATGATAACATCATGATAAGATTAATATTACTACAGTGACATTAAGGACTGTTTTGGGAGCATGTTGAGGATATGTGGGTAAATCTCACAAACAAAATGAGTATGTTTTAGCTCAAAATAAAAAGAAGAATATTAAAATAATGTATTATAAATAATAATATCGTAATAACAACATATTACAATAATACATGCATAAATAAATCAAATAAAATGGAGATGGTAAATGAAATGTCAACCCTATATAACATAAATCAATACTTTTATATTAAAATGGTATATTAACAGGAAATGCAGCACAATAAATACTAAATACTACTATGGTGTAAAGTGTATATGTATATTTTTGCAATGTAAATATATACAGTATGTATACAGTAGGGCTGGGCGATAAAACGGTATCAGTATTTATCGACGGTATAAAACGATATAAAAGATGTTCAATATAGCGCTCGATATTTTCATTAAAATGCGTGCGCATCTTTTATATATATATATATATATATATATACACTCACCGGCCACTTTATTAGGTACCCCATGCTAGTAACGGGTTGGACCCCCTTTTGCCTTCAGAAGTGCCTCAATTCTTCGTGGCATAGATTCAACAAGGTGCTGGAAGCATTCCTCAGGGAGTTTGGTCCATATTGACATGATGGCATCACACAGTTGCCGCAGATTTGTCGGCTGCACATCCATGATGTGAATCTCCCGTTCCACCACATCCCAAAGATGCTCTATTGGGTTGAGATCTGGTGACTGTGGAGGCCATTTTAGTACAGTGAACTCATTGTCATGTTCAAGAAACCAATTTGAAATGATTAGAGCTTTGTGACATGGTGGAAGTAGCCATCAGAGGATGGGTACATGGTGGCCATAAAGGGATGGACATGGTCAGAAACAATGCTCAGGTAGGCCGTGGCATTTAAACGATGCCCAATTGGCACTAAGGGGCCTAAAGTGTGCCAGGAAAACATCCCCCACACCATTACACCACCACCACCAGCCTGCACAGTGGTAACAAGGCATGATGGTTCCATGTTCTCATTCTGTTTACGCCAAATTCTGACTCTAACATCTGAATGTCTCAACAGAAATCGAGACTCATCAGACCAGGCAACATTTTTCCAGTCTTCAACTGTTCAATTTTGGTGAGCTCTTGCAAATTGTAGCCTCTTTTTCCTATTTTTTAGTGGAGATGAGTGGTACCCGGTGGAGTCTTCTGCTGTTGTAGCCCATCCGCCTCAAGGTTGTGCGTGTTGTGGCTTCACAAATGCTTTGCTGCATACCTCGGTTGTAACGAGTGGTTATTTCAGTCACTGTTGCCCTTCTATCAGCTCGAACCAGTCTGGCCATTCTCCTCTGACCTCTGGCATCAACAATGCATTTCCGCCCACAGAACTGCCGCTCACTGGATGTTTTTTCTTTTTCGGACCATTCTCTGTAAACCCTAGAGATGGTTGTGCGTGAAAATCCCAGTAGATTAGCAGTTTCTGAAATACTCAGACCAGCCCTTCTGGCACCAACAATCATGCCACGTTCAAAGTTACTCAAATCAACTTTCTTCCCCATACTGATGCTCGGTTTGAACTGCAGGAGATTGTCTTGACCATGTCTACATGCCTAAATGCACTGAGTTGCCGCCATGTGATTGGCTGCTTAGAAATTAAGTGTTAACGAGCAGTTGGACAGGTGTACCTAATAAAGTGGCCGGTGAGTGTATATATATATATATATATACATACATATTGAATAAAAAGAATAATGTTTTGCATTGCAAAAATTACATTGCTTTACAATGCAAAAATAGCTAAATTTATTCATATATTTTAAGCAAGTAAAGCATTTAAGAATTATGTTTGCTAGACATACTATACCATCACATAAAATCAGATAGAAGATGGGGTAACACTTTATTTTGATGGTCCCTTTTGAACATTCTGTTACTATAAGTAACTTTGCAACTACATGTCAACTTGCAGTCATTAGAGTATCAGTAGACTGTCTGCTTAATATTTGTGGACTCCTTATTGTGATGGTCCTCCAACAGACATTCTACTGACTATAAGTAACTTTGCAACTACAAGTCAACTTATTCTAACCCTAACCCTACCAGTCTACTAATACTCTACAAACACTGAGAGTTAGTAGAGATGTACAGTAGGTGCAACGTTACTTATAGTCAACAGCACGTGTTAAAGGTACCATCAAAATAGAGTGAAACCGTAAATGGTGAAAAGAAATTTGATTAGCATTTTACTAGATGAAAGAACGTGTTCAGCATATTGTTTTAAATCTGTGGTGTTTGATATAATGACTGGTGGAGTGTGTTTCAGGTCAGGTTATTGTGCCAGGAGCTGAAGGCACGCCTGACAACTCAGACTCTTCAGCCCCAGACGGCAAGAGCATGCTTATCATGAGCGGAGGAGAGGGATACATCGACTTCAGAATCGGTAAGAGCTTCAGTACCAGTGTCTACAGGACCTGTCCATGAGCAGCAGATGCCATTTGTGCATGTCTCACATTGTAAACCTATTAAATGTGCACATTCTGCTCTGCTGACATCTCTTTTTTTTGTTCTCTCAGGTGATGAGGATGGTGGTTTGGGACGAGATGAAGATGAAGAATCAGCCGAACCTACGTTGAAACTGCAGTCGGCTCCTGCCAAGCCGGAGCGCAGTTATGTTATAGTCTGGCAGGTTGCGCAGTGAGTGACTGATGAATCACTGCTTCGGGTTAAACGGAGAACTCTAGATCAAACCCACACGGACATACTTTTCTTCTTATTGATACGGATATTATCATTAATAATAATAGTGTTGTTCTTAATCCCTACATCACAATGAGTTCTTTAATATTTTTGCTTAGATGTTTATTTAATTTATTGTTTATATAAATCTGGCATTGACAGAAGAGATAAGTGTTGAAATGAAGGAACAAAACGACAACTTTAAGTCCGTCCACAACTATATCGCAACTATATGAAAATCCTGTGCTAAAAGTCTTAAAGGTTTACATGTAACTTAAGGGAACTGTTATAATGTTAGCTGCTTGATGATTTTTGTAGGGTTTTTTTATGTTGTTCACAGAATTGATCAGAGGTTTCTCTGTGCACTATGGCAGTGGTAGCATTGTGTAGTTCATGTATATAGAAACTCAAGAGAGCTATTTTTGCTATCTGTCTGGCGTAGATCTCGTGAGCGGTGTGTCTCGGCACCTTACAGCATGGTGTGCGTGTCTGTATGTGTGTATTTCTCGCTTGCATGAGTCCTGTGTCATTCCTATACGGAGCCCAGGAGCTCTAGAAATTCGGGCTTCCTTCACGCTAGAGCTTGCTGACACTTTAAAGACAGTACCGAACAAACATAATCTCCGGAAAGAGCAACATATGGAAGAGCTGCATGATTCAAATTGAAAAAAAATAAATAAAAATAGTTTCAAATAGAGATCACAATTCTCAGACGATTCTAAACAGAGAACTGAACAAAATAATATCTAATTTATTAGAGGTTCTGGCAAAATGTTAAATACTGCAGTCTATATATATATATTTTTTATTATTTAAAGGTGCTCTATGTAACTTTTCTACTAAAATGAATCCTTTTTTTATTGCCTGTGTGTGAAGGGGTTGTAATCACACATTAAAATGATCCACTTGTCGAGTTTTGCTATTACCTCTGAAGGCCAGTATTCCTATTTCTATGTGAAGTCTCCGGGTCGGATTTACGGCGAAATCCAACGGATGTGACGTGCATGCGCGCTCCCGAGCCTCTCTCCTTATATACAGTCTATTGTAGACGGTCAGGGAGTTACGTCCGGTTAAAGGCGCACGTTTTTCGGCTTATATCTCATTCAATCTTTGATCAATATTCCCAAGACTCTAATCGTTCGTAGTGCTGGACGGGGCCTTTCGAACGAGCCCACCCCCGAGGTCCAACTCGCCCGGCTCCCCGAGTTATAGCCGTTCGAAATCGGGGGTCCCAGCGAACGGCGATCCGGTAGGGGGCATCCCCGAGGCCCGCCACTCTAGCGTTCGGGCAAGGGTTCCCCTGGGACCTCCTCCCCCGAATTTGAGCTCTCTGGGTCTTTGCGTTCCAGAGATATGAGCGATTTTCTTCTGAGATCGTGACGTCACCGGCGTCCGCAATTTTGCAGCGCGCCCGATGGTTTTCTGCTAATATCTCCGCGAAAACACCACCAAAAACTATGGAACTTATATGGTTCTTTTCAGCTCGACTAGATGGTCCCAACGAGCTCGGTGCTCGCCGAATCCGTCTAGTATTCGCCGAGATATTTGCGTAATAGACGGTATTGTCTATGAGTTCGAGCACGAGCGCTCTTGTAAAATTTGGTTGCAATCTGAAACATCACCACTAGAGGCCGCTAAAAGTTACATAGAGCACCTTTAATTTGAATTCTTTTTTTTTTTTTATTGGTTTGAGCGAATGATTCAATGACTCACTTAAATACTTATTGTTTCATTACTGAATGAATCAGTGTTTTTGATCAAATCTCTTGAATGAATGATTCAATGGCAAATACATATTTTTTAACAGTCACTTGTCGCCACCTACTGGTGTAACGATGTAATTGATACAATCATTATTTGAAGGGCCACATTAGACACCACCGTAGACATCAGTGTTTATATCCAGATTCCAAACTATAAACTTTTATCCCAGTAGTTCTGTGATAATTTGAATTATTGTAAGACAGAAAAAATGATACTGTGGTTGAAAAGACATTTTGTGAAGCTGTTTCATACTTATACATGACAACTGCTCTCTCTGGATCAGCGGCAGCACTTATGCAGATTTGAATGTTTCGGTGTGCTTTTGGTTTAATAGCCAGGCGAATCGTTGTCATTTAGGAATAAAGCTGCGTTCACACTGCCAATTTCATTTCAATGGAGAGCTTTCAATTTCCGGCAGAATCGTGTGGGTGTTTGAATCGAGATTGCAAACTCTTAACGATTAATTGTGCAGCTCTAATACGCGGTAGTGTTTATTGCAGTAGAGATGGTCCACCCTTTTACCAAAGGATGAAACGTAGAACAAATAACACGTAACTAAACAGCCTAATTGTCTAATATTTTGCATTGCCAAGGCTTTTTGATGTTCTGTGACTCTCTTGAATGGACAAACAAAGGACAAAATAATGTTAATAAAAAATTGACAGGGATTGTATAATAAATGATTTGTATTTCTTGTGTTGGATTTAGTTTTGTTTGCTTTCGCACTAAGCATACCAGATAATTAATATGGGTTTTGTCTGTATTGTATGTCCCTGGCCTCGTTTTGAGTGTTATATTTTCTAATTCTGAGTTTTGCGCTCCTTTTGTATCTGCTCTATTCGACACTTTTATTGTACCTTGATGTCTGTTGAAACAAATGCAACAGGATATTTGACTTTTTATGTGTAAATGGGGAAATGGGTAGGTTTTGGGCTTTTTGTTTCTTTTAAATTCTGACACATAAAGGGAATCTTTATATCCTCGACGCCATTCCAGTATTTATTTTTCATAATGAACTTTGTGGTTCAGAATGTAACTTTTTACATGTTTGTGATCAAGGACGTTATTGTTTTGCTTTACGTCAGACACAGATGTTGTCATGTTGAAGGAACTGACTAATAATTTTGACAGTATTAGACGGCGTATGACGTATAACCTCCATGGATCGTTCGGAAATCAACATGATTATTGTACTGAGCTATGCATGTTTTTTTTTTTTTTTTAAGTATACTGCAGTTTGTTTGTTCATGTTTGTTTATCGCCACCTTTTTGGGTGGTTGTGTGTATGTGTGTGGAGATGATTGAGAAATATTACTGCATTTGTGTGTGTGGATGAGTGAGTGTGTGTGTGTGTAGTCGCTGTATCCCTTAACTCTTACTGGACTTGCTGTGTGTGCCACGGCTTGTCATCACTGTTTTTCTTGTCAAAAGTTTGCTAAAACTGCATCATAGCCTTATTTTTAAATTCTATTAAACTCGATTTCATGGGAAATTCACTTTCTCTCTTGGTTTTATTCACTAATGTGTTCATATGTTATAAAATAGTCTGATTCACAAACGTTTCCGGTTACTCCCGTAACCTTGGTTCCCTGAGATGAGGGAACGAGAGAGCCGTTCCCTTTCGATTTTGTTTCTCGACATTGCATTTGCTAATACTATGGGGAATGTGTAAAATCATGCCGTGATAACTATAAAGATGTCGCATTCACCCCAGGGGCGGGGCGGAGTTAACACAGGTGAGACCTGTAGGAAATGAAATGGTGCCAACGCCATCACATATAAATTGGTTTGAAAAGTTTAGATTATTTGAAACAAAATTATGTATAATGGGGTAACGGCTGAGCTCAATGGTGCTCAATTAGTAGTGTATGACATGGTGGTCACGTCGCCATCTGTCTATATCATAATAAACGTAATGAGCTGACAGGGACAGAATTGAGGTGGTATATACGACCTAGTTGAAACCACTGAGGCATGTAGCGCAGATCATAACTGAGACTGGGTAGGCTAGGCGTGTGGGCAGCTCACACAAGACCGTACACGTGACGACACATCGAAGTTATAAAACCGCACAAAAGTATTGGGTGACAACCAGCCTGCCGCCATGCAGATGTCCTGAATAGATATGCCATTGTTCCATGCTCACAACAAAGCCATTCCCTTGGTGGAGTGGACTCGTACTCCTATAGGACATTCCACGTTTTAGAGCCATAAGCCAGGGTGATCGCATAGACAATCCAGTGGGACAGTCTTTGCTTAGACACAGGCAGGCCTTTTGTCCGTCCGCCAAAGCAGACAAATAGCTACTTTGTGCTCTGAGAGCCTGAACTGTCTAGAGCGCTCGATAGCAAGGGTGTATTAAGCTGTCCTGTCCTGTCCTGGCCGGTACCTTGGGAAAGCTGTTAGTGCTATGATCTGCGCTTTAAGCGGGGTCAAAAGCACTTTCACTACATAACCTTTCCTAGGTTTTAAAGTGACTGCAATCACCTGGCCCAAATTCAATACACGAGTTGTCAATTGATAGCGCTTGCAGGTCCCCAACTCGCTTAACAAAGGCCAACGCAAGCAGTAACTGCCTTGAGAGAGAGCTCACACAAGCTCGCTGATTGCAATGGCTTGAGCCATTGCAATCAGTAAGAGCTTCCAGCACAAGTGCCAAGTCCCAAGTGGGCAGAGTGGAAGGGCGAGGGGGTTCAGCCTTCTAGCTCCCTTTAAGAATCGCATCACTAGGTCATTTCTGCCGTTACAGCGGAAGGAGCCTTGGCCTCTGAGATACAGTGTTCAGCACTCACTGAGAAAGCGCATCTGACGCTGCCGAGCTCCGTCGAGCGTCCAGACATGAAGATTCCAGAACTCCGGGTTGGGGTGCCATATCGTTTTCTGTGCTTGAGAGAGGATGTCTCTCCTCAGCGGGATTGTCTACGGAGGGGCTCTCAGCATCTCCACCAGTTCTGGGAACCAAGGGCTGGTTGGGCCATTTCGACGCCACTAACAGAACTGATTCCCTCTTCTTTCTAATTTTGAAAAGCATGCAAGGCAGAAGTTTTACTGGAGGAAAGGCGTACTTGTGCGCTTTCGGCCAGCTGTGTGCGAGTGCATCCACACCCAGGGAGACTGCGTTAGTGAATAAAACAGTGGGCAGTGAGTGTTCACTGTGGATGAGAAGAGATCCCCCTCCGCCCTGCCGAATCCACTCCAAATCATATTGACAGTTAGAGGGTGTAATCTCCACTCTCCATGGATCACCCCGCCTCTCTATAGCATGTCCGTTTCGCAATTCAGATGTCCGGGGACATGTGCTGCCTGAACAGAGAGGAGCCGCAAGCTCACACCTCCCTGGGTAGTTTATAAACGCTACCACTGTCGTGTTGTCTGTCCTGATGAGAACATGGCGGTGAAGAATGTCTGGGAGAAAGCACTCGATGAACAGCACGAAGCTCTAGGCAGCTGATGTGCCACGACTTCTCTACTTCTGACCATTTCCTGAATGCTGGTCTGCCATTGCATATGGCTTCCCAGACGATACCCAACTCATCCGTCGTAACAGTCTTTCTCCTTTCCAATAGGAAAGCTAAGCTCTGAAGATGAGTGAGAAGTCTGAGCCTGTCGCTGAGCAGCGCTCTCTCTGATTGGGCTAAAACCAGCCAGCCAGCCAGCCATAGTTCAAGATGTGCATTCCACTCTTCAGAGGGGGAGAGAGACGCATTATAAATTTTGTGAACGTATTCATGCCCAATGATAACCCGAAAGGCAGGACCTTGAATTGATATTCTATCCCCTCGATTGCAAATCTCAGGAAGCGCCTGTGACGAGGGTCGACCAGAATGTGAAAATAAACATCCTTTAAATCCACAGAGAGATATGAGAGAGGATTTGCCTCAGCGTTTTCATTTTGAACAGGCGTTTTGATAGCGTGCGATTCAATGGTCTCAAATCCAAGATTGGGCGGAGTCTGCCGTCTTTCTTTCTGATTGAGTACTTTATCTCAGTCAGAGTGAGCCGCAGGTGACGATCTCACACCACCAGATTTCCCATGTTGCGGCCAATCGACCGAGCTGTCACTTTTGTTGCTCTGAGGACCAGATTCGTGCCACACTAGAGCTCTCTAAAATCTCCTGGGTCCGGCCCACCATCATCCACAGACTTGAGCAGCTTGTCCTGATAGACCTGGAGGATCGCCATCATATGCAGTGGTGAAGCTGCTTGGCCCGCCGCGGAGAATGCCTTGCCAGTGAAGTTTGTGGTGGCGCGACAAGGTTTAGAAGTGAGAGATGCGTTTTCTCGCCCTCCATCTCGTCGCTGCTGCGGGGCAGAGATGGCTTCTTCTATTGGGGATTGTCTTCATACCGGACTTGAATGTGCACTCGAGTCATGAGCGACCCTTTCCACGACTTTGATATCTCATTGTGCACCTCGGGGAAAAGGGAGAGGGCCTCCTCATGTTGTCATTTTGGCCACGGTTCGACTGGAGGAACCACTCGTCCAGGCTGCTCCTCGCTGGCTTGGCAGGAGGTGTCCACTCCAAACCGAGCTCATCAACCGCCTTGGACAGGATGCGTAGGAACTCGACATCATCACTATGATGGAGGTCCCCTACGTTGCTGACGTGGGGGGCGGTATAATCCTGTTGGATCACTCATCCTTCGCGGATGCTGCCACTGGTATGGCATCATCCTCAGTGCCCACCATATCTTGTGGGTCGGTGGAGGGGCGGAGATCAGCAGCCATTAAGCGCACTGGAAGGGAGCCTGCAGTGGGGGGCGTGGTGAGAGACGCGTGGGCATCGAGCAGGCGCAAGCTCATCACCTGAAGGGGGGAGTGTGTACACACACTGGTCCGGACATGTTTTCTATGAGTGTACAGTACACACACCGGCGGCGCCATTCGGCGTCTGTCCGCGGCGCCCAGCTACGGCTCAGGACCACAGAGCGCCATATATATAGTTTTATTATCAATTTACATTGTATTTGTCTCAAATCGTTGTTAATGTACATACTGACTTCACCCTGTGCTGCAAGATACATTTAGTTTTACATTTACAGAAATCAGCTGCATTGATGAAAATAGCTGATGTTATCATATTTTCAGGTGAGATTCTTAATTCAGTTAACGTACGCCCTGAGGTAGAGTATTCAGACTGCAGACTCAGCAACGATTGTATTTAATTGTACAGAACAATCATATCATAGTACAGACATTATCTTAGTTTCATAATGTCCTTAAACATAACAATATTACTGGCCATAAACTGAGAATGTGAGCGTCCGGTGTGTGATACCTCGAGTTGTTCTAGACGCGATGCGGCGCTGCGCTTCTCGTCCGGTGTGCGACCCCCTTGAGAGTCCTTGAGAGTCCATATCTGTGCATATCTCCACAGTGGGGACAGTCAGACTCCCCAAGCGCCGGGTCTCTGTGGGCACGACACAGGCAGAAGGCACACGTCTCGTGGCCATCAGAAGGTCCTATTGGCTCTGTGCGGGGAGAGGCAATCGTGAGAGGTCATCCTTATTGAAGTCTCACCAGAAAACAGCAGGAGATGAGAAGGCATTGTCCGCTGCAGAGTGTAGATCATGGTGTGTAAGTCTTGATTGCTATAGGCTTCTTGCAGAAGGTTAACTGAAGGAAAAGATTTTGAATGAATAACATTCAGAGCCGCCTTTTATGGCGGGGGAGCCCACCCATATTTTGCACGCTTGAACGCCATTGGCCAGTGTTACTGGCGTAATTCAATGAGGCTTCAGTAGTATTTGTAGGAAGGGGTTTCTTTTTGAACCAATCCAAATGAGTCTTTCCTGTTATGCAGTATATACATTTTATATCCCCAATTTGTCTTAATGGGGAAAATTTTTTTTTTTTTTTTTTTTTTAAATCAGTTAATTTTCTAGTTAGTTTCCTAACTGGAACTTAACTTTTAAAATGACAACTGGCAATTTATTTAAAAAATATTCCATCTTAAAAGATTTATTTCAATCCAAACATGTATTATCAGAATTAACAATATTAATATTGTTTAAATTGGTTTAGACTTTCCTTTATTATCAGTGTCACATCCTTTTCATATGACAATAATAATAAAATAAACAAATTATCAATTTAATATTTCAAGCATAAAAATAGCCTACATTTCCTTTACCTTTTAAATGGACAAAATGATCAATTATAATTTTACATTATTATTTTAAATTGAAAAATAAATAGACATTTATAACATAATATTTAATTAAATTTAATTTCCATCCTGTGTATATATATTTTTTTGTTTGTTTGTTTGTTTTGTTCTGTCAATATTGTTATATTCCTTTAACTGACAAAAGATGACATCATCCGCCAGGAAGTGACATCATTTTGGAGGAAAATCATGAATGCACACCTGTAAGTATTGGCAATAGATCTGATTTGTTTTGTGGTATTAGGTGGTTTGTCTCAATATAAAACATCAGTCCTGTTTGACATAATTACAAAAATCCTTTTTAATAATATCGACAGCTGAAAGACTAAGACTAAAAAAAGATTAAACTTCTTTTAACACCTGTTAGCATCAAGCTCTCAATATTGTCGAGATTATGCCGTTCAAAGTAAAGATTCATTTCGATGTTTGATTTTAATGACATTTATTTACTTTGTATCATGGTTAATTTTGGTACTGTGTTTATGTCGCCACTTCAGGTCCAAAGTAAAAAAGGGATCTTTAAAATGAATCCAGTTGAGAACCGCGTTCGCCAGCAGGTGGCAGCACTGCACTGTTCCCGCTGGCCCATAGCAACACGAAGGACGTCTATGGACATTACACATGCTGCTGATGGTGAGAGAGAGAGAGAGAGAGAGAGAGAGAGAGAGAGAGAAACAGAGCTGCAGCACTTACATAAGAGAGCCAGCTGCTCTCTTAAGCTGTGTATGTGTATATGTGTGTGTGTGTGTGTGTGTGTGTGTGTGTGTGTTTGTTTGCTCACCTACCCGTTCACATACTTTGAGGACAGTGAAATCCTACACCTCCATAATTGTTTGTTATTGTAAATTTAGCTGTTCATGTCGCTTGCAAAAACATAAAAATACATTTTGAACACCATGTACCATAGTAAATACCATAGTTTTTTTTTGTGCATTTGCTCTTTGAAAGACCATGGCGTGCCATTTTCCATATTTTACATTTTATATGTATATGGTAATCATTTAGGCCCTTGCTTTTACCATCCGTACCATTACTGTATACCATGTTAGGTAACATAAACAGTGATTTGTGCCTTCATGTCTTTCAGCAACTACACTGTTATTTAACCTCTTTGAAATGCTTAAGCTCAAGGTTAGAAAGTACGAAGTGTGTACGTGAGTATTACAGTCTTGTAATGTGATTTAGACCGTGCCGTTACAGAGCGTGCTAAAAACATTCTCTAATGTGTAGGACACGGGTCGAAGGGCAGCGGCAACATGGCCGGCTTCCAGGCAAATGCCAGGGTTTCCCTGCGGCTGAATCAGGAATTATGAATTACAGGAGCTGGGCAAGACGAGACTGTGAATGCGACAAACTGTTCATGCGAAGTTTAGTGTCACGAGGGGTGACGTCCTTCCCCTGGCCGTTCTCTCTAAACATAGAAGCGCTGCGACTGACCATGTGCTTGTGTGATGTAGGCTATATTTTGATGAGGTGTTAGTGTGTCTGGCCAGTATTGTGAGGGAGAAGAGCATGAAAGGTTTGTTCATTTCATTGGTATCTCTATATTTATACACACACATAACAGCTCAAGTGTCTGGCAGTGCTTTGTTTATCATCGGTTGCACGACTGCACGGCTTAATTTTTTTCCTCATTATCATTTTTATTTTAACTACATTTAAAGGCACCACCTCAAAACAACATCAATTTTAGTTTTTTTTTTTAATTTAAATACCAGCTGCTTCTTTATGAGGTTATAAAAGGGCATTTCTTAAAGGAACAATTTTAACAAAATAATAAATTCTGTCATAATTTGCTCACATTGCTCTTAAATGTCCTTCACCCTTCTGCATATTGAAAATTGGCATGTTGTGTTTGCTTTATACAACTCGTGAGAACAGATCTGGCATTGACGTCAAATCTGGTGTGCTACGTTTGAATATGCACATGTGGAAATGACATTCGAGAGCTAATGCATTAATAGTGGATAATGGCTTCATTTTGGGTCTTTTCATCACATAAAGCTTTTGTATGACTCTAAAAGACTTGAAATGTAGTCAGGACTGCTTCTTATACTTGATAGCCCCTGGTCACCAGGCACGTGCACAGATAGACCCCAAGTATCTGATCTTTTGCCCTTTAAACCAGTATTAAAACATCTCAATACAGCCAGCTTAACTTAAGCAATAGCCCTCAATTAAGCTTAACAACAAGCAAGCTAGTCTGGTGTTAACTTAGCGTCATGCAAGGTCTGAAATGCCACCAAAATTAATACAAATGCCCCAAAATCAAGATATGAATTGCCCTTGTATAAGTACTTTCTGTTTATAACAAATTATATTACTACTACTGTTGAATGCTTGAATCTGATTGGTTGACGAACGTTCTAAGGTGTGCAATTATTTTCAGAGAAACGCACGGCTAAAGTAGTTCCAGGCAGTTCTCGACCGCATTACAGTTCCATATCACTTCGCCAAATGATTTCAGTTATTTTCAAGGTCTTTACAGGCTACAACAGCAAAAGAACCAAACCCCATAACGACACTGACCAGGCAAATAAATATAGTAAACAATAGGATAAAAAAGACAACCTATTTCCATGTTTTTTCCACAAAATTACGTTTTATTATGTACAGAAAGCATACTCTCTTTCTCCCGCTCTCTCTCCCATTCAAACACATACAGTAACGTGTTGTCAGCGCTGCTCTGACTATTTTATCCCTAAAATAGTTTAACAACTCGATAGCTACATTACATTTCTCCTTAGCAAGGTAATACATGGCGCTGTTCTTGAAGCAGATAAACTTACAGTTTCGCTAGTGCTGCCGAACACTGTTGAGAGATGCAAAAACTCAGGTAATTCACTTACGATTAATCTCTCTCTCTCTCTCTCTCTCTCTCTCTCTCTCTCTCTCTCTCTCTCTCTCTCTCTCTCTCTCTCTCTCTCTCTCTCTCTCTCTCTCTCTCTCTCTCTCTCTCTCTCTCTCTCTCTCTCTCTCTCTCTCTCTCTCTCTCTCTCTCTCTAATGACTGCATTAATCTGCTATCAATGGCTAAAGTCTCCTTTACTAGCTCTAAAATTACGTTTTGGAATTAGCAACATGCTTGGGATTAAATGTGTAAGAAATTAGTCCTACACGTAAGAGTGTTTTAAATGACAAAAACCTGACAAATGTCTTGAAATACATCATCCGAACAATGTTTTAAGGTTTGTTAACCGTAGTATAAGCGGCTTCGCATCGTGGCCGCATTACCACCTCGGGTGTGCATTATTTTTCAACAATTTAACGGCCTTGAGTCAATTATTCATTACATATAGTTAAACAATATCACACGAGCAAGAGCGCTTTTTTTCGAATATCAGCACGATTGCAAAATGTGAACTTATTCAACAGGTCAATAAAACAATAAGCTGATTAAATGAATTGACACAACGTTGTCAAATTGGACTGTTTTTGGTCTATTTAACCAACGAAAATAGTTCCAAACAAAGCAGAAAAGTTGCGTCTCCCAGCAACACAGCGGTATTTCGTTCTTGAATGATTCTCCGTTTTTGAATGAATCGGGTAAGTCAATGACTCAATGACCCATTCATAAAGGCAGTAGACACTTCCTTCTTTCATGAATGAATCAGCCAGTTTGAACGAATTGGTTGAATGAATGATTCTATGATTCACTTATTACGAATTGCCGTCAACTAATGAAGGTTTTAGTTTCATATATAATAGTATCATTTCATTTTTCCCAATATTTCATATTTCAGTAACACTTTACAACAAGGTTCCATTAGTTAATGCATTAACTATTTATTTATTATAACTACGTATTGATCTTTGTTTATGTTAGTTAACAAAAATACAACTTTTCATTGTAAGTTCACGTTAGCTCAGGTCCATTAAATAATGTGAACAGGTACATCTTTTGATTTAAATGCTGAAATTAACATTAACTATAACATTTTCATTGTTAGTTCATGTTAACTAATATTGTTAACCAATCGTAACAAATGGAACCTTATTGTAAAGTGTTACCCATATTTATATATTCAAAAAATCTAAATGTTATATTTAGAAAGTTACTCTCATGACATTATTTAGGCAATCGTAATTGCAGTTTAAATGGATTATGATAAATAGTAAGATGGATTTTTCATTCAATTGGTATCAAAACCCTTATAGTGTATATTAGTGTAATTAATTAAAAATGATCTGTGCATGGCATCAGTAATGATGCTGAAAATTCAGCTTTGCATCACAGGAATAAATTACATTTTACAATATATTCAAATAGAAAACCGTTATTTTAATAACATTTCACAATATTACTGTTTTCACTGTATTTTGTATCAAATAAATGCAGCTTTGGTGAGCATGAGAGTCTTCTTTTAAAAACATTTAAAGGATCTTACCACCTTCAACCTTCTGAACGCTAGCATTTTCTTGCGCTGTGTGAAAAAGAACAGCGTGGACATTCTTCAAAACATTTCCTTTAATGTTCCACAAACTCGCACGGTTTCAGAATGACATGAGTTATTCCTTTAACAGGGAATAAACCGGTTTCAGTGGGTTGGTAAAGAAGTAAAAGTGAGTTTGTCGTCAGTTTGTTATCCCTCTCATTACTGCCCATCCGTTGACCTATCAGCCCTGTGATGTGTCTGTAATTTATCAAGTTCTCTGAAGGCTGTAATGATTCAGGGTTTTTAATATCCCTGCACTGCAGTCCTCCAAATTTAGAGGTAGAAAGAGAGAGAGAGAGAGAGAGAGAGAGTGTGTGTGTGTACTCAGCATGTTTTTTTTTCCGCTCGGCTCACAAAGTCGCCCCTAAATTTATCCTGACAGTCTCTGGGGAAATGCCTGGAGAACAGTGCTTAAAACCACAAAGGGGCTTGCAGAGCACAAAACTAGAGCAAGAGCAGCCCAGGCATTTCTCTAGAACAAAACCTGTCACGGGACGCTAAAGTTTAAACAGCTCCGCTCCATGGTTTTTGACAGGTCAAAAGTAGAGAGTAGTTCCTTAAGAGTAGAAGTACACTATGACAACTAAGACAACAATGTAAAGGTAGTTTGATGTTGCTTTTGCTAAGGATTTCTGAGTAAACTGTAGGGCATTGCTAGGTGGATTCTTAGTGACCCAAGTCTCTATGAAATTCTGGTGTCTAGATATGGCTCGGGTTGGTTCTTGAATGTCAGTTTATGGGATTTTTTTTTGGAATAATTGCCTGGGAAAGTGCAACTAACATGGTACAGAATGTGCTCCTTAGAGTAAAACGTGTCAAAACATGCTTTAGACTCTAAAACCATTCACATGTTCCGTCCTCAATAAACCTCTAGCATTTCACCCTGGAGGAGAATACAGCTGAGTAACAACAGTACTACTGGGACACTTTTGTTGCCCTGGTGCGTTTTAGAGCTGTCCTGAGTACAAGAGATTCCATCAGGTTCAGCAATCCTTGTAGATCCTCCACAGGTGAAACTTGTTGTGTTGACGTTAGTAGCCCAACATGTGTGATAGAGCAGTCAGGACGGTCACTGAACTGCATTATAAAACAATTTGGATACATGTTTTTGGTAGACAGTATCAGGAGAGAGACAATTTGTATAACAAATAAGTGTTACACCCCCATTTTAGTGTAGAGATGGAGGAACGTAACAGAATAAAATGTGATGTGTGGAGGCAGCAAGGTTCAGTTCTCAACCCCAGGGCTTTCACAATAACCAAAAACAACTTTTATTTTATAAATGTGGGAGGATTGCAAGGCTTCAAGATGGGGCATGGCCAAAACAACAAACATAAACCCTTTACCTTGCAGGGAGATGAACTAACTAAGCTACAATGAAAAGAAAGCAAAAGAACGATAAAAATACACTAACTCCTTAACTAGCTTCAACAGGAGAAAACAAGATCAAAAGGAAATGGCACCCACCTACTAATCCCTTCCCAAAGAATTAACAATAAACTTATCAAAATCATAGAACATAAGAGAATGTGCAAACAATAATAACATACACATTAGTCTTTCTTCCCATAAGCACCAATTACAACAAGAAGAGTTGCACAACAGCACAAAAGAAAAACCCAAACAAAAGGCACAATCAATGAACAGCTTCTGGTTTGAGAAGAGAAGCCTCACAAAGCAGCCCGCGCGCACACACACGTCACACACACACACACACACACACACACACACACACACACACACACACACACACACACACACACACACACACACACACACACACACACACACACACACACACACACACACACACACACACTCTGTTTCGGACTTTCCGTAGACAATGATTTTTATACTCTGTATACTCTGTCTCGCGACACCAACCCATCAGATCCTTCAGAAATCAATCTAATATGATATGTTTGCTCCTCAAGAAACTTTTTTTTTACTATTATCAATGTTGAAAACAGTTGTGCTGCTTAATATTTTTTTTGTGGAAACCTTGATGCATTTTTTTCAGGATTCTTTGAATATAACTTTCAAAAATCAGCATTTTTGTATCATTACAAATGTTGTTACTGTGACTTTTGAACAATTTAACATGTCCTTTCTGAATAAAAATATTTCTTTCTTTCTTTCGTTAAAAAATCTTAGTGTATGCTATTAAAACAAAAGCTTAGCCAACAGTTTTGGAGATTTAAGTCTTTCCTCCTTCAAGTGTTGCAAAAATGGCCGCCAAGTGAACCGATATGTGTTGTCAAGCGAAACGGTTAATCAATGAAAATAAAATGAAGGGCAGCACTTATTATTTAGAATTGATTATCAACTGGTGTTCCACAGGGTTCAATTATAGGTCCAATTCTTTTCAGTTTATACATTAACGATTTACCATCTTTGTGTAAGACCTGTGACACTTTGATGTATGCAGACGACACAGTTATCTTGGCCTATGGAAAATCCACAGAGGAAGTTGCCTCAAAACTAACAGAGGCCATTTCACTGATCTCAACCTGGCTTGAGCAATCCTGTCTGCAATTGAACATATCCAAAACAGTTATGTTCTTTTCAAAAAACAATATAAATATAAAACCTGAAATTTTAATATCTGGAGAAAAGATTACAGGTCGTCACATAATATAAATATTTAGGATTACATATAGACTCAAACCTCAACTTCAAAACTTATCAAAAAAGTTAGTAATAGGATTAAATTCAGTCTAGCAAACTTCAGATTCATTAGAGACTTCCTTTCAACAGAAGCTGCTAAATTATATTTCTTTTCCATGATTTTATCCCACATAACATATTGTTTAATAAGCTGGTCCAATACTCACCCTACAACAATAAAACCATTAGAAACATTATACAAACAAGCATTAAAAATACTGGATAAAAAACCACTACCACCACTGGAGTATTCTGAGGAAATATCAGTTACTTGCCTGGGATAATCTCATTAAATTCAAAAACATCGGTTTAATTTATAAAATCATACATGGTTTAGCACCTCCTCCACTATGTGACTTTATACATTTTAGATCCAGTGAGGTTAGGGTAACCAGAGGGGCAGTGAGGGTCGGGAAGACTGCATTATCCCCCGGAGAAAAACAGCTTTTTGGTCAGGCTGTCAATGCAAAAAAAAAAAAGGCTTGTAAAGAGCCAAACTTGTGGGCACTAATGCTTTCAGTGTGCATTTAAACATATAATTATTTTACATGAATTGTATTTCTTAACCATAATGTGTTGTATGAAATTTTATCTTGTGATTTTATACCTGTGATTATCATTAAGGCTGCCTTTTTTACACCTAGGCTGGGGACTACCGATGCAAATTAGCATTTTTGAGCTAACTCGGGTACATTTACATTGTTTTAATGTTGATTAATGTACACTGTCCCCTTTCAAATAAAGAAAAAAATAAATAAAAAACAAAAAAACGATTGGTTTGTAAAAAGTGGTGTATGTGTTTGAAGGGCAGGAATTGAAAAGTAAGAGGACTATTTAGAACTTTTATTCAAATTGTAAATGGATTATAAACAGAAAGCGAGCAAAGAGCGTTCCCTTTATAATCATTAGCTGTGTTTCCATTACCCCTGAAATTGTGCAAATTGAAATTGCGAATTGAAAATACGCCCAATTCGAAAAAGAATTATTGAAAAAAAATGCTGAAAAAAACATTGCTGTGTATTGTTGGTAATAAAAACGTGAACCGAGCGTGCAGAACGTTTCAGCATTTTAGAAGCACGCAGTGAATGATATCGCTTGTGTTTTGAGCAGTGTTGATCGTATTCTGGCTAATTTAAACACCTTTGATTGGCTATTGCATTCATGTGCTCAAAAGATTTGTCTGTGATTGGCTACAATGATCAACGCTTCAACTGGAAACCTTTGACACAGAGCGCTTACACAGATACACATGGGAGCATTTGAAAATTGAAAGCAGCCGCCTATCCAACGCTATCTCACGACCAATTCGTCCGAATTTGACGAGTGATTAAAAGATGGCTAATTCGTACGAATTCGTACGACCTCACTCGTACGAATTTGTACGATTTGTCTAAACCCTCGTGATGGGTATGGTTTAGGGGCGGGGTCAGGGGTAGGTCATTCGTACGAATTCATACGAATTGGTCAACTCGTCAAATATGTACGATTTAGCAAAAATCGTACTAATTCGTACGAGTGAGGTCGTACGAATTGTTACGAATTGGCCATCTTTTAATCACTCGTCAAATTCGGACGAATTGGTCGTGAGATCGGGTTGGCCTATCAGGTATTATCGGTACTGCAGAAATGCTGGTATCTTCACATTTTTTAAATCACCCTGTAGTCAATAATTTTATCCCTTAAAACTCATCTTTGATCACCAAAATGACATATTTAAACGTTTTTCCCTCGAAAAAAATTCTGCATGCCTTAAAAAGCTTGAATGTAACTCTACACCCTTAGTATATGCGGTTCTATGAATATGTAAATTAGCCCCGCCTCCACCCACTTGTTGAGGAGCATACGTTGATGTGATTGGTTACAAGGTCATTTTTGACGTCAGAAACACCAGCGATTTCAAACCGCGTTTTTGAGACTGTCTCTGGTTCACTGCAGTTTAAAGGAGAAAATACTCAAATAAAAATACTCTCAATAATAGAAAATACTCTCAATAAAAAAAATTATGAATTTACACATGGTTTGTCTTAAAACATTAAAAACACCACATAGACAAATAAACAACATTAAAAGCTTGATTTTCAACACAAAGGGGGACTTTAACATTTCAGTAGCAACTTGATGCTGGTACTTTTGACAAACCGAATGTTGACTTTAAAGGGATAGTTCACCCAAAAATGAAAATTAGCCCTTGGTTTACTCACCCTACAGGTGTAATATGACATTCTTCTTTCAGACGAATACAATCGGAGTTGTATTAAAAAATGTCCTGGCTCTTCCAAGCTTTATAATGGCAGAGAAAGGTTGTTTCTGTCCATAAAAGTGCACCTATCCATCATAAAAATACTCCAAACGGCTCCGGGGGGCTAATAATGGCCTTCTGAAGCGAAGCGATGCATTTGTGTAAGAAAAATATTCATATTTAACATGTTACAAAGTAAAATTCTAGCTTCCGGCCAAACGGCCATACGCAGTCTACCTATGCCTAAAGCGCTTTTTAGGAATGAGGGACAGGTGCTTTAGGAACCGTGTTTAATTTATCACTTTGACTCAGCACATGTGCGCTCTGTATCCTGTTTCATGGATCACTGTGTTGGCTTTCACAGCATCTCCCTCTTTGTCTTTCCTATTCCCATTTGTGTCCTCCTCATTCCATCAGCACCATCCTGCTCTCTCTCTTTCTGAAGTGCGTCACAGGCTGGGTAAACACGTTTGCTGTGAGGCCTGCTGCTCACCTCCTTTGAATTTTACATAGAGAGTGGGCTAGAAGCTGAGAGAGACCGTGTGTGTGTGTGTGTGTGTGTTTTAGATGAACTCCTCTGATCTCAGAGGCATGAAGACACATGCTTCATTAGCCATGTGTCAGAGACAGACCTTCAGAGATCACTGGCCACTGCAGCTCAACACTATCAGCATCTGTTGGCACATTTCAGGTTTCATTTTATATGGCACAAGTTTATTTGGATCTAATAAGCCTGCTGGAAACTAGCAGACCCCCATTAAAAGGGTAATTCAGCTAGAAAATTTGGTCATTATTTTCTCACCCTCATGTTACTCCAAACCTGTATACATTTACCTGTGGAAAACAAAGAGAATTTCTAAAGAATCATTTTCGAAGAGTCTTCAAAAAACGCCAGGGGAAGATTTTTTTGTAAATTACTTAATTTTTGGTGTGTTTTCCACATAAAGCTATTGTATGGTTTAAGACCACTTGAAATATAATGCAGTTATAAGTCATATTGACTACTTTTATGGTGCTCTTTGATTTTTTTTTTTTTATCTTGGAAGTATAAACTGTTTTTCTATGGAAAAGACTGGTGTAAAGATTCATAAAATTTTCTTTTTGTGCCCACCAGAAAAAAAAGACCACTAATGGGTTTGGAATAAATATACATAATTTTTTTTTTTAAAAAGAATACCCCCTGAATTTTTTTTTTTTTTTACTTTTAGTCCATATAATTAACTTTCCAGTCATCTATATGCTAGTGCATGTCTAAAAGTAAAAAAAAATAAAAATAATTGAGGTGTAACTTTTAAAAAATATATTTAAAAAAAAGAAGTTAATCATTTTATTCAGCAAGGATGCAATGCAATTAATCAAAAGTGACAATTAAGACATTTATGTTGCAAAAAATGCTGTTCTTTTTCTATCAAAGGATCCTGAAAAACATTGATAGTTATATAACAAGATATAACATTAAATATTAATATAACAACTGTTGATAATCAACAAATCATGATATTTGAATGAATTCTGAAGGATCATGTGATTGAATAATATATATATATATATATATATATATATATATAATGTTATGCTGGAAATAAGCACATATTTCCATCTGAGTTAGTATCACACGTGATTTTGAGCTTTCTGTGTCTACGTCAGCATTCATCGCTTGTGTTTTCAGCACCTTGGACAGTGGCCAAACAGAAGCATGTCGCTGAGTAAGTGCAAGAGATTCTCCGTCGCTGTGCTGTGATTGGTCAGATTTAGAGAGGTTCTGTGACTCATAATGATGCCAGAAGGCAGCGACAGAGTGATGAGCTCAACCATGACTGAACTGGGCCTCTCGACAGAGAGCCCGACCAGCACCTGGCACTGTCCCAACACAACAAAACCAAACACCGTTTGTTAAGGAATGGTCTAGGTTCAATACAAGTTAAACAGAATTCCAAAAATTACAATTCTGTCATAATTTATGCGCCCTCATACTGTTTCAAACACCATTTTACACTACTGTTCAAAAGTTTGGGGTCGGTAAGATTTTTTTTTATGTTTTTGAAATAAGTCTCTTATGCTCACCCAGGCTGCATTTAAAACAGTAATGTTGCAGAAATCATACTAATATGCTGATTTAGCGGTTATTATTATTAGTAATGCAAAGTTACTAAGGAACTCAGTTTGCTAGTGAACTCAAAGTTTCTTAAGAAACAAAAGTTT
The DNA here is from genome assembly GCF_029890125.1 of Rhinichthys klamathensis goyatoka. Classification (NCBI taxonomy): domain Eukaryota; kingdom Metazoa; phylum Chordata; class Actinopteri; order Cypriniformes; family Leuciscidae; genus Rhinichthys; species Rhinichthys klamathensis. The sequence continues at coordinate 1,033,845 of NW_026606567.1, forward strand.
TGCTAGTGAACACAAAGTTTATTTAAAGTTGGAAGTTTTGCGAGAAAACGCGAAGATTCTTGGAGAACGCTGAAGTTTTGCGGGGGAACGCAACATTTCTTGGGGAACACAAAAGTTTTGCTAGTAAAAGCAAAATTTCTCTGAGGATGCTAAAGTTTTGCGAGGGAATGCAAAGTTTCTTGGGGAACAAAAGATTTGCTAGTGAACACAAAGTTTATTTGAAGATGCTGAAGTTTTGCGAGAAAACGCAAAGATTCTTGGAGAATGCTATAGTTCTGCAGGGGAACGCAAAATGTTTCTCGGAGAACGCAAAAGTTTTGCGAAGGAACGCAAAGTTTTTTGGGTAATACCAAAGTTTTACGAGGGAATATGCAAAGTTTCTTGGGGAATGCTAAAGTTTTACGAGTGAACGCAAATTTTCTCTGAGAATGCTAAAGTTTTGCGAGAAAACGCAAAGATTCTTGGAGAACGCTGAAGTTTTGCGGGGGAAAGCAAAGTTTCTCGAGGAACGCAAAAGTTTTACGAGGGAATACAAAGTTTCTTAGAGAATGCTAAAGTTTTGCGAGAAATCACAAAGTTTCTTAGAGAATGCTAAAGTTTTGCGAGAAATCACAAAGTTTCTTAGAGAATGCTAAAGTTTTGCGAGAAATCACAAAGTTTCTTAGAGAATGCTAAAGTTTCGCGAGAAATCACAAAGTTTCTTAGAGAATGCTAAAGTTTCGCGAGAAATCACAAAGTTTCTTAGAGAATGCTAAAGTTTTGCGAGAAATCACAAAGATTCTTGGGGAATGCAAAAGTTTTGCGAGGGAACGCAAAGTTTCTCGAGGAACGCAAAAGTTTTGCGAGGGAACGCAAAATTTCTCTGGGAACCAAAAGTGTTGCGAGGAAACAAAGATTATTGGGAGAAAAGTTTTGCGAGGGAACACAAAGTTTCTTAGAGAATGCTAAAGTTTTGCGAGAAATCACAAAGTTTCTTAGAGAATGCTAAAGTTTTACGAGGGAATACAAAGTTTCTTAGAGAATGCTAAAGTTTTGCGAGAAATCACAAAGTTTCTTAGAGAATGCTAAAGTTTTGCGAGAAATCACAAAGTTTCTTAGAGAATGCTAAAGTTTTGCGAGAAATCACAAAGATTCTTGGGGAATGCTAAAGTTTTGCGAGGGAACGCAAAATTTCTCTGGGAAACAAAAGTGTTGCGAGGAAACAAAGATTATTGGGGGAAAAGTTTTGCGAGGGAACACAAAGTTTCTCTGTGAACGCAAAAGTGTTGCCAGGGAACACAAAGATTCTTGGGGACGCAAACGGTTTCCTCCCATCTAATTTTTTTCCATCACCGTGTCCCTTTAGCAGCTCTGTAAAAAGAAGATCTTTTGCAGAATCTCCAGGCAAAATGAATTACCGGTAATAAAATGCATGCTAACTAATAGTCCAAAATGCACTATAAAATTTTCATTCACTCAAGACCAGGAAGAACAGGCAATAAAGTCAAATTTGCTTTTATGTCAACTTTAATTTCCGGTGAACCTAGGATGGTTTAAAAAAAGTGGGTCTGATTGGACAACATAAAAAATGGTTTGTCCTGATTTCCTTGCAAAATGCTTCCCTTGCTAATTTACACACAAAAAAAGCATCAAAATGAGCCTCCGAATGATTAATTTCCTAATTACACACACATTATTCTTCTGAGCTGTTTTCTTATTAGTTCTTATTAACAGTTCATTTATATTTTCCCTGTTCTGTAATTTGTCACAATGACCAAAATAGAAAATGCAGTTGTGCTTTTGAAGTGTTGGTGTGATGACTCACACTCGAGGCGTACAGTGTGGGATTTGTGTTTTTGTTCTGTGTGTTTGATTTGACTGCTATAAACAGATGTGTTTTCTGAGGTCGCAAGAGCTCAAAGGAGGCAAGAAGCGTGACAAAAATATAAAAGATCGCTGTGTGATTGCAAGACATCCAATTCGTCTGTCACCCCCCTTCCTTTGTCTTACCGACAGATCTGAAGTGGCTTTAAATGCCGGTTGCTTTTCCATAATCAGACAACAAAATGAAATCCTGCCATTTGACACGTGGAGGGGAATCAGACCCCATGGGAGGGAAGGACGCTTTGAATTGCAGGATGATTGTGTGTGTGTGTGCCTGTCTGTGTGGGCGTATATGACTGTGGCTCATATTTCCTGGAGCTTTAGATTTGTCAGCAGACAGGCCTGACTCTTCCTTGAGGTCGCTCTGAATTAAATATGAGGAGTCTTGTGGAAAAGTTTCTGCAGGACAAAGCAATTGTCAGGAGTTGTCTCAGCTGGTAATTTTAAATGTACTTTTACCTGTTTGACTTTAATTGATTCTGTTTGTGACAGTTGCAGAAAATAGTGTATGTTAAATCTAGAATGTGTACTAATTTGAAAATGATTGGCCCATTTTCTATCCATATTTAAATGAGGTATAGATTACTCTACAGTACAGCAGTTTGCCAGCCTTACATACTGTACTGCTGACTCTTGCTGTGAAGTGAGAAAGTTTGCATTTTCAGACACACAGGATATATTAAGAACAGTGTTGGCTTACTAATTACTGTATACTGTGCAGTAAATACTACATGCCTCCTATTTTTTAAGGCCGCAGCTATTTGCACTAAATAGCAACAAGAAGTATTTTCTTTGCACTAAGTGCAAATAGTTGGATGCTATTCGTGCAAATAGCGGCAGATACTAATTACATCTCGGTGTATTGTAATACACTATAAAACAGAGTATGCAATAACAACAGTATATGATTATATGTATTAAAATCATGGTAACACTTTACAATAAGGTTCATTAATTAAACATTAGTTAATGTATTAACTAACATTAACTAACCATGAGCAATACATTTGTTACTGTTTTTGTTAATCTTTGTTAACGTTAGTTAATACAAATCCAGCTTTTCATCGTTTGTTCATGTTAGTTCACAGTGCATTAAATAATGTTAACAAGATTTTAATAAAGTATTAGTAAATGTTGAAATTAACATTAACAAACATTAACAAATGCTGAAGAAGTATTGTTCATTTTTAGTTAATGTTAACTAATGTAGTTAACTAATGAACCTTATTGTAAAGTGTTACCAAAATCATAAATGAATGCTGCTTTATTAGTTGTCCTAATAAAGGATAAGGTCCCCTAACCCTCCCGATAAACACTTTATTCCCAGTATTAAATGCCCATTGGCCACTTTATTTCCACTTTCTGGATTTTTTAAAAAATTTTACTTCTTCAAACTAATATGTGATGGGAAAATGGAGAAGAATGAGTTTGGAAAAGGGAGATTCAAATTCGGGTTGGTCACGTCACCGTCAGACAATGACAATTTATCAAGTCACAGTAAAGACATTAATAATGTTACAAAAATGTTTATTTTAAATAAATGCTGTTCTTTCTATCCATCAAATGATCCTAAAAAAAATTATCGTGAGTACCACAAAAATATCAAGCAGCACAACTGTTTTCAACACTGATAATCATCAGAAATGTTTCTTGATCATCAAATCATCATATTAGAATGATTTCTGAAGGATCATGTGACACTGAAGACTGGAGTAATGATGCTGAAAATACAGCGTTGCCATCACAGGAATAAATTACATTTTAGAAAACAGTTATTTTAAATGAATAATATCTCACAATATATAAAAAATATATTTTGATCATATAAATGCAGCATTGGTGAGCATAAGAGACTTCTTTCCTAAAGTGTCAATTTGATGTGCAGTTCAGAATCTTCATAATAGATCCGCACTGCCCTACTATATATACATATTCAGATGCAGCCTGTGTCTGGATATTCAGACCTGAAAATACAATATGCAAAAAGCAGTACCGTATTTTCCGCACTATGGACCTTATGCACCAGAGAAACGTGGGCACCGCCATCTTTAGAATATTGTCTTTGAAGTTCCTTTTTTGCGGTCGCTCTGTATATTTCTATGGCATCGCTGTCCAGGAGTAATTTGCTGGTGAAGTTGATTTACTTATTGTAGAGTTAACGAAAGTTATCATGAGCATTGTAATGTTTATGATAAGCATTGTAAAGCATATATCTTAACAAATGGACCTTGGGAATTTTTTTTTTTACGAGCTGTTCATTCATAACTAGGCAAGATCGCTGTGAAAATACGGACCGGAAGTCAAAAGACAATGAGCTCAGCGCTGAAAAGGGGCGTGGCTACATAAGGTCTATAAGGCGCACTGGATTATAAGGCGCACCTTCAATGAATGACCTATTTTAGAACATTTTTCATATATAGGGTGCACCGGATTATAAGGCGCATAAATTGACTTAAACGGGGCAAGTTTTAAACCTGCTTTTAGCCTCTTAACAACCTTAATGTGTCATTACAAGTGCACAGCCATGTGAGTGAACACGGTGAATCTGACTGCAGTAAATGTGAAAGATATGAATAAAAATGATGTTTATTCAGCCAGCTCACATACCCATATTTTCTTCCTGTTTTTGGTCGAAGTCCACAGTAGGCGATTGTCGAGTGTGCGCGCGCGCGATCATTGGTACAGTGACCACCGGTCCATTCAGCCTCTGTCGAGAGCCCTGTGGAACAACAGTCCATCGAGATTACAGCCTGCTACGCCCCCTTCAGTGACGTTTTCTGCCCCCAACGGGCATCATCGCTGCCACCACACCGGCCATCGATCTCCTTCCGGATGAGCCAGTGCCCCACGGTAAGATCTCCCAGAACAGAAGGCCATGGAGGAGTACATTGAAGAGGCTCTCCAACAGGGTTACATCCACCCTTCCACTTCCCCTGCTGCTTAGAGTTTTTTCTTCGTGGCAAAAAAGGACGGAGGCTTGCGGCCCTGCATATGGTCTGGTAAATGCCCCCTCCGTATTCCAAGACTTTATGCACGAGGTGCTCCGGAAATTCCTTCATCATACCGTGATCGTCTACATCGATGATATCCTGATCTATTCCCGGAGCCTGGCCGAACATCGCCATCACGTTGCGGAGATCCCACAACGCCTCAGAGAACATCACCTCTTCCTCAAGGCCGAGAAATGCTCCTTCCATCAACCAACCGTCCAGTTCCTCAGCTATAACTTCAGTGAACACTGCATCCAGATGGACGAGGGGAAGGAGAATGCGGTCCGGAAGTTCTTTATTGGCATTGATGGTTCCATAAATCCCTTCAACATCCATGGAAGCTTTCCATTCCGCATAAGGTTCTTTAGATTTTAAAAATGTTCTTCGCTCGAAGAAAAAAATGGTTCTTTTCAGAACTGTTCACTGAAAGGTTCTTTGTGGAACCCAAAATGGTTCTTATGTGGCATCACTGTGAAAACACACTTTTGAAACTTTAAAGAGTGTACAACCCAAGATATGTAGTGAATGTGTGGCTTAAATTTGTTTTCAGAGTCAATTGTTCTTGATTTATAGATTTCCTTTTCTGAATTAAGTTAGTCTTAATGTATTAAAGTGTTTAAAAAAATGTAGAAGTGAAAGTGAGTGTTGCCTCTTGAAGAGTAGTAGAAAAGAGTAAACTTTATTATGGCCTGTTGTGTTGAGTTAATTAACTCATTGGGGAGTCGACAACTACTACTGCTCAACTCTTGCATGGTGAGCAGGGAAGACTTTCTGCTTCCTTTCCTGCCTTTGTCTGTGCTGAGAGCTGATATCGACTCTCAGGTTCCCTGTGGTGTGCGGCGCTCCTGAGGGTTCAGTCGTTCTGGATCTCCTCATGTTCTCTGGCCTGTGCTCTTGCTCTGTGCTAATGAACTCCCATGACATAGAAATATACAACAAAATAACAGCTGAGAGAGGAAGAACAGTGTCTCCATTTTAAACTAGAGAACTCCTAGGCATCAGGTAGCGGGTTTAGCACTTGGAACGCCATGCAGTTTCTTCAGAATAATCTGTTATTGACATTCATTGTCCTCACAAACATACTCGCATACAATTAGCAAGCATTCTATTCTAGCCTGGTTGCGGAGGTTAACAGGATGAGCCGTGCAGATTTATGAACACAAGTGGGCGGAGCCTAAGGATTTGGAACTATATAAATAGTAGTTCTAATCAAAGGAAATCTATAAGCACTGAGAACAAGTGAATAAGAGACACATGAAAAGGAGATTGTCCATTCTGACCCACAGACATGGTATAGTAAGGGATTAGAGTCAGCTTTCCTCTACGACACAACCTAAGTATGGTAATGTGCTACGCGGTGCTAATGTGGTCTGTGTACTGGACACTATTAGTGAATAATGAGTTTAGCTTAAGTCTGAGAGATTTGTCTGTGATAATATGGCCATGAGCTGGGAGTTAAAGGAAATATTTTAAATGTGGAATTGTGCACATTGAGATAAGGTATTGATATTTTGAGAGAATAGTGTTTTTGAGAAGCTTTCGAGTGTGACGCTTACCAACTAATATTTCAGTATTTATTATAAATGGTTTATCTGTGCACATCATTCTGTTTAAGTCATGTGCCCTCATAATGTTTAATCAGAATAACTTCCCAAACCCAGAAGTGTTTTCACCTATGTTATTTATCTATGGACCAAAGTATAACAGAAACAGAAAGCAGATCCATGTTTTGCTTAATTTTTTGTTTGGGCAAGCAAAAATGGGAATTTGGATTTCACGTAAAAGCAAAATAAATAATGCAGGGTCAACTGATGTAATGTTAATTTTAAAAGGGTTAATTAAAACTAGATTAAAGGTGGAATATGCATACTATAACTTGGTTAAAGGGGGGTTAAAGTAAAAAAAAAAAGTCTCTTCTCTTCTCTTCTCTTCTCTTCTCTTCTCTTCTCTTCTCTTCTCTTCTCTTCTCTTCTCTTCTCTTCTCTTCTCTTCTCTTCTCTTCTCTTCTCTTCTCTTCTCTTCTCTTCTCTTCTCTTCTCTTCTCTTCTCTGATGATGTGTTTACTGGTGTGAGGGCGGGATCAACCTTTCACTCACATGAGATAGACCAATAGCAAACCACAACCATCCAAACAATTTCCCATGGACAAAATCAAGTCCTGCCCTACATTTTTTCTTGTTCCTGAACCTGTTTCACTCGGATATGTCACAATAGTGAAGATACTTTGTTCAGGCCAACTGTAGTTTTCCAAAAATTGCTACTTATTTTGCTGCTCTATGATTGGACGGAATGACAAAAAAAAAAGAATGATAAAACGTTCCAATAAGCACAAGAATGATATAAAAATACCAATATCTCTAGCACTTTCTGTTGCTTAAACAGCTTCATGTCTTTGTTGGTATGAGAAATAGTAAAAAAATATTACATGTATATATTATATAAATATTCAATATATGATATATACATTTCATGTATATAATAAATATAATAATAATGAATAATACAATAAATTAATTATTTTATATTAAATTAGTATGCATTTTCCCCCCACAGAAATAGTTTGAATGCAGTTCACTTTGTATTTACAAATTCCAAACTAGTATGTAGCAACTTCTCAGGAAAACTTGAGACAGCAAAAGTGTCCATCTGTCTGGTCTCAGGGCCCGTTTACACAACACCGTTTACAATTAAAAATGTGAATATTGTGTTTTGGCCATTCATTTACTCTACATCAACATTTTGGGGGCCTGAAAACGCAAACTTTTGAAAACGGGTTTCATAGTGCAAGTTTTTAATTTTTTTTAAGCCATGTGACCTACAAAAACGTGAATCTGCATGGTGACGTCATGGACATCGTAGTGTTCACTCTATAGGCGCTTAGTGTTGATTCAGAATCAATACACTGTTAAAGAAGCAATCACTGCAGCGCTCTCTTCTCTTTTATTTGATTCTTAATCATCTTATACTTCTTCAGTACTGAGATCCAGTCATGGCACAAAACAAAAATGGATACACTCGCTTTGACAACCCCCCACATGTCACCACCATGGATCAGCCTGCCCCGCCAGGCTTCATGATGCCTCCCCCTTCTTATGATGCCAGCGTTGCTCATGAAGGAGTGGGTCCTGGAGTACCTGTTACCGTATATGCTGGACCCCCGTATGCACCACCAACTGCTTTTGGGAATCCCATGTACGGACAGGAAGGGTCTGGATATCCACAGCAACCGTATCCTCAAGTAGGACCGTACAAACAACCACTTCCGTATGAAGCGGCAATGGGTGATCCAGTGCAAAACGGCCCACCTCCAGACTATGAAAAGAACCAGTTCGAAAGCTTTGGACTCGATAATAAAGTCATCAGAAGGATGTTCATTCGAAAGGTGTTTTCTGTTTTAAGTGTGCAGCTGGCAGTGACCTGTGGCTTCGTGGCCCTCTTCACTTTTGAGCCTCACGTCAAACTGTTTGTGACGATGAACACGTGGACGTACTGGGTCGGCTATATAGTTTTCCTCGTGCCTTACCTGGTTATCCTCTGCTGCGGAGAGTTTCGCCGGAAGCATCCGTGGAACGTCATTTCTTTGTCTATCCTGACACTGGCGATGTCCTACATGGTCGGGGTGATATCCAGCTTCTACGATACTGAGATCGTGGTGATGGCTGCCGGCATTACAGTGGTGGTTTGCTTCACGGTGATCATCTTCTCTCTACAGACCAAGTATGACTTCACTTCCTGTTACGGGGTGCTGTTCATGTGCTTCATCGTCCTGTTGTTCTTTGGGATCCTTTGCATCTTCCTGTACAGCAGGATTCTGGAACTGATCTATGCGTCGCTGGGTGCGCTGATCTTCACCTGTTTCTTGGCCGTGGACACACAGCTGCTTCTGGGGAACAAGAAATTATCCCTGAGTCCGGAGGAATACGTCTTCGCTTCCCTCAGTCTGTATTTGGACATCATCCAAATCTTTTTATACATTTTGCGAATCTTTGGAAGAAGCAAAATTCCACCATTGGAGATCATCATGCGTTCGTGCTTCCAGAAACAAGCGCAGTGTGGCGCTTTCTTCTATGTTTAAATGCTTTCTTGTGTCCCAGTTTGATATGCAGACACAACTATAATTAATCTATTTGTACTTCCTGATATGTATAACAATGTGAAGCTCTAGTCTTTACGATCAGTGATTCATTTTCCTCTCTGCTGTACTTATGTTTATATTATCCCTTCTTGATATTTTGATGCATTACATTTTACCTTTAAGAAGGGAATAAAGACATTTTTAGGAAAAAAAAAAAAGAAGGCGCTTAGTGTTTCTTTAAAAAGTGATATCGCCACCTACTGGCCTGGCATGAATAATACAGTAGTTTTCCGTGTTAATGGGGATCATTTCGACAACGTTGTCGTCTGTATGCGAAAAAATGGCAAAGGAAAAACTTTTCCATTTTTAGTACATCGTTAACGTGTAAACGTACCCTCAGTCAGAGCTCCAAAAGACCAAGCATGGCCAAATAGACAAAACTACCATCATGTTGGTGTCATAGCAGGATGTTTAATCTTTGTTTGTTGACTGTGGTGATTCCAAAGCAAAGAGCAAAGCATGGGTTGAAAATATACTACCTACTTGTCCAAAGTGTGGACACAGGTTTTTATTATTACTATTAATGTTTTGTTTGCATTTTCGAATAATAGTTTTCATGACTTATTACTGATATAACACAAATGGCAGTATGGGAATGATGTGACCAAAATAATGTTAAAAAAAATAATCATTTTATATTTGAGCTTCTTTTTCTTTGTCTAGATTGGAGCTTTGCATAGTATTTCACATGTTGAAGTATTCAGCCATTTAGAGTTTGAGAAATAAACTTAAGAGTCTCTGAACTTTTGATACGGTACTCCTGTTGGTCAACCCGTTTAACCTTGTTGTACTTTCACTGAGTATTTTTAACCGTTGTTTACAGTGCAAATAGGGAAGTCACCAGGACAAACTCCTAATTCATCCAATTATCTAAGCCGACTGAACTACAGGAGCTGGTTTGAATCGAAATGTCTCAAAGCCTTAGTGACATTTATTTTCAGTGCAAAAACCCTTGTGACCAACAGTGCAGTGTTGCATTGTGTTTTTGTATTGTCCGTATCTTGATGTGTTTTAACCCAGAATTTATCAATCACAACACAATATTGCACTATAATATTTATTGCAATACAATATTTAAATTGTTCTTTGGACACATTTACCCAAATAATCTAATGTGTGCACTATCAACCGATTACTGACTGTGTAAATGCGTCTCTATAGCACGCATTGTGGATTATCGTGCAATTTATACGCAAAAATGAGTTTTTACGTGTATATGATACGCAGTTTTCGCGTGCATTTGATACGCATCAATATAAATAATCAAATAATGAAAAACAAATTGCAGTTATTATTACGATCATAAAATATTCACCACAGAATTATAAAAAAGTAGATTGCTGTTTGTATAAGTAACTGTTTAGTAACCCTTTTTTAAGTGGCATTTACCAATTTAGCAAACACGCACAATTTTATCCAATAAAACATTTATTTGGTTGTCAAGGGCTTGTAGCCTATTCACATAATTTTTCCCCAATTGAAAAAAATTGAAAAAAAGAAAGAGGAAAAACCCATTCCATCCATCCATCCGACCGACCGACCGACAGACCGAGGTCGTTATGTATGAGTCATTGAATTGTTCATTCACACCTATTAAAAAATAAATAAATAGACTGCAGCACTTATCATTTTATGTATGTATTCATAATATTCTATTATTAATTTTTAACACTAATATTAAAATATTGAAGAATTTAAATAAATGAAAAATAATTATATATTTATTCCTTTTTAAGTGTATTTGTATTTATTTGGATAAATGTAAATGTAATATGTGCATGAGGGCCTAGTTTAAAGTTAACATTTACAGTGATCTTTTTAACAGACTTTTTCCTTACTTTTTGAGTATCTGCAGCAACAGTTCAGTAACTTCACAAACTTGCATTTTTATATATTTTTTACGCTAATATGGACACATTTTTTTTGCTGCTTTCTGATTCAAGTGCTAAAACAGTTCAGGTTCTTGAGAAGCACTGCACTGCTGAAACATTTTGGAAAAGAAAAACCATGTCCTCTAAAAGTGCTGCATCATTCTTTGGAGCGCTATACACGCTGTCGTTTTAGTTCTCTGGTTTTGCTGGCAACTCCAGCCACTGAGCCTCTGACTGCAATATCAACACCACTCCTGCCGGGGAGTCATCGCTGCAGTGTGTGTGTGTGTGTGATTTCATTCTCAGGAGTGTGTCAGGTCTCTTGTCTCAACTCATTCTGCTTCCCTGTGTCTCATCTGTCTGCGCTGACAGTGCTGCTTTTCATGATGCTGCCCTGGTTTACCTTTTTACCTGCATGTAAAACAACTAATCGGCTTTCTTTCACCTTCCTTAATTTATCATGCTTCGACAACCATATATTGTAAGCCGCCATGAATAAGTCTCTGATGTCCCCGGAGTGTGTATGTGAAGTTTTAGCTCAAAATACCCCACAGATATTTTTTTATAGCATGTTAAAATGGTCCCTTTTTGAGGGTGAGCAAAAACGTGTCGTTTTTGTGTCTGGCCCTTTAAATGCAAATGAGCTGCTGCTCCCGGCACAGAGGGCGGAGCTTCGAGAGCTCGTGTGTGTTGGCAACTCCGATTACCTCACACAGACACGCACTGAAAATTTCAAAAACTTTTAGCCTTTTACGTTCAAACCGGAGTCCACAAAAATGGAGAGACTCAAGAAGAAGTGACATCGTGTAGAATGCAACAGGACATTTCTGAATGGTTAGTTGATGAATTTATGTAGTAGCTAATGTGGAGTTAACTATCTTCTACTAGTCATTGATTAGCATATTCTGTCATGATAATCTATAAATCTTGTTCCCGGGGGTTGGGTTTTTTGTACATTTTAGGGTTAGTGATGTCACTAACCCATGAAGAAGCTCATTGTAGTCCCTAACATCTATTTGTTGTAGTCCTTAAAAAGCGATTTCTATAAAATAAAAAATCTCACTTTGCTTTGAACTTTGAGCATCGTAACTTTGCAGATATTGTTTATGCTCAAACAGCAACACACTAACTAACATTACACTAACTTCCATTTCATGTCGACATTAATTAAGATTTATAACATCTGCTCCTAAGAGTAAAGAACTTATATATGTGAGGACACAAGATAAGAATCTTGTTTACACGAGGAGAAACTGGACATCTATTCACCTTGATGTAATGAAATTCTAATAAATCTGTAAAACTTTGTTTGGTATGCCAGCACAATCTCAAGAAGCAGCAGCAGCAACAACATGACCAAGGTTAAAGCTGGAGGCTAGCCTGCAGTTTCCATCAACCTATTGCATCAACATATTTTTTTTACTCCAGGTATCTTTTTTGTTTATTAATTCATTGTCAAACGCACTTGTGTTTAACACAACTTTATTTAAAGTCTAAATGTGTAATTTCTGCGCCATTACCTTCACAAAAAATGGAATTTTCAGCCGGGTTTGCTGAACACTTTTATGTTGGTCAGACAAACAGATGTGAGTCGTGCCCCAAACTCTCAAAATTGCTACGCCAACATTCAGGCTTATTGGCATGCTCAAAAAACAGCTTTTGTTTTGATGTTGCCACCGTCTTTTCTGAGATATCAAGCTTGGATAAGAGAAAGTATTTTAACATGGAACAAATTGCACATTTCACCTTTAAACAAGGGCAGTGAGAGTGCTGTGCCTATTATGTTTCACTAGGGGGCTAAAAGAAGCTGTTACTAAAGCAGTCAAGCAAGACCAAAGATAGATCGACACTCAAAGTAATTGCCTTGTTCTTTTTTGTCAATTCCACAGAGCTGTGCTATTCAATGAAAGCCCTGGTACCTGCTACAGGCTCTTTAAAAACAAGCCGACTGAGGTACAAGTCAGCTAAGGTGACCAGATTTCTGAAATGGAAACCAGTTCAGTGGTCTAAATGTAATTGAAGTCTCTCTTGTTATTATATGAATTAAAAAATAGGGACAATACATTTTTTGTATGTCTTTATTTTTTAATTGTTGTGAATATACTGTTATTATAATTAATAATTAAGATGTTCTTGTTTTTGATCTTGTTTTAATACACTGTGAAAAATATTAAATACTAACCATTGCACACAGCAAAGACATCAAAACTGTTTTGTTATATTATAACAAAATTATGATATATAACAAAATAAATAGAACAAAATAAATATGAGGACATATGATAAATAAAACTGTATTTAACATAATTTTTTTACTTTTTGTAATTAAATTTAATATTTTCACAAAAATGAATATATTGTAGCCTATGTTTATACTGTAATTACAACTTTTTTACAACAGTTATTTTATGTTTGTGTTATGAGGCTTAGTTGTTCTGGCTTTTTGCAGTGTTTTTGTGGTCTGTTTTGAATGTGCTGTGAAACAGATAGCAATTATTCAGAATGATATCGATGCTTTGTTCTTCTTAAAGGGGTCATCGGATGCAAAATTTACTTTTATATGGTGTTTGCATATAAATGTGTCTTTGCAGTGTGGACACAACCACCATGAAAAAAATCCATTCACTTTTTTATTTTTTTTAATCCTCAAAGTCTAAACACTCTCAATAATCAAGCCGTTTGGATTTTCTGAGCAATATGATGTCATATTGCTCATGCTCCTCCCACGACCGCTGACGGACTGTCCCGTATTAGCATATTTCCACCCGCAGACATTTGTATACTGTCCACCAAGGAAGCACTTTACATGGCCGTTTCTCAATATGCGTTCTTGTCTGTACTTGTGTTCTTGTGGACTTGTGAAACGTCATCAGTCACTGCCCAAGTACTGTTCAAATTCAAAGTTCACATCTAGCCAAGTCCAGTTCAAATCCCCGGATGTGTTCTTGATCCGCCCCGTTTACCGAGGATGCATCGAGAGGTGACTTGTGCGGACTTGAGACAGCCAGGTATCCCAGAATGCATCTCGCACCAACCAGCAAGCGTCAATAGCAGAGGAGAAAACCCGCGTAATATCAAAATACTAGTACTGTTATTGTGTCATGAAATGTAATTTTAAGAATGTTTCAGGCGAGAATGTGGTTGTTTAAAACTCAAATCTGTGGTTTATTTATAAAGATAGCGCCTATTTGAAAAATGTCTCTGACGTTTTCGGAGTTGTGACATCCAGGCGTTCACCGCGGGTGTTCAACGCTCATCAACCCCGACTGGAACAGCTTTTCCTCGGCTAGTGGGTCTGACGTTTGCCGCTGGCTCTGATGTCTCTAGTCTAGTGGATAAACTTGACGTAATAATTCGTCTTGTGTATAAGTCGATCTTTGGTCTCATTAAACTATAGTTTGTTCCTTGGCAAAAAATCGTTTTAGCTGAGGGCAAAGTGAAGTTTCATAACTTTATATATTAAGGCTATTTAACTTTATCTTTGTAGCCTATTAGAGAGCTTACTTATGTTTGAATTGTTTGCCTTATTTATCATTGTAGATATTATTGATCATTAAAACTGACATTTAACAAAAAGAGACAGGGTTGTGTAATTTAATTTTATTTACTTTAAAATATATATTTTTTATATTTATTTTAACATTCTCTTCACTATGTACAATAAAATAAAATGACACAACCCTGTCTCTGTTTGTTAAATGTCAATAAAAATAAATAATGTTTCATATTTTTTAAATGAAAACAAAAAGATCATGTTCATGTTGTTAAAAATATATGCAGTGAAGATGTACGCGTTGCCTGAACCACATGGCCATTAGGCTACTATGTTTAAGATTTTTAAATGAAAAGAGGCAGGGTGGTGTTTTATAACATATTTCGTTTTTATTGTTGACGAAAAGAGGCAGAGTTGTAGCATTTCGTTTTATTGTTGCCTAAAATATACATAAAGATAACCGGAGTAGCCAGAGCGTGGTGAGTGACGCGATCAAGAACGCACTGTTCCATTTGCAGAATAACTGGACTTGCGTCCTCTCGTCCTCGGGAGTTCGTTCTCCTGAGTCGAACTTGGCAAGTCCGAACTGCCAAGGACGCAAGTCCGAAGTTTGCGTACTTGGTATTGAGAAACGGCCCATGTCTTGTGTCGACACGCCCCACAGAAGAGAGGGGTGGGGTGAGCAGTTGCTCATTATCATTTAAAGAGACATGCACCGAAACGGGTCGCAGTGAACAGAGCTGTTTTTGAAGAGGTAAAAAGGGTGTTGTTTCACACAAAAATTGATGAATTTTAACCAAAGTATGTTACAAACTTTACATAAAGACCCTAAGGAATCATACCAACTTGTGGAAAATGGGCATCCGATGACCCTTTAAGGGGGAAAAAATACTGTTGCTAATGCTAAAACTAGTGCTGTAATATATACAGGGAACCCTCTCATCTGGTACATTACTATAATATTACAGGTTAAAACAACAGTCTAAAATATTATATTCAACTGCTATTTATTTTCAGGTATAATAATTACACTCAAATAAAAACTGAAATGTTTGTAGACAACTCATAGTTTTCATAAACACTTGTCTTCATGGCAAATTTATTCAATCATACATAGATAAGCTTTTCTTCAGTGTTTTATAGCTAACTAAATGCAGCGAAATGATGTAAATGCAGCGTTTAGTGACATCATTGACGTCTTTCCTCGGTTGAAACACTGATTGAGCGACTACAAGAGACATGGTACTTCTCTGTAAGTTGTACTGTATCTTTCGACATACCTTCTGATGTTCATGCATGTTTTTTCGTGCTATAACGTGTATTGAAGTGAACTGAAGAAAAGACTCGCGCTCCACGCTGCCGCTCGAACTAAGGCGCTACAGCGATCTGTCACGTCACATTTAAGAGCGTCAAAACGCCATTTATTGTTTGAATTTTGTGATAAAATCGACAGAATTTGAAAGCTGAGACTTTATTTCTTATCAGAAGTAACAAAGCACAAAGCTCTTTGCGATTATTGGATAGGAAGCGCCCTACAAATAATGTTTGGTCCTGGACCTGGCAACCCTGGCTTGAACTACGGTGATTCATAGTACAAGTCGTTTTTTCCGACCCCTTTTGATTGACAGGATAATCTGCCCTGATCATCGGCTGTTTTTAGACAAATTATTGCTTTTTTCGGCCAATACGATACATCAGCACATCCTTAATTTTTCTCTAGGTGAAAAGAGCCTATGGCAACAAAATAACCAAATTCTACATAAAAGATTTTCAAAATTATTTTGTGGTCAATTCAGATGTTGATTTTGAAGAGATGTTTGTTATATGAACAAGTCAGCTAATTTAGCCTTTTCTCCTGGTGGGGTGGCAGAAAAAGAAATCGCTTGCAGGCCAGTGCCTGTAGGCTACATGCTAATATTACCTCACATCCTCAGCAGAATAGGCCTATAAACATGTGTTTTGTGTGTTGATTAATCACTGAAATCTCCATATCTAACATGACTTCTTCAATAGCAGCCATCTGTTAACTGGAACATGACTGCAGTCTGCTAGCTTACATGTTTGAGAGCATGTGTGTTGATTCACCTTGAGAGGGGTTTTGGACTGTTGAGGAGGAGACTTAAACATATGGCTTTGGCTTGTTAGTGCTGGACTGTTACCGCAGTAAAGCAAGCAGTAGGAGGCAAAATCCTTGATTTACCCTGATTATAACTTATATTTATCTAACTTATATTTATGCTCAATTTAGCTTTAGCTATTAAGCTGTGAGCCATCCATCCATCCATGAAATCCTTTTTTTTTCCCTTTTCAGGCTTTTCCATTTAAACCTGCCCACAAACTTGCCCGCGGGGCTGTTAAAAAACATTGTGACTATCAAGTGTTTATGCTACACCCGTCTTACATGACACGCAGCTGACATGCTAATAGCACTCCAAATGCCCTGTAGATACAAGTAGCTCAAGTCCTTTTTGGCTACAGTCTTGTAAATGATTGCCAGTGACCTGAATCCTGAGGGGTCAGAAGCACACCATGCTCCGACTGTTTGCATTGCAAATATCTGATAGGCCTTATCCAACTCCTGTTGATTTTTCCTCCTGTACGTCTCCATAATTATCCTTGTACCGCCTGTGAGTAGCAACAGATGGATGGACTAGAGCGAAGGGGTGGCGGAAGGATTTGAAGGATGCGCATGCACATGGTTTATATGGAGAGCACTGTGAATGACCCTCTGTTGAACAGCTTCATGTTTTGCTGGCTGTGATAAGATAGTGGAAACCTTTTTGGTTTATTCATTGCATACTTTGACCTTTAACTGATTAGAGAATGACTTTAATTTCCTTGTTCGCCATTTAACAACCATTTCTCACCTTTCTGACACCGAATAGTGTTGAATGTGACATTAAACGAATAGTTCACCAAAAAATGAACGCTCTGTCATCTTTTTCTCAACCTTATGTTCTTCCAGTCCAATCTTTTTGGTACTTTTTTTGTCATTTTAAAGCTTGATTAGACTTTCATTATATGAAAAAATATAGATCAGGATATTCTTTAAAAATTAATCTTTTGTACTCCACAGAAGAATGAAAGTCAGATGGGTTTGGAACATCATGATGGTGAGTAAATAACGTGTAATCCTCATGTCAGCTTTAATTGACTGGCAGACGTGTGTTTGTTCAGCAGTCTTTATTTTACAGAAGTTCATGTTTGCTGCTGTTTGTTTGTCGTGTACTGATGATCTGGAAGCCAAGGTTGGCAGTACACATGTGTTTTAACAGGTCTGCCAAGAGTGAGAGAGACTTTGATATGGTTTGTACTACTACTGTATGGACTTTTACCTCAGGAGATATATTTGAGCTTTCGCATAATAAGTTTGTCATATTGCAAAGAGACCTTTAAACTGCCATATTTGTAAACAAGTTTCATTCATGGCAATTTATTAATTCTTAGTAAAATATAGATGTGAGTTAATGTAGGAAATCTTTTTTTGTGTGTTGCTTACTTTGGCATGCATCATTATTAGTTTTGCTTATTATAGTTAGGGTCATGATTATCAGGAAAATGAAGAAAATCCACTGAAAGTGAGACCAGAAAATCATAGAGACTGGGGTTAGTAAGCAACAAATTAGCAGAATAGCACCATAGTAACATTGTGCATAGCAAATTCAGAAAACAATCAGAACCTTATTCACAGCAGCACCATGACAGGTATAGAAAAAGTGAGGCTGTGAGGGATAGACTACTGTGTTTTCAATGGCAATCTGCTGTAAAAAGCTGTATAAAGTCATGCTTAGGTCAGTCATATATGACAGAAAAAGTCTAAATTATGACTTAAGTCATAATTATGAGAGAAAAAGTACAAATTTACATCATAATTTCACATATTTTTATTACTTTGTCAAAATCGACTTTTTATGAGAATTACAACTTATTTCTTATAGATTCACTTATTTTAAGTCATAATTTTGAATAGGTATGCCAATTTATGGAATCCCATTACCGCCAGATAAGGGGGAAAAAAATCATGCTCTGGTGAGTCATAATTATTATGTCAATTTCGATTGATCTCATAATTATGACTTTTAAGTCATAATTTCGACATAATTAATAATTTCAACTTTGTATGTCAATTTTGACTTTTTGTCATAATTTAGACTTTTTAAGTAATAACTTGTAGTTATAGCTCTCTGAAACAAATCATGTATATCTTTATCTAGCACTGAAATGGCATCTTATCCCATATTTTATTTCTGTTCAAGTTGAAATGATGTTTGAATGGAAGATTATGCATACTATAAGTGGCTTCTATTTACTGTAAACTACCTATTGTTTCTTAAATAAAGAATGTAAAGCATTGCACAAAATGTTGAAATCACTCTCAGATGAAAAGGTTATAGAGCCTTTTAGGGGTTCACATCATGAGATCACTTTATGCACTTAATTTAAATAAATGTTTAGTTTTAATTCAATTTTATGAATTAATCAGCACATAAACACACTTTATCACTAGACACATTTGAAATAACCCGTCGTCAAACATGAAAGTATTATGCAATCATTTAAGAAATTTCACACCTGTACAGCCGCATAGCAACACCTTGGCAACCACCTAAAACATAATAGCAACCACATAGCAACATGCTAAAAATAACTCAGAACACATTTGCAACAGCATAGCCACACCTCGGCAACCATATAGCAATGTGATAAAAACGACTTAGAAAATCTTTGCAACCGCATAACAACACCTCTGCAACTGCATAACAACACCTCAGCAGCCACATAGCAACGTGCTAAAAATCACTCAAAACTGTGCAGCCACATAGCAACACCTTGGCAACCACATACAACATCATAGCAACCGCAGAGTAACATGCTAAAAAGCACTCAGAACACCTTTGCAACCGCATAGCAACACCTTGGCAACCACCCCCAAAATCATAGCAACCACATAGCAATGTGCTAAAAATCAGTCAGACACCTTTGCAACCGCATAGCAACACCTCGGCAACCACCCACAACACCGTCTGCTATTGACTGAAAAAAAAAGCTCCATTGTTGGTCTTCTCTGCATGTTTCTGAAATCCTGCTATGTTAGAAGTGTGGTTCACTGCCAATACATACTGACCTCTGCATGTAGAGATGCCAAAATGGCCTCAATAATTCATTTCTCACTGTGCTCTCGGCTGTTTACCCATCCATACCAGCCGGCAGCCCTCACTGCTTCACAATCTTGGATTTGTAATGTCTGGTGAACTGTGCAAAGTAAACATGGTGGATTTCTTAGGAACGGTTGGAGAACTCACAGCATCAACAACCTGACTGGCCTCTCAAAATAAAGTACATTTCTTTTTACAGATTTTTGATAGTATTGTTGTGCATGTAAACACTCACTGTTTGCATGCAAAGCAGTGTGCCTTATTTGAAACCTCTGCTACAGTATATGACTTGAAGTTCAATTAATATTATTTAACAACACATACAGTAACTGTAATTATTCAGAGCATCTGTTCGTGTGGCGCAGATTTCTTCAGGCATTATGTCTAACTACTTAACACTAGTGTGTTTCCCACTGATAAATCCAACACTGCACACGTAGCTTCTTATGTAATCAACTTTTTCAAGCATAATGGGCATTACGTGACTGCTCACACTGTGCTGGCAATAAACTTTCTAATGGCTTTTCCAACTAATTCTCTACTTAACCGAGAACTATTGCAACAACCCTAGAAAATTAAGATAATTAGCATTACCCTAACAGCTTTATTTGACTCTTACTTATGAGGAAATGGCAAAACCTATGAAAGCTAGTTTCCACCACTGAAAAAAAAGTAAAAAAGTTTATTGTGACTTTTTATCTCACAATTCTGTCTTTTTTCCCCCAGAATTGCATGATATACATTCAGAATTGTAAGATATAAACTTGCAATTTTAAGAAAAAAAGTCAGTCTTTTTTCCTTCAGTATTTGACTAGTTTATATCTCACAATTCTGAGAAAAAAAGTCAGAATTGCTAGAAAAAAAGTTTGTATTGTGAGGAAAAAGAGTCAGAAATTGCAAGATATAAACTCGCAATTACAAAGAAAATAGTCCAATTTGTAAGAAAAAAAGTCTGAATTGCGATAAATTCAGACTTGCGAGAAAAAAGACAGAATTGCAAGAAATAAACTTGTAATTGAGAGAAAAAAAGTCAGACTCGAGGGAAAAAAGTCAGAATAGCGAGAACAAAGTCAGACGTGCGAAGAAAAACTTGTGAGAAACAAAAAAGTCTGTCAATTGTGAAAGATAATTTCGCAATTGCAAGGAAAAAAGTCAGATTTGTGAGAAAAAAAGAGTCAGAATTGCAAGATATAAACTCGTAACTGCAAGTAAAAAGTCAGATTTGCAAGATATAAACGCGTAATTGCGAGGAGAAAGGTCAGAATTGCATTTTTATCTCACAATTCTGACTTTATTTCTCGAAGTTGCAAATGTAAATCTTGCCATTTTGAAAAAAAAAAAAAACAAACAGAATAGCGAGATGTAAATTCACAATTGTGAGAAAAAAAAATCGCAATTATCTTTTAAATTTTATACCGTGACGAAAACAAGCTTCTATACCTGACAGTAATTGTGACCTTACTCTTTATTGTGCATCAGAAACTTTTTTTTTTTTTTTTTACCTTTGATTACAATAAAAGTTCTTATAATTATTTGTATAATTATATTAATTTATTTCAATATAGTTTTAAATCTGGGTCTAATATATATATATATATATATATATATATATATATATATATATACACACACAAGCTATATTATTTAGTAAATTATATTGATTTATTATATTTTGTTATTTATTATAATTTACATTAAATTAAGAATTGTATAATGCTAAAACTGAGTCCTCTTGCATTCATTTTATTTGGTCCTGTCTTATTTTGTCTTGGGCACCAATAGAGTTTGGACTGACACTGATGGAAATTACAAAGAACTGGTCAGGGGTTCATCTTTACATTTAACAGTTGCCATGTAATGAGCACAAGACGAAGAAGGTGAATACCGTTTAACTGGAAAACTTTACACCCTGACCATATAGTATAGCCTTCATTGCAACGCCAAGGTCATGGGTTCGATTCCCAGGGAAAGCAAGACCTTATAAGAATGAAAATGTGTACCAGTTGAAATGCAATGTAAGTCGCTTTGGATAAAAGCGTCTGCTATTAAATGCATAACATGTAATGTAAATGCCTGTGTGGCCTTTACGTCTCTCAACAGCTGTTGAACTGACACAGGATGCAACCGCCTCTCCTTGACAGTACGAGGATACACTAATGATTATAGCAAATAACACCGACTGACAGGTTCCTTCGTCACGTCATCTGCGTCCTGATTCAAGAGCTTTGAGAGGGGCTGGGCTTCAAGTGACAGCCTAATGGTGACAGCCAATCAGATGGAGGGGAGGAGATTCTTTACCCAGCAACAGCTAAGTGTCATTACCCATTGCTCCACAACTCTCAGGTGGCCGTGTCCATACCCCAGGGTACGGCACACTGTGGCATGTTTTCTCTTGATCTCAATGCAGGACTTACAATGGCTTGTATGAGTTGAGTGGAGGTAATGACGAGGCCTGAAGGTGAAGTGGCTACACAAGGTTGTTGGTTTGATCTCTGAATCAACAATTGAAAAGTTCTGCACCCATTGAGTGAAGCATTTTCCTCCAGGTTGCTTCAAATTAGTGTACTGAAAGTCAGTTTGGTTGAAAATAGGTTGAGTTGAGTAAATTTACTTTTAAGTTTTATTTAGTTGATGCAGAAAAACATTCTAGAAGCTGCAGGTTATAAAGATGCATTGAAAGCTCTGGTTGTAGTTACAATAGATAGTCCCTTGATATACACTATCTTGGTGTCAATCTAACATGTACACACAGTAGACAAACTGCAGTTAAAGATTTGCATAATATCCGATAGAATGCATAATTGTCCCTACCAACTGATTTCCTACACGTCCTTACAAAAGTCTGCGGTCAGTAAGATTTCTTTTCTTTTGTCAAAAAGTGACTGTAAAGACAAGATTTCCATTTCAAATGAATGTTGTTTATTTGAACTTTCTAAACAATACTGACAAAAATGTAGCACAGTTTGCAACAACTGTTGTCATCTTTGATTGGATCATGGAGCTCTTGCTGCGTTAACGCCATGTCGTCATTACCGTCGTTTCGAGATGACAACCTATGACGTTATACCCGCAGCTGTTCACGTCCTCTGACTCAGAATTATGTGTTTATGTGGCAACACTATCAACAGCAAAATGAATCTGCAGTGGTCAGGTGGTACGGCAGTCACATGGTACAAGTCAGAGTTTCAGAGTTCACAAGGACATCTGGTAATTACAGTAATTTCTACATGGTGCGAATCAAAATAAATGCACCCTTATTGAGTATACTTTAATCCGGATACATTTGAAAATGGCGTTTTCATTTCAAAACACTGGCGTTTTCCTATTATAAAGTTCTCATGCTATTCTTCTGGCACAAACATTTTATTAGCAAAATCTCACACCACACCACCAGTTTTGCGTCCAGGTTGTACTGAAAATCGCATGGTCTAAAAATCAATTGTCATCATGTTTTGCCGCAGAACAGCAATTGCGAGTAAATTTTCTTTGCAGGAATGCAAAATGAAGATCGTACAAAGGAGCGTTTCTCTTTAGCAACACTGAAAGTGTATAGCAGACACAACAATGCCGGTAAAACCATAGAAATCTATGTATACAATATACGTCACATGACTAAACATCGTTTTATCGGTTTCATCGTTTTCGAATTTCACGGTCCACACTACAACGCAAAAACGGCATTTGGAAATTTATCCACTTGGAGACCGTTTTCAAAAAGCTCCATCTCAGTTGACAAAAACACAATCTCAATGTGGACGGAAGGCCAAAACGGAGAGAAAAAGATGCGTTTTCAAACAAAAACGTATTAGTGTGGACAAGGCCTTCAAGACTTATTTCAAAAACATTGAAAAATCTTACCGAGCCCAAACTTTTTAACGGTAGTGTAGCTGTGTCTCTTTCTTTTCACATTTTGAATGAAATTTTAACTCAAACCAATATTTCATGTCCATTCATTTTATTTTGGCAAATAGCCATGTAATAGGTGTTATAAGTTAACTTACATTTATTATCACAAACGAAACCTGATACAAGACCCCTTTGATTGAAAAGGATCCCTTACATAACATGCATCCAGCTATTAGAGGCCTGAAATATATGGCCGCTTCTTTTATTGGCGCTCGTGTTGAGAGTGTACACAGGCTGAGCTCTTAAGTACAGAGTCTCAGCCCGGCGGATGAATAGATGCAAAACAGACTCTATTAGCCGTGGGTGTGTTAGCCGGGCACCTCTCCCTCTAGTCTAACAAAAACGCTGTGCGTTAGCCCTGTGCTCCGGTTATTATTAGGACACCAAGCATTTCTCTCAGCAGGAAGTGGCTGCTGGTGCTTCCTATAAATGCTCGGCTGAAGCTAAACAGACACTGCTTATTTCTGAGCGCCGTGTTTATGTAAGGGGTGCAGGTGCTGGATTAACACACAGATAGTCTGTTTTTGTTGTGTCTTGACAGACACAGAGCGTCAGGTTGGTGTGTTGCTCAAGTGTGTGTTGTGTGTCAAGTCACCTTTATTATATAGCGCTTTATACAATACAGATTGTTTCAAAGCAGCTGTACATGGATAAACAAGAAAATAATGATTCAATGTTGTAATAGACTTCAATTCTGCTGTAAAGCAGCTCTAAAAAGACAATATTAAACAGTCAAGTATGCCTGTGCAGTGTGCAATTGTGACATTTTTTGATAAGAGTTGAATTTGGCAAGACAGATGTGAAACAGGAAGCATAAGGTCCTTATATAGTGACCAGGGGTAAATGAGAGGTGACACTGACCCTCTCTGGGTGGTAAAGATGTGGTTTTGATGTCCTGTGGTGGATTGGTCATCTGTTCCTCTCAGTCCACTGAAACTCACAAAGCAGAAATGATCTTTAAAGACGTTGCAGTGCAGCTGCTCTCTTCCAGAATGAGTGAACAGGGTTTCATGTTAAAAAACAGAACATAAAAGCACCATTAAAGCTTCAAAACAGGACAACATGCAACCTTTCCCAAGTATTCTAAAGTTATCTATCTATCTATCCATCCGTCCGTCCGTCCGTCTGTCTGTAATGTAATAAGTTGACTTGACTTAGAAATTTTAAGGCAATCAGTTTCCTCACTTTTTCTAAGTAATGTAGTGTATTAATGTTTAATTGGTAAAACTTAATTTAGTAAAGAAACCTTGTTGGTCAAGTACTGTTAACACAAAATCATTAGTTGTGTTAACTTATTATTAGTGTTCACATTACTAGGAAAATCTTAGGAAGCCGATTGCCTTAACATTTTCAAGTAAGCTGAACTAAAAAAAATATATGTTGAGACAAAAAGCAAGCAACAACAGATCTTTGGCAAAACATTATTTATTACTCATCAATTTTCTTCAGGCATTACAATGTACCAAACAATGCCATTCTGGCACCCCTTATATTAAAAAAAAAATGTCATTAATGTAACAATATGCATTAAAGGGACACTTCAGGATTTAGCATTAAGCTTTGTATTAGTAGAAAACTTGTAGTATTTTCAAATTACCGTGCTTTCCACCCTCATATCCCCCTGAGACGAGAGATTTATGTATTTTTTGTCTGGAAAAAATCCTCCGATGACGCAAAAATCGTCATTTTGCGTCA
The DNA here is from genome assembly GCF_029890125.1 of Rhinichthys klamathensis goyatoka. Taxonomy (NCBI): domain Eukaryota; kingdom Metazoa; phylum Chordata; class Actinopteri; order Cypriniformes; family Leuciscidae; genus Rhinichthys; species Rhinichthys klamathensis. The sequence goes on from NW_026606567.1 coordinate 1,058,954, forward strand.
TCGGAGGATTTTTTGGCCAGAGGCTAAAGACTACAGCCAGCAGTAGGGGCTGTCCCACATGTTTTCTACCGGCCCATAGGCAGTGTTGCCAAGTCCGCTTATTATAAGCGACTTTGGGCTTGTTTTTCTGTAAAGTCGCTTACAAATATTGGTAGTCCCAGTTTTTTTGGGCTTGTTTCTAAAGTGTAGTTGCTTATTTGGGCTTGTTCCCAGCTCGTTGTCAAGCAGATATTTTATATTTTGGGCGATCTCGAAATCCCGGGGAGACTCATCACGGAGACTCACTAGTAGCCTAGGCTTGTTGTTTAACTACTGCGCTCTGTTACCGGTAGGCGTGGCCTCCTAGGGCAGCGAAGCTAGTGCATTCTGGGAGTTGTTGTCTTTCATCCACATAAGCCAAAAATACATTTTCTGGCTTTTCTCAGTCTAGAAAGCTCCAAATTCAAAAATAATTTCACATTTCTTCTACATAAATGACCCATTTTAAATACACATTCATCTTTCCAGAGGTGAAGTATCCCTTTAAAACAAATCATGACTGATGAATAAACAAAGAATACTGACAATCTTGACAAGAAAGTGAATAGCTGACCCTGACCCTAAAAAAAATCAATGTAATTTTGACTCTTAAAAAAAACTTTTAACAGAAATAAGTAAAACGGTGCTCTTTAAAAAAATTTTTTTTAACACTTTAATTAAAAAGAATATTTAATTAATGTTGACTTTAGTGCAACAACAAGCTTTAAGGGTTAGTTTACGTTCCAAACCCGTAAGACTTTGGTTAGACTTTGAAATACAAATTAAGATATTTTTTAATGAAATCTAGGAGATTTCTCTCCCTCCATTGAAAGTCCAGGTAAACAAAACTTAAAAGATCCAAAAAGGTTATAAAAGGCATTGTAAAATCAATCCATTTGATTTTAGCATATTAATGACCTTGGATCTTTTAAGTTTTGGTTACCCGGACTTTTAATGGAGGGTCAGAAACCTCTCTGGTTTTCTTTAAAAATAATTTAAAAACGTGTGTTTCAAAGACAAACCAAAGTCTTATGGGTTTGGAATAACATGAGAGTGACAAACTGATGACAGAATTTACATTTTTAGGTGAACTATACCTTTAACACAATCTCAAACAGCCTTCGCTTACATCAACAGAAAGTTTTTAAGTGAATGTAGTTTTGGTTTTAGATATTTGTGTCCAAGGGAAAGAAAATAATCAGCCAAACAATTAGGCACACGACACCTGGAAAGTTTTCGAGATCATCCATGACTATGGCTCTGTCTAGAATGTGCAAGAAGACTCCAAATAGGGCTTGAGGAGGTATCCTGATGAAAGAATTCTTGGGTGTGTCAATCACAGTCCTAATAAAAACAGGAACAGCAATGTTAAAATTCTGGTTACATTACAAATTAAAATCAATATCCAAAATACATATAACAAAATACATATAACATATAACATATGGTCTACGTACAACTAGCAGAGATTAATTATGGTTGTTTAAGTATTGTCTGAAACATAGACAAAAAAAACAACAACAGTATAATAATTAAGAACTTGCATTCGACAAAATGTTTGATAAAAAAAAAAAAAAAAAAAATTAAACAAATGCAGAGTTTGCATGTCTGATCAAAGATAAGAGAGTTGAATGAAGCATATTGAATGCCTAAATGTAATGCATGTGTGGGGAATAACATTTTATAATGAAATATACTGAAAAAGTTACCTGTAAACATTTTTTGGAAAAAACTGAGCTAAATCACTACTAGAATTTTGTTTAAGAAAGAAGCATTGACAAGCTTAGCATATAGATTTAATTTGCGCAAGAAACTCAGCCTCTTTTCAACCGCCACTTTTTTTGTTTCGAGCAGCATGTTGATCAAGCGCTGAGAAGAATGCTTGAAGCTTTTGATTGTGATGCGATTTAACTCTGCATTGATCTGTGAAAGAAAAAAAAAAGTTAAATATACATTGGGCTTTTGGTTAATGTGTAAAAGGGATAATTGTTTGGTTTGCATTAACATGTTGGGAATGATTTCTTGTTAAATTCATCTTTAATGCATTCAATTACTTGAATGAACACAAACAGTTAGTGTGAAGGCATGGAATTGGACTAGTTCTGGTGCAGCTTACATGTTTTAAGCGACACTTCCACAAAAAACAAACACAATACTTACATTTCCATTGCATATCTCATTCCATAAAACAAATCCTGCAAATTAAGAAAATAATATTAATCTACATGTCTCATTCCACAAAACAAGCTTTGCAAATTAAGAAAATAATATAAACCTACTAAATTCTTACTATAAAGATTTATATATTTTTTTAAATTACGTATCACTGTGTACTGTTCAAACATTTTAATCTAAAGAAAAATAAATAAATAATAATAATATAAAATATAACATCCCTGCTCAACACATCTAAACATCCAAATATAAATCAGTAATCTGTAAAAATTTTCCTCAGTCTAAATTGTACACGCAATAAAAACATCTAAAACATAAAAAAAAAATTTCTTTATTGAATACATGCAGCCAAATATCAGTGGCTTGCAAATGCTAGACTGCTATCGATTAGCACAATCCAACAATATCAATAAAATAACATCACATCCAATATCTGTAACGCTAAGTTATTTAATCTGATTACTACATGATCGATTAATGTATTAAGCAATTCAGAAATAAATAAAACGACAAACAAGCACCAACTCACCTTTCCATGTGCTTCTCCCCTCAGAATCCAGTAGATGTAGAACTGCGCATGACCATTCGAAAATTTCACAATACTAATTATTTTAAGTAGAGGATAATTGAATCAATTAAGTTTAATAACTTTCCTTGATAAAACGTTGTCGTTACTTAGTTAAACTCAGTAAGGTCAACAAACCTATTCAAAATAAGTTATAATCACTCAATTTTATTAGTAAGATCATCAGTTACATTTTACAGTATCTATCTATCCATCTATCCATCTATCCATCTATCTATCTATCTATCTATCTATCTATCTATCTATCTATCTATCTATCTATCTATCTATCTATCTATCTATCTTCTAAATCTATCTATCTGTGATAGTCCATTGATTAACGTAATGCATCTGCTTTTGTATCATGGTAACACTTCCTTGTTTTATCTCTCGTCCTCTCTTCTGCTTTCCTCTCCTCACCTTCAGTGCTTTAAAAATAAACTGTCTTTCTTGTTTTTTTAGAAATAGCTTGACATCTTGGCAGACCATGCGGACAGTTCTTAGTTATTCCTGTGTTTCTGTTTGTGCAGCTGCGATGGACACATGTGACGTCAGAGGAGCAAGAGAGGCACAGGGCCGCTCCGAGAACAAACGCTGATTAATGCGGATTAAACAACGGCTGACATTAGAATACACCAACGGAAAGACAAGCCAGACGAGGTGGTGAAACACCCTTCATTGTATCTGTAGCGGCAAGCAAGACGCAGAGAGTTTCTGACAGGTGCTTTTACATTTATTTACCCCACAATCTTCATGTCCTAAACTTGAATGCATTGTGCATCATTGTTCACATTTAAGTGCAGTGAAAAATAACACTAATAAAAACAAGAAATAAAATTATAGAAAATAACATGCAAAACTAAAGCAATGCATATGTCAAAAAATGCAAAAATATTACACCAAGTACTTTGAATGAATATGAATATAAAAATTTTACATATTAAATGCAAATTAGAGACATTCTCTAAGCGAGCACATCATTATTTTCATGTAGCTAATTTGTTTCACTATCATAACAAATGTGTGCTTAACTAACTTTAGGACCATAAGTTAGCTGCACATTAACCTCTGCAGTATGACATCATTGTGTCTGCAACCTCATTAAAAGTGGGGAATACAAAGGTAAACCAATAACTGCAAAGGGTGATCATTTACAATGACCCAAGATACCAAAAGACAAACGCCAAAACCTCTACCATGGTTTGAGAAAGTGTGTGCATATTTGCTTTTCTGTTAGATAATTTTGTCAAATTATGTAGACCAGCATCCTCAATTGTATTGTGGCACACATGCAGAGTATTGTGGGTAGGGGAACATCATACGTGATTCACTGAAACTGATTAAAGCATAAACCAGACCAACTCTCTCTTCTTCATCTGACACTCTGCATCGTTGTGATTCCCATTCAAGGTTCTTGCCCTGTAGGTGACGACTGTGCATGTCTAATTCTCTCCTCTTTATCCTGATTGTTATTTTGGCCAAACGACTGTGTATGTCTGCATTGTCTATATCTCTGCGCTATTATCTTCCATCAGACGTAATGGGAGCCGCAGAGGAATTTCTTATGCACAAAGACTCATTTCCAGGGCCGTGGCTTTTAACAAGGCACACATTTTAACCAGTTTCCCATTCAATCAGCCATGATCAAAGACAAAAGCAGCCCAACACGCTACCCTAACATGGTAATTACAGTACGGACACAAATGAGTCCACTACTTTTAATGATGGACTAGATTTAATGGATTTATTGGCGGGAGCAGTTTAGAGATTATGCAAGGATCTCATCTACTAAGTTTTTCAGGGAAGTCTGGACACAAGATATGGATTTTTTTTTGTCCCATACACTGATTATTGCTACGTGTGTCATGTCTCCCATTTGTACTTTTATATTTAGTTTGCATTTTGCCCTGTTCTGATCCTGTTTCTAGTTTTGTAGTTCTTTTGGTTCCCCTAGTTTCTCCCTGATCATTTGTATCCGTGTCTAGTTAGTCTTGTCATCCCCTGTGTATTTAAGCCTCAGTGTTTGGTATGATAGTTGATCAGTTGTTCTGTTACAAGGAAGAGTAAGGAAGGCAGCTTATTAAACAAAACAAAACAGGGAACACGAGAAGCCAGGAAACAAGAGGACAAAAAACAAAACAAAACAAGAATCCACCAAAAACAACTGACCAAATAACATAGCAAACATTGGGGCTTAAATACATAGGGGATAACAAGAATAACTAGACGTAGGTGCACATAATCAGGGAGAAATGAGGGGAACAAGAAGAACTATAAAAGTACTACAAAACTACATTCAGAAAACAGGAACAGAACAGGGCAAAATACAAACTAATGTCCAAATGGGGGACATGACAGAACGCTTCCAAATGCTCCACACACAAAAAAACAAAATAGCAAAGGAAAAGTCCAGGAGGGTTGTGGAGTGGAGGCGGGACAATGGGGATGGATGGAAGGCCAGGCCCGTGGTAGTGGGCCTTAGGTGGAGCATCGGACAACCAGGGTGGAGCAGCAAGCCAGGGCAGAGCGCTGAGACCACCAAACTTGGGACCACTGAACATGGGAGTGCTGAGACCACCGGACTTGGGAGTGCTGAGACCACCGGACTTGGGAGTGCTGAGACCACCGGACTTGGGAGTGCTGAGACCACTGGACTTGGGAGTGCTGAGACGACTGGACTTGGGAGTGCTGAGACCACTGGACTTGGGAGTGCTGAGACCACTGGACTTGGGAGTGCTGAGACCACCAGACTTGGGAGTGCTGAGACCACCGGACTTGGAAGCGCCGGACTTGCGACCACTGGACTTGGAAGCACGGAGATCACCAGATTTGGGACCACCAGACTTGGAAGCGCCGGACTTCAGACCACCGCACGTGGAAGCACGGAGATCACCAGATTTGGGACCATTGGACTTGGAAGCACTGAGACCACCGGACTTGGGACCACCAGAAGCAATAAGACCATCGGACTTGAAAGCACCGGACTTGGGACCACCGGACATGGGAGCTCTGGGACCACTGGGCTTAAGAGGAGCTATGGGGACACCACCTCCTCAGGCACAAGGAGCTAGAAAACAAGTATCCACCAAACAGAAGACTAACTAGACACAGGTGCAAAAGATCAAGGAGAAACAAAGGGAACCAAAAGAACTATAAAAGGACTGCAAATCTAGAAACAGGAACAGAACAGGACAAAATGGAAACTAAACATAGAAATCCAAATGGGAGACATGATGAAGTGTGTCCATTCAATATGTTTAACTAATTTTTTTAATAGCTTTCATGCAGGATGATGAAGCGAGCGGACTCTTTTGACTTGGACCAGTTAGCAAAAACCTATTAACCACCCAGAACACTCTAGCAACCACATAGCAATGTGCTAAAACCACTCAGGACACCTTAGAAACGGCATAGCAACACCCTTGACGACCACTAACAACAACAGTCATGGTGAGTTTTTTGTATGGGCAAACCACTGCACACTATTCATATTTTTGTCAAAAAATATACAAAGCTATTTTAAATATAGTGCTGTACTAGTATTTTGTACTATTTACTATTACTATTATAGAATGTATGAATATTTTGAGGTAGTTTTATTTTTACATTTTTAGTTTTCATTTTGAATTTAAAAGATTTTGTCTAAGTTTAAGTTTTAGTCATTTTGTTTTGTGCTTTTGTCATTTTTATTAGTTTTTTTCAGTTTTTGTTTGTCACTTTGTTTGTACAGTACTTACACTTAAATGTATTTTTATTTTAAGTCTATGGAAGTTTTTATATTTTATTCAAACTTTGTTTCACTTAAGAAAAACAAATTTTAATAGTTTTAGTTAGCAAAAACAACTGTACTATACAGGAGGGAAACTATATTTATAAGAAATGCTATTTTGTTATTATATACTCCATTAGGCTTAATATAAATGCTTTTTTTGAGCACATCAAATACTTTAATCTGTTATAAGATGCTTTTTCTAATCAAGATTTTTATAGAAAGAGCACCAGCTTTATTAATATCCATTAAATTTCTCTTAAATGCACCCTAGGCCTAGACTGACATTTCTACTTCTCTATCATCTCCATCTCCCTTAATCTCATGCCCTCCCTCTTTTCATCTCTAGTTCCTCTTCTATCTGTAATCTTACTTTCTCAGAAGCTTCTCTTTTCACAAACATAAGAGAGGGAAAAATCAATTTAGCCATGAGCAGCTTCCGGACTCCATTAATAAATGACGGAAGCGCAGTGCCTGTAAAAGCCTGGATTTTAGTTTGACCTCTAAATCGGATGCATTCGTACTGTTTAAATGATCCCACCTCTAGATTAGATGATAACGGCAACAAACAAGCTAGATTTACATTTCTGTGTAAATCAATCATTTTTTCTTTCAGCTGTTAATGAAAATCAACACAATGTGACGCTGACCTTATTTTGTCCCTTAAAATGACATGGGAAACTGATCTAAAGGTGTCATTCACAGATGCAGAATGGGGCAGAATTCTAAGAAATGGGAAAAAAATGTCAAGGGAACTGCGAACGCGACTTATCCAATTCAAAATACTGAATAGAATTTATTGGACACCATCCAGGCTGCATAAGGTTGGTTTGGTTGATAACTCGGAATGCTGGAGGTGTCGGGACAAAAATGGTACCTTAGTACACATGCTCTGGAGTTGCCCAAGAATTCAGGCATTTTGGTCTTCCCTACATACAATCGTAGAGAAAATTGTCGACCAGAATATCCCGTTCACCCCTAGTCTGTTTATTTTGGGGGACCTCTCTGCTTTAAGTGACCTGACCCCTCCACTTTCTAGCTGGATCCAGACTGTCCTCATGCTAGGCCGGAAACTTGTGGTCAAAGAATGGAAAGCCCCCTCTGCACCAGCACTGGATTTGTGGTACGCCGCTCTGGGTCAGCTGGCTGCCCTTGAACAACTGTCCTATAGGTTGCTTGATAAAGTGGAGGAGTACAACTTGAAATGGGGGAAGTTTCATTCATACACTTTGAAGGTTTAACGGCGTTCCAGCTCAAAAACATAGCATTTAACTAGGAAACATGATTGATGGATACATTTTGATAGAATACGGTACCTACATTTAGGCAAGGCTGTAACTTAAGGGCTAGGTGCATCACTGTTTTTTTTGTGTTTTGTTTTTTTGTTCTATTATTTTCTAAATGTATTTATTGTTCAGTTTTTGTCTATGGTTGTGCTATGTCCTCCTTTCATTCTATTTTGTTGTATGAGTACTGCTTCTTTTTTAGGATTGATATGTGTGTGTGTTTAAGTGTTCTGAAAAAACAATAAAATGTTAATCATAAAAAAAAAAATGTGACGCTGACTTTCCAATGCATTTAAGGTGAAATGTTTGTTTTCTGTTATCATACAGGTTTCCTAACCCCTCTCCCTCATCTGCAGTTGGTCAGTCAAACCGATAGTCCCGCCATTAGTTGGAAAATGCGGCTGTGTCGCACTGGTCTGCAACAAGTACAGTACGTATGCACATCTTATCTAATGATGTTGCATAGTTAGATGCAAGAAAGAAAAGACCCATCACAGTTCAGTATGCAAATAGTACAGTTGGTTACATTTTTGAATGCTGAAAATTCAAAAAATGTACGTAAATAAGCGAAAGATTTTCAAGCTTGAATTGTAAAGTCTCTTACTTTCACCAAAGCTGCATTTATTTGATCAAAAATACAGTAAAAAAATAGTAATACTGTGAAATATTATTACAATTTAAAATAGCCTGTTGTCTATTTTATTTTTTAAAAATGTAATTTATTCCTGTGAAACATGAGGATTCATACGTCGTCACATCACGCATCTGCAGCACTTCTGAAAAACAGAATAAAAAAATATATAAAAGGAATAAATATACCCTATTTCACATATAGACCTACAGATTAACAAAACAAAAGAAAAAAGTGTGTGACAAGTAGTAGCCTATATGCTGAGTTCCAATTCATTTTTGTGACGCTCTCCACAAACTTCACGGAAAGGAAACTGAGATGGCTCTTCTTTATTTTACAAAAGCACAATGTTATTGTGAGTTTCCACAAATAAAAATAGACCCTTTATGGTTTTATAATGATGTCTTGCATGATGGCACTTTTTCTCCTCCTCGCTCATCTTTTTGTGATTTCTTGAAAAAAAAACGCAATATTGAACTTTGTGCATCCGCCATTGTTACTTGTCATTGTCGCGTGATAATGAACTCTCACGTGCAAAGAAAATGACAGCGTTGGCTACAACACGTTAATCAAACCAAATAAGTTTGAAAACAGCCGTTGCATGTGTGTGCATGTTACTTGTGCGTGCACAGCTCTTCGTAGCGGTTATAGGTATTAATATATGGTATAAATGAATATTACGCATGCAATAAGGCCCTGGAAATATCATTACACTGGATCCCAGCAAACACAGTTCAACCATGTATTGCGCTTTAACTTTACCACCAGACTGTATTTGGCCAGGTGGTTTGTAAAGAACAGATGTGGACCTCAGAGGCTATGTTTACTGATCTGAGGATTAAAAAAGAGATTTGATGACATGCTTTATTGGATTATCATTTTCTCAAGACTCAAGCATTTAATGATCCAAGAGCACCGGCAGCATCATCGTCATCCATTATCCTGAGATGTGCGGGTGTTGTTAATTCGTCATGGAGTCTGTGCTCTATAAATAGCCATCGTGTTGCGTAATACGCATGTCGGTGGCGAATCAATAGAGGATCTCCCGACAATAACTGGGGTTGCGTGTGTTGCATATGAAAAAGCTTTAAAGGCTGACGCTGGCTGCATTGTTGTGGATGATGATATAATGGTGAGCACAGAATGTGGCATGCAAATGCCTTTGAGCTGTTTGTGGGATTCAGATATAAAAAAAAATTCAACTGCTTTTGCCTGTTGTTTTATTCATCTGATAAACACAGTCATGAAAGAATGTACTAGATGAACCCAATAAACCCAGTATTGGAAAAAAAGCACTAATGCTCTGTTCCAAAACCTTGTGAGCTGCCCACGGAGGCGGCATTTTAATGCATCGTAGGCGAGCTAGAGTTGCTATTCCTTAAAGGGTTAGTTCACCCAAAAATGAAAATGATGTCATTAATGACTCACCCTCATGTCGTCCCAAGCCCGTAAGACCTCCGTTCATCTTCGGAACACAGTTTAAGATATTTTAGATTTAGTCCGAGAGCTTTCTGTCCCTCCATTGAAAATGTGTGTACGGTATACTGTCCTTGTCCAGAAAAGAAATAGAGACATCATCAAAGTAGTCCATGTGACATCAGTGGGTTAGTTAGAATTTTTTGAAGCATCGGAAATACATTTTGGTCCAAAAATAACAAAAACTACGACTTTATTCAGCATTGTATTCTCTTCCGGTTCTGTTGTCAATCCGCGTTCACGAGTCCGCAGTGACCCTAACTCCCTCAGACTGTAAACGCAGCTCGGGCGCACCAGATAACATGTCAGCTGCGTCACTGCGGACTCGTGAACAGTATACCGTACATACATTTTCAATGGAGGGACAGAAAGCTCTCGGACTAAATCTAAAATATCTTAAACTGTGTTCCGAAGATGAACGGAGGTCTTACGGGCTTGGAACGACATGAGGGTGAGTCATTAATGACATCATTTTCATTTTTGGGTGAACTAACCCTTGTCTTGTTTAGGTAAGATACTTTGTTTTAGTGAGATTATAAGACATGTATTCTTCGCAGAGAAGGCAATCCCACAATGCACAGTAAGAAATATTTCCTGTTAATGGTGCGGTTCAGTCATGCAGGGGTGACTTGAGATAACAAGAGGCCCCTGGGCTACAGAATTACTACAGAATTAGGCCCCATACCCCCAATAATCAATGTCCCTAGGCCATTAATCAATACATAGATGTTGAAATATGTGCTTATGTATGAATAAATTCAAATTTCTTCCTGGTTTTTCCATCTTAAAAGTCCTTGATAACCTCAGTTAAATTACTACTCTAAAACAGACATTAGTGTTTTTTGTTTATTTGTTTGTTTGTTAAAGGCCAGTTTTGAGAATGATTTGAGAATTTCAGTGTCGAAATTTCCTGTTCACACAGCAGCTTACAATAGACCTTAGTCAGGGTAGCGCCATATTTAATGTTTGACAGGAATAAAAAAACGAGGCTGTGAGAGATAGAAGTACAGTGCGTTCAATAGATTGGTTCCGTTCACAGCGTGGCTTCACTGAAAATGCAGATGTGAGTCCTGAAAATGTACGGATCTGAGTTTGGTTACAGAATGCTGTTGTCAATGCTGTAAACTCCCACTTACCTAGTTCAGTCATGAATCTCTTGATAGGTCCTTTACATGCAATCTGCAAGCAATCACATCATTATTGTATGGCACAAGCTGATTGGTCTCTGTTGATCCTGCAGCCAATGAGATTGCTTGCTCAACATTTAAATTGTCTGCTTCAATGTTTGCTGCAAGCTAGTCCTGCATAGCGCCATCAGAGATCCTCGGAAACCCTCCACCTCCCCCAGCTCCTGTTATAGAAGATGTAAACAGCGCATTCATTTTAAAAGATGAACAGAGAACCGCGATCAAGGCATTTGTCGATCGGAAAGATGTTTTTGCCGTCCTTCCTACTGGATTCAACATCACTTACTCCGTTGCTCTGTTTAATTGTAGGTCTATCCCATTGAGAGGCATTTTCTTTCCTGGTTCGGTTGAAACACGCCCCATAATCACAGCCCTGCTTAGATCTGCTACGGATTTTATGCATGTCTATTCATGCAGCAGCAGCAGATCTTACATGCTCACAGCAGTGCAGATATCCCAAGTCTCCCGGAAGTTCCGGGAGTCTCCCGCATATTGAGAGCGTCTCCCTGATGCCCGCGAATTAGTCAAAATCTCCCGGAATCTAGAGTGCGCATGCGAGACAGAACATACTGCGCGCATAACATACATAGCGCGAGCACGGCAGAGAGGGAGAGAGCGAGAGACCTTGCGAGTGTGCCTCACGAAAGCTAGTAAACCCTCCCCCCGTCAACAAGCCAGTCCAGCCCCCCAGTCAACAATCCAGTCAAGAATGGCTGCCTCTGGAGAATTGAGATGTGTAGATTTCGCCTGTTATAGAAGATGTAAACAGCGCATTCATTTTAAAAGAGGAACAGAGAACCGCGATCAAGGCATTTGTCGATCGGAAAGATGTTTTTGCCGTCCTTCCTACTGGATTCAACATCACTTACTCCGTTGCTCTGTTTAGTTGTAGGTCTATCCAATTGAGTGTAGAGGCATTTTCTTTCCTGGTTTGGTTGAAACACGCCCCATAATCACAGCCCAATGGAGCAGTATCAGACTCACATTCAATCTGAGTATGACGGCGTCGTCAGGCTAGCTATTTTAGCTTGTTTTTACAAGTTTTTGAGCTGTTTATCGAGTCTCATGACTCGTGTTTCACGGGACTCGTACCTAAGCGCACCTAGAAGTGCAATGCTGTATCAGGTGAGCTACTGAGCAAGTTTACTACATCAGAAAAGCCATGCATATAGAGCTGGTTGTGTGATGCAAATAAAAAATGTATTAGTTTACAAATGCACAATGGTAAAAGTGTTTTGGGTTATAACAGTATTGTGCAAGGAACTGAATGAAAATAAGTATTTACTAATATAATATACACAGTAGGAATAAAAAAAGGAATAAAAGGTGGCGTTTTACTGCCAATATGTTCATTCCAGCTGGAAATAGCAGGGAATTGTATGTATTGGCAAGTTTTTGGAAATTATATAGGTAGAGGCATGTTTTCCCAATGAGCCGATTGCACAGTTAGCTGACATTATTATGAAGTTGTAGAAAGTTAAGGCAGCCCACTATAGGTTTTGAAACAGAGCATAAAGGCATGAGTCAGATGTTGTTTTGACAAAGCGTATCAGGCATCTGGTTGTGCAAATAGGCAATATCATCTACATTTCCACTTTCGCTCTGCCTCATCTAAACATATTTTCCTGCTGATTTTAAGTCATTTTAAAATCAGATAGAATTACTAATACTGCAGTGTGAACCAGGTGGCTGACGTCTATTGAAGAAAGAAAGGCTGTCTGCATTGTCTTGCTGAAAGTCTTTGAATTTGTATGTATTGCTCACACTCTTTGAGCCATCATCTATTACCATGGCAATCGCACTCATCCGTTTCAATCATGTCTTGTCTTTCGGCTCCTGCTCATTGTATTTCCATTAATCAGCTGTACAGCTGGGAACTAAGAGGTTGTTTAAAGGGAAACTTCAGCCAAAAATGAACATTGTGGCATAATTGACCCACTGTTCCAAACCTTAATGACCATCTTTCCTCCTGAGAATTTAGCAGAATGTCCAAGCTACTCTACTTTTCATTATTCACTCAAATAGTATAGAAAAGAGCAGTACGAGCAGCTGACAAAAATATGTTCTAAGAATATTTTGCTAATGTTCTGAAAACGTCATTTCTCTAAACCTTCGGTATTTTAAACGTTTAAATGTTCTTGGTTATGCACGTTTCTGGTTATCATTTTGGGAACTTTATTTTTGAAAAAGCAGTAAAATAGTAACATTTAAAAAATATTAGCCGAATATCCAATTAAACCGTTTCAGAAAAAAAAACTTCAATTGAATGATGAATAAATACAAATTTTGTGCTAACATTTTGAGAATGTTATTAAAGATAACTTTGAACAAATGTTCTTTGGAAGGACGTTTGTTCACAACTTTGAGAACCTTGCCAGAACGTTAGCCAAAGTTCTTCGGAGAACGTTCCCTGTTAGCTGGGTGGATACTTGTCATCTACTTTTGTGTTCCATGCAGAAAGTCAGTTGGGTTTGGAACGACATGAGGGTGAGTAAGTGATGACAGAATTCATTTTTAGCTGAACTGTTTTTTTTTAATTCCTCACTGCAGGTCCAGTGATTCTGCATTAAAAGGAGTTCCATAAGTGCTCCGGAATACAAAGAATGGCATAAATGAGTGAGTGACAAAGTCACTCACAGCCGCTTCCACAATGGCCATTCAGATCCCAGAAACACACCTCCTGACCTTCCTGTCTTCTTACATTCGGGGTGCTGCAAAAGGTCAGGTTATTCCCCTTCTGTGTCCTTGGCATTGGAGCATTGATGCCCAGAGCATTGTGACAAAAAGATATTACACTTGAATGTCACATGGACAAAGGCAGAAGAGGAGAGTAAAACGTTTGTAAGAGCAGTTGCCATGGTGACTTTGACATCACTGCTTCCAAACAGGATTGGAGTTTTCTGGCCGGAATTTGTGTTTGTGCTGATGATAGAGCCTGCACTTTAGACAAACAGGAAATAGCCTTAGAAAGACTGACATGGATGGGACGTCTCCTGTGACGCTGGTAGACTTTAGAATCAAACATTAACAAATAAACTCGTCATTGAGAGTGCATGACCTAAATGTCTTTAAACTTTAACCTGTTTAAAGCCAAACTATTAAAAATCTTGGCCATGTTTTTTTTTGTAGCCTACACTGTAACAAAGAATTTGATCAATAAGTTATGACAACATTTTTTTTTTTTTTACATTGCTTTAAAGGGATACTCCACTTTTTTTGGAAATAGGCTCATTTTACAACTCCCCCAGAGTTAAACTGTTGAGTTTTACCGTTGTTGAATCCATTCAGCCGATCTCCGGTTCTGGCGGTACCACTTTTAGCATAGCTTAGCATACATCATTGAAGTGGACAAGACCATTTGCATTTCTCAAAAAAAAATGACCAAAGAGTTTAGATATTTTTTCTATTTAAAACTTGACTCTTCTGTAGTTACATCGTGCACTAAGACCGACGGAAAATGTAAAGTTGCGATTTTCTAGGCTGATATGGCTAGGAACTATACTCTCATTCCTGCGTAATAATCAAGAAACTTTACTGCCGTACCATGAGTGCAGCAGGTTGAATGATATGACGCAGCGCCTGAAAATAGTTCCGTTGTGTTGACGGAAGGTAGCCTATTTTCAGGCGCTGCGTCATATCATTACGCCTGCTGCACTCATGGTACGGCAGTAAAGTTTCTTGATTATTACGCAGGAATGAGAGTATAGTTCCTAGCCATATCAGCCTAGAAAATCGCAACTTTACATTTTCCGTCGGTCTTAGTGCACGATGTAACTACAGAAGAGTCAAGTTTTAAATAGAAAAAATATCGAAACTCTTTGGTCATTTTCTTTTTGAGAAATGCTAATGGTCTTGTCCACTTCAATGATGTATGCTAAGCTATGCTAAAAGTGGTACCGCCAGAACCGGAGATCGGCTGAATGGATTCAAAAACGGTAAAACTCAACAGTTTAACTCTGGGGGAGTTGTAAAATGAGCCTATTTCCAAAAAAAGTGGAGTATCCCTTTAACTCATCAAAATAAGTTCTGCAATTTTCAAGCTTTTTTTAAATAAGCTATACAAGATTCAACTCATCCTTTAAAGCCAGTTTAGTTGAAATGACTTAAACATCCAAGTTGATTGTACTTAAAAATGTAAGGCAACAACTTTTTTTCTTTTTTTTTACAGTGTACTCCCTGTTTGAAAATTATAAATAAATAAAAAATGTTTCCTGAAAGTTCACTTTTTATGAAATCAGAATATTTAACCAAATTATTACTTCCTCACAAGAAGGAACATTTAATCAATTCCTTGCAGTTGACTGATCTGTGGTTTTGAATCGGCAAAGAATGCTCCAACTTTGTGTTCTGTTATGGTGGAGTGATTTCATTTACACACGAAAAGTTCTCTTGAAATGGGAACCTCCCTGTTTAGGGGAAACACTGCTTGTTTAACATTAATTCTGTGATTTTGCTGGCGTGACGGTTATTTGGTTATTTGGAGGGCCTTTGGTAGGGATGATTGAGCAATGGTCTTCTAACATGATTGACAGGAGAACTGAAAAAGGCATGTTGACTGGTCTTTGGGGTCAAGGTGACCGGGCATCCCCATCTGCTAATGTCACCCGCCCTGGTGACCACACACAGACAGCAGAATTCAGCCTCCTCTCATCAGCATTCACTAAAACAGCCCTATGTGACCCTGTAGCACATTTCAGAGAATCCTGAGGCCGCCTTGTATTGTAAATAAAGGTGTTGCATGCACTCCGCTGGACATTGTGCCTTTGGTTCTGACCATTTTCACATTATAGTACAGCCTCTGGTGCATCGTTGCTGAACTGCATCAAACATGCTTCATCTATGTTGAACCGAGTCCTTTAGCTACAGTGTCGCTAGATAACTGTATTCATAATATGGATTGAGTTACTCTGGAGTACTCAGTGTACTGTGATGAGTTGAGATTGTTCTTCAATATTTTGCTTCATAAATGTCTGCAAGGATTGAATAATTGTCTGGTAAAGTCTTGAAAAATATCCACAGCTTGCACAATAGGAGACATATGGAAGAGAAATAAAGGATAGAAATCAATCCATCCATCCATGCATAAATTCATTAATTTGGGTGCTTACAGCAGGGAAAAGCAGCAAAGGTCACTGTTTTGAAGGAGACAGAAGAGTTTGTGCTTTAAGAGTTGTAATAATGAGAAGGGGCCGGGGAGATTTCATGTTAATCTGACCTCGGAACAGTGGGGAAATTTGTCAGAATGCCAGGTAGGCTTGTTATGAGGTGTAAATGTCTTGCAACCGGTATGCTCTGAAACAATAAATGTCAGGGCAAAGTATGTGTCCTCTTTGGCGACATCAAAGCATGCATCTGAAAGCAAAGCAACAGTCTTTCTTTCACAACTCCAAAAGATTTTTTTTTATAATTTTTTAGCTTATTGGGTACAGTGGTTGCTAGCACATTAAAGCTAATATATGTAATAGCCGCAATGCAAGAATATGCACCAAACTGTAAAAGAGGCCAAAAGCTCTGTGTATACAAGACAAGAAACCATTGTTGAGAAATGTTACACACATTATATACTGTAAAGTTTGGCAAGACTCTCTTCCAGTAAACATCTAACGCAGCTTAGCATGCTAGCACCCCACGCCATTTCATCTCAGGCCAAGCTCAAACAGATACTGGCGAACTTTGTAGCAGGAAATGAAAACTGCATTTTTAAAAGAGGTGGGTAAGTTTAGGTGCATCTGGTTTCGATGGATTGTCCTTCTGCCATGAATACTAATTTAATTTCAGTGCTGAGACAAACTGAAAATGCTCCCTTCCTGTCTGTTTTCATCTCTCGAGGGCTGTTGTCTTCAATTCCAGCTCTAATTTTTCTGAGCTTTTTCCGTCCAGTAAGGTCAGTCAGACCTTTTCTTAACTGCTTCCATGAGTTACTTTGAAATGTTTTTCACTATTAATTTTTTTTTTCTCCTAAAATGGTGGTGCAGGTAACAGAGCTGGTGCTTGACCGAACCTCTCTCAGCATTAGCCCAAACAATTGCATATTACTACCTAAAAAAATTTAAAATAAGAAGAGATTGCATCACTTTCTTAGTTTACAAGTCTTACGAGTCCTAGTTTTGAAACCTTGCGTAATGTATGCAACTTTATGGCATCACAAGCTAGCTTTGATGTAATGGTCTGAAGTTATTTAAATTCATAGCAATCAGCTCACACACAATATCTGTAAATAAAATCATTTTAGTGGCAGCAGCACAACAAATAGGTATTTTCAGGTATTTTAACAGATGAAAAGACACACTTCACCTTTACTCCAAATGTTTTCAGCCCAGAACGACCTTTTGTAGAAATGTGCATAATATGGCCAGATTGGATAGAGCTCTGTCGGTGGATATGGGGTAAAGTTTTACTATTTAAAAGCCATTTATGATCCTCTTCCAGTTTTCCTTCATCTCCTAACTTCATAAAGTATAAAACTGGCAAATACATTATCTGGCTTAAACTCTGAGCTGGTGTCCAGTGCTGATTTGAGACACGTGTGGATGGAATGCAGCAGAATGTGGCGTGCTTTCCTCTCTAAGCACAGCAGGTCCAGAAAACCTCGAGCCGTATACAGTATGATTTGAGTCAACTGTCTCCTTTTTTACCTCACACCCTTCCTTTTTTTCCTTCTCTGCCCCCTTCACACTGTATCTTCCAAACCGAGCCGCTCTCTTGACACCTCCGAGTTTTTTGTTGTTGTTTTGTTTTTGACTGGACTGATGTCTCAGCATGTCATTTCTTCCTCTTTCCTTGTAACACAGGGGAAAGGGATACTTGTTTGATCTTCAGAGGTCATTTCCACATCTTACAGCTCTTTCTCAACTTCAAATGACAGTGCCTCGGGGCGAGCAACTGCGACTGCAGTAAAGACAAAGCCACATGGCAGATTGAAGTCATAGACGTGTCAACAAGGACACATTTCTGTTGCATCTCGTCTTCAGGAAGCACTTGGAAATAAATCAAGATGTTCTTCCAAGACAGAAAAAAACAAAGAATTCCAGATTCAAAGTTCAAAAACCGCACCTGTTACCAGAAAAACTGAATATGCTCATTTCAGATGGAATGTGTATACTTGCCTGATTATTTTAAGTCAAAGTCACCTTTGACTTCCATTGTACAGAAAACAGCCTTTTTAATTTTGTTAATATATTAAGTCATATGGATTGGAGCAACATGAGTGCGAGTAAATTATTTTCTAATTTTTGGATGAACTATTCAGTCACTGATTGGGGATTCCTCTTTCTTATTGTCAAGATAAGAGACAATACTGTATTTCAGCCTACACAATGGTAAAGCCGACATGTCTTGACATGTCACACCCTCAGTGTGAGATAGTATGTGTGTGTGAGAGTTCCTCTAACACAAGGGCAGTTGACCAGTTGAATTGTCAGTCAGCTAATGGAGGTCTGATTAAAGTGTTGCCAAGACTGCAATTTGTATCGCTGAGACATCCTTTACTATTGGAAATGAGAGATATTACACAGCATGCATCTTTTATCCAAACAAATTGATACCTTTTATGATTTTAGACTGAAATCAAAGGCATGATAATGCATTTTTCATAATATGGCGTGGTAGTGTAAAAGGTTTGTTGTAATATGATAGCAGTTTTCTTTTACACCACAATACCATATCTACTAGGCTGACTGCAGTGGAAATACATTGTGGCATGTTGTGTAAACGCTGTTGTTTTGGTAAATACTACTGGTTTTGAAGGCGTGTGGGTCCATAACGTATACACAGTGCTGACACATACTAACCTAAATGAGCTGTTCATGGAGTACATATCCTGAGTTGTATTTTGCACTTGTGATGTGGGTGGTTTAATGAATAACTAAATCACATAGCTGAAGTGGAGAAACTAGGGAAACTATCATTTAGTTTATGCAATAGATCTATTCGGGGTAATTGGCCAAGCGTTCGTGAAATGTCATAATACAAATTGTCTGAAGTGACAGCAAATGGCACGTCCATTTTCTTGCTGTTAGGCTCTTTGACATGATTTATAATGCACCCGAATGGAGTTGTACATTGGTTTGGTTGACAGCCTGTGTAATTTAGCTTCCATCCATCGTCTCTGGATCAGCGAGCCGGCGTTGTAACTGTGACTCAAAGCCTATTTAAAGAGAAGATAAGGTCAGTGTAACAGGTCACTGTCAGCTTTGTAATCCTAAAAGAAATGCCAAGGCAATACACAGTTCAAAACAATTCAGATGAATTCTTAATGATATACAAACCTGTGTTTGTGCTAAGAAATATAATCGATTTTTTTTCCAAACGCTGCATGGTGATTAGAGTTCTGACACCTTCCACCTACTTCTTTTTAGCGTTCCCATTTTTTTGCCACCCCCTCACTGCAGCTGACATCAAAGAACATCTGTTTGTTGTGCAAACCCGCCTCTGAACTCCATGTTAAGTCGTAGCACTCGGCAATGTCAAAAGTTCTTCATTTGAGATCGGTAGCTTAGAGAGAGAGAGAGAATTGAGGTTAGACAGGCATATTCTATACTTTCTGTGTGTGTGTGTTTAGGCATGACTCTCATATGAAGAACCAGCAGTGCATCCAATCAGGGAACAGAATTCAGCTTTGCTTTTCACTGGAAATTAGGCTGCTTTTCTCCTAGCTGCAATGGGGCAGAAAAATCACAGGCCATTAGGCACAAAAACACATGAGCCCTGTTCTTCTTATTATGCTACAGTGTTCAGTTCCACGTCAGAGACATGCCCTCTCGTAATAATAAAACCGGATTTATTGCGTATAAAGGGGCAGATATAGAAGATTAAAAGCGTAACATTCCCTGATCTAGAACAAGACACACAAAACAAGCATAACAGCCTGGTGTTTGATAGGATATGCTGGTATAAAGAGGGATAGATGGATGGATGGATAAACAGATATGATATATAGATAGACAGACAGGCAGACAGATAGATAGATAGATAGATAGATAGATAGATAGATAGATAGATAGATAGATAGATAGATAGATAGATAGATAGATAGATAGATAGATAGATCTGCTTTTATTCTATCAAAAATATACAGCAAAAAAAGCAATATTTAAGATAGATTATAGAAGAAGTAATATAAATGCGATTTCTAGTTAATAAATTTCTTAATAAAAGTAAATCACTCTTTGCACCTGTAGAGACTGTATCTTAAAAGCTAATCTCATATTAAGTTCTCAGAATATATACTGAATGAACTGTAGCTCTAAGGGACATTACAAAGAGTGAAGAAGACAAGTTTTTTTTTTCTTCACTGAGGCAATTGTAAACTAATTTAGATATCATTTGAAGTCTGAAGCCATTTGCTTTGGAAGGTATCGCTTCTAACACCAAAGTAAAACAGTGACGGGCACATGTGAAGCTTTATCTCCATGGCCTTTCATACTACAATCCTCTGGCCAGACAAACACATGACTGGCTTTTGGTAGGTTGTTTGCTGTATAAATATCAGGGAGTGCACTGTCAGAGCGATGTCTAACTGAGTCATACCCCAGGTCCATTCTTGTCCCATCATATCCCCATCATTAAGGCTGGTTGCCCGGGCAGATAATAATGTGATGTGTGATCCTTATTTGAGCTATAACGGTGACGTCAACCAAATTAGTTACACTGCATTAAAAGGTCCACAGATAGAAAAGCATTAAAATGACCGAAGGTAATGAGAACTAGTTGATAATTAATAATAGGAATAACAATATTTGTTATTAAAGGATCTACATTTAGATCATTGGTTTTCAACCAGGGATGCATCAAGATAACTTACACTTATTTCAAGTAAGTTATATTAAAATAATTTAACACTAAATGCTGCCTGATTCTGCTTATTTATGGTCTCTACTGCATCCCTGGCATTTGGCATAAACCAAAAAGAAAAAATTCAGACAATTTTTGAATGTAATGTTAAAAATGACCAGTGGTGTATAGTTATCTGTATTATAGACTATTTGGTTGTCTACATTTTATGCTTAAATTAAATTCATCATTTTAATCTTAATTTATTGTACACATTAATAGTTTAAATTGGTTTAAAGGGATAGTTCACCCAAAATTTTTTATTTGATCATCATTTACTCACCCTCATCTTGTTCCAAACCTGTATGAGTTTCTTTCTTCTGTTGAACACAAAAGTAGATATTTTGAAGAATGTTGGTAACCAGACAATTCATGGCACCCATTGACTTGAGTATTTTTTTTTTTCCTACTATGGAAGTCAATGGGTGTTGTCAACTGTCTGGTTACCAAATTTCTTCAACAATATCTTCTTTTGTGTTCAGTGGAAGAAAGAAACTCATACAGATTTGGAAAAACGTGACAAACCCAAGTAATCACAAAATTTTCATTTTGGGTGAACTATCCCTAAACCCACTGACGTAAATGACGAAATCAGCACCATACGCCATTCACGCGGACCTCCTGTCTGTTCTGCAGCCAATAAAAAACGAGAGATTTTATTCTCCTGCTACCAGTGACAAAATCATTACCACGTTGGTTTTGTATTGTTTTATTAACCAGTTTCTTGTTTGACATTCATTTTTGTAATACTATCTATACGTGTACTATCTATATGCGTCTATATGCGTGTAACAAAACATTGCTAACGTGGAAATGTATTCAAATGCAGGTTTATATTGGAAAAGGAAACCTCGCCTTGATTGTGCTTCTTTACTTCAAAACGCATACGTTTTCTATTGTCACATTTCACGAAATTCAATTTCGAATGCAATTTTCCCCTCGACAATAGCTGCCTTTCCCCGTTTATTCATACAAATAGTGAAAAACAAATTAGCTAAGGTTGTATCAAAGCTTTGCTCTACTGCCATGTCAGCTCACTACTTTGCCATATATTTATTCAGTCATTTGATCTACTTAGGGGCATAAATGTCTCTTTAACAGTCATGTTTGCGAAATATGAACATGGAAATGAAATACGATACCTCCATGAATAGCCTGTCTTTTTTGTGGTACTAGGTAACGCGTGACGTCAAATAGCCTTTATGACGGGCTCAACGTAAGTGCATTAAATCTACCCCTTTTTTGATTGATGGTAAAATGAGCCAATGGGCTTGAGGGGCGTTAGTGCTAGAGCCCGCCTCTCGCTCAAGCCTGACCAATCACATGCGTGGATTCGATGTTCGTATTGTTGTGACCTTTGGAACCGCATCACCGCCCACCGCGTGCCCGTGGCGGAGGAAAACTATATATAGAGGCGGATGACAGCAGTAGGGGACGAAATTGTAAAACACCCAGATAGAGGGGGTGGAGATGAGCTTATTGGGAAGGTGAAACTGCAAATACCTTACAGAAAATTGGGAGCAAAAGAAGAAGAAAAACAAACATTTCAAAAGTCTACCAACTGGAATACCTTTATGTTTAACTTAATGTGAAGAAAGTATTTATATCAGAATTTTTCTATTTTGCACTAGTTAAATCTATTGCAACTACTGAAAACCGTCATTTTGTAAACTCAAGTAAGTGTTTCATTCATTGCATTACTATGTTTGTGATGTGTCCTGTTTTTTAAGTGCTCACTAATAGTGTTGATCATTGCAAAAGCGTTTTCTGTAATATAGTTTAGTGAAACCTTAAGAGAATTTAAATGAAGGCAGCTTGCTGCGTCAGTCGTGGGCTGTAGACTTAGCTGGAAGGGATTGCCAACTATGGCAAAACATCGTCTTACACCAGAAGATATACGATATTTACATAGAAATGCAAACGAACAAACGCCATATAATATGACATAGATAGGCTACATTCAATTTGTCAGCATATCTAGTTCGTATTTCACAGAATATAGCATATACTGCTGTCTTGTCTTAGATGTATACCTTGTATGATGCATTTAATGCATTACTGATATATCTGTTTTCAAACTGTACATTATGTCCTCGCTGTCGCTTTACCCTGTGAACTGGGTGGGAGCGACGATACGATCTCTGACGGCTTATACTCGCTTTAAATATACAAACGAAACATATTTTGATCTTATATTAGGTAACTAACGCTTACTATGAACATTTTATTCGTTCGATTTAAGATTCGAGCGCATTCATCCCCTTATTTGCTTAATCGACGGTCGTGCGCTTATGTGCGCGTGCTGACTGGTTTATATTTCTCCTCGTGACACGTTCAGGTTTAATTATTAAAGTCTGCATTCTTGTGTCTAATTTCCTCACGACACCGTCAATTTTACAAACACGGATGGCATGCTAAAGATAAAGTTCGATTATGACGACAGCAGTGGATTGGTTACAGTTGTGCAGGGTCTAGTCAGGGCAAGTTAGATAGGCTATTACATAACACTATCAGCTCCGCGAGTCCCAGTGCATCCTTCCTATAATGGTAAACTGCATTTATAGGATTACCTTAGTGTACCTTACAGAATTTGGTGTCTTGAATATAACATGTGTGGAAAATTCAACCAGTGCATTGAAGCGTGGTTTTAGGGATTGTTTGTGTATGCATATGCAAAATCTAATCTTACTTGTGAGCCCATGAATGCGCAAGCTGTTTGTTCAAAACATTCAAGCTATTGAACTAATGAACTCTTTATTAAGAAAACTGACAGATGGAACCATGTTCCAATGTATTATTTCCAGCTGAGAATAACAAGCCAGGGTTATTAATGCTAGTTGTTTTTTTGTTCTTCTCCTCTCTAGGAATCGGATCAGACGTTTGCAGACCGAGACGTTCCCTCTGCAACAGCACTTTGTTTTGAACCGTCTCCCCCAAGTTTCTGTTTATTTGCCTGGCTCCAGCTGAGCCTTGCCCTCTGGTGGCTTACAACACAATACGAGAATTCAAACAGCCAACGGTGATACTCCAGGGCGGCGCAGCAGCTATGCAGCTTGAAATCCAAGTAGCACTCAACTTCATCATTTCTTACTTGTACAATAAGCTGCCCAGGCGACGTGTCAACATCTTCGGCGAGGAGTTGGAGAGACAGCTGAAACAGAAATATGAGGGACACTGGTACCCGGACAAGCCATACAAAGGGTCTGGATTCAGGTGTATACATGTCGGGGAGAAAGTGGACCCAGTTGTAGAGAAAGCAGCCAAAGAAAGTGGGTTGGACATTGAGGATGTCCGCAACAACCTGCCTCAGGACCTCAGTGTCTGGATTGATCCTTTCGAGGTTTCTTATCAGATTGGGGAGAAGGGACCCGTCAAGGTGCTCTATGTGGATGACAGTAATGAGAACGGACTGGAGTTGGACAAGGAGATCAAGAACAGCTTTAACCCAGAGGCCCAGGTCTTCATGCCCATCAGTGAGCCTGTAGGCATGTCCCCAACCTCCAGTTCCCCGTCCCCGCCGTTCGGTCAGTCGGCGGCGGTCAGCCCCACCTTCATGCGCCGTTCCACGCAACCATTAACCTTTACCACTGCCACCTTCGCCGCCACCAAGTTCGGCTCCACGAAAATGAAAAGCAATGGGCGGAATGCTAACAAGGTGGCCCGAAACTCCCCCACCAACCTGGGCCTGAATGTAAACAACCTCCTGAAGCAGAAAGTCATGTCCACATCGATGCATTCTCTCTACGGTGTCGGCTTGGGCGGTCAAGCGCAGAAGCCCTCTGCCCTGTCTCCGAACGCCAAGGAGTTCGTGTTCCCCAATCTCCAGGGGCAGGGCAGCCCAAGTGCAATGTTCCCCGGGGAAACGTCCCTCAATCTCAGCCCTCTCCCGTTCAATAATGCCTTCGATGTGTTTGCAGCCTATGGGGGCCTTAATGAGAAGTCCCTCATGGACAGTCTGAATTTCAACTTGAGCAACATGCAGTATTCTAACCAGCAATTCCAGCCAGTGATGGCCAACTAGAAAACGAGAATACTACTAACGACCAGAGATATGTGATGGGGTGGCGGGAAGCAGGTGTTCACGTTTGGAAAACCGCAAAAAAAAAAAAAAAAAAAGGAAAAAAATAGGAAAAAAGAGAAAATCGAAAAGCAACACTTCAACTGTAAAGTACCAGTGAATAAGTCAAAAACGATGAGCCCGAGGGTGAACAATGTTGTTCCCTTGAGTATTTTTGTCATCCTTTTTACAATTAAGCTTGTTGTACAATCAAGCTTAGTTATCTAAACTCATACTGTTTTTTTAAGTTGTTTTCTTTTGCCAACCAAGCACAAAATTATTTTTACTGACTGTTTTAAGATATCTTTATGAAGAAAAAAACTACAAATCAAGGCCTCTAATAGTATTCAAGGTAGAGCTATACAGCCAATTTTCCAAGGATTGGCCTGAATGCTGAATGAGGGATTTCTTGGTCTTTTTTCTAACTGTATAATTAATTTAGTAGAAAGTTTGTAAAATATCAGAGTATATATTGTTTCTACGACATATTGCATTTATATCTTTTTACTACTCCAGTGATCTGTGATGGCTGCAGCAGCTTTTGTTATATTTTTTTTTATTGAAATTGTAAAATGAAATCCATCTTTAAAAACATCAACTATTCTAAAGAATGTGTACAGAATATTCCATTGTGTTGGGATTTAAAAATATTTGCTTTTGTTGGGGGGGGAGGGGGAGGGGGAGGGGGAGGGGGAGGGGGGGGGGGGGGAAGAGTAAAAACAAGAGTTGTATTTTCTGTTAAGAGTTCAAAGATTTTTGCTATACTATGGACAAAATGTAATCGTATATTAATTTTGTACCAACATTGTGCAATACTTGACAAAAACAAATAGTATAACAAAGTATTTGGAGTCAGTGTCTTACATGTAAAGAGGGACTGATAGTTTATTAAGTTTGTATTAAAATGCTTGAAATGATACGCATGGTCTTAAGCTTTTTATTCAAGTCTTCATTTTACACATTTACTAATTTCTACTCTCATTACCAATTGAATATTAGGCTCTAAACTAGTCTACATTTATTTTCTCTCTTAAAAAAATGCATCGTCTTTTCATTTTCACTGCTCAAGAAAATGTAAAATTAGTATAATTCCATAAACGGGTTTTCATAATCGAAATGGCTGTGACTCATATAGTGTAGCAGTCAGATCAGCATTTATTCTTTAGTCACGAATCGTAAGCTACACTCCTCATTTACATTTATTCATACGTCAGATGCCCTTATCCAAAGCAATTTACAATGCATTCAAGGTATGCATTATATCAGTATATGTATTTCCTGGGAATTGAACTGTGACTCATGCCATGCTCTTTCAGGAGAACAGAGGAGCTTTTAATGGAATTATTAGAGGTTTATATTTAAACAGACTCTTCTCTTTTCTAGCAGTCAGTTCCAGGTATACTAATAGTTGCCCACAAGCATTCACTAAACCTCCATAAAGAGAACGCCTGATCTTGACCAGGTTTGTTATGCAAAAAACAAGTCGATGTATTTTGTATCTTTTGAAGATGAACGTGAATTTTGATCTGTTTTGGATTCTCCCATAATGCTTCAGCAGAAATATGCAAAGGTCGAGATAAGTTTTGCAGTATCATTGTTGTTGCTGAGGCTCAGCCGTAAAAACAGGTGCTGCTGGATTCAGAATGAACGGCTGTTAGATTAATGTCTAAGCATGTAACAGCTCCTCTGAATCCAGTAAGCAACATGGATCTATATTTAGTGCTCTAATTAAGTTAGTTGATTGAGCAAAGTGAATTGTGGAGGGAATTTGCAGATGAGTTAACCCACAACCTCACTTTCGCCGGTATATTTAGTCACCCTCCCTTTACCCTGCATAATGTTGGTGTCTAATAGAGTTTCTGCGTCTTACAGCTAAATGAACTAAAAAAAACACAGCGAGGCTCCCTGTGAAAGACATGGAAATCAGGACAAACCGGCACTTTTATTCATTTATTTATGATTATTGCTTTTGTAGCATAACAACTTCCTAAAAATATGACTGAAGCGATTGGATTTCAAAACATTGCTTGCGAGATGCTAATACCAAGTGTAAATGTGGCCTCTTGCTCTCACCTGTTTGTCAGAGCTACCACCTTATAGCCGCAAAATGCAGAACAAACAAGGGTGGTTCCCAGGTGTACTTGTATAAGGGGAGGTCAGGAAAATAAAGGCCACGGAGGGCATCTTCATTTGCCGCCGTGGCTTCACGGTTGTGTGTAGGTGCCTTGGCAGCTCCCTTTCTGTGCAGCTCTGAACTTTGCCAACTCAGTGAGTCAGAGATGAGTTGCAGCACTTTGAGACAGGTGCAGGCTTCAGGGTGGCAGCAGAAGATACCATTACGTCCACCGTTTATCACCAAATGCTGCGTGGGGGAAGAGGATAGCAACATATTGGGAATACCTCAGCCTCTGTCCTTGAAGGAGGTGGAGGGCTGACAGGTTGTGGAGGATGATGGGAAGTGCTTAGTCACTGAAGGGGATCACAAAGATTTTCATTGTTTATGAAACAAGTCTCGTATTATAGTCACCAAGCTTGAACGTGTTAGCTGAAAAATACAGTAAAAACAGTAATAATGTGAAACATCATTACAATTTAGAATAACTGGTTTCTATTTGAGTGTACTGTAAAATGTGATTTATTCCTGTGATGCGAAGCTGTATTTTCAGCATCATTACTCCAGTCTTCCAGTGTCACATGATCCTTCAGAAATCATTCTAATATGATGATTTGATGCTCAAGAAACATTTCTTAATACTATCAGTGTTGAATACGATCACTTAATACTATCACTTGTCAGATGCTTCATATTTTTGTGGAAACCATGTTTGATGAAAAACAGCATTTATTTGAAATCTTTTGTAACATATAATTGCTTTTACTGTCACTTTAGATTAATTGAATGCATCCTTGCTAAATAAAATCATTATTTTCTTTAACCCAGCTAATCTAATTATCTAAATATGTCGCGATAATATAATACTTATGATACAATTACAGAATAATAAAATAAAGCATATTTTGATACCTTTTGGAGGTTGGAAGGGTTCAGTTTGAGCAGATATACTCATTAGCTCATTTCCCAGTACATTCAGCATCTGGCTCATATTCGCCATCTCAAACATATTCTCAAAACTATTGCTTTCAACGTCTTCAAAATCAATATTTTGATCGGTGACGTCTTCTTCACCAGATCCAGCATCAAGTGACAGTGACACTAATATTTGATTGCGTTCAGTTCTTGCTCTTCAGTAAATCTCTGAGCCATTTCAAGTTTTGCTGATGATACTTCCTATTCTTTTGTTTTCTGCCTGCGGTGACTATGAGTGAAACATCACTTCATCATTGTGTATCAGACATTGACACCTTGTGGAATAAATGTGATAAAATTCAATTGTTGTTGAAAAAATGTACTTACATTGTTACACACCACGGGTCGTTAGCAACCCTATACAATATTTACACTTACTGACCACAAACCTTTGAATAGTATAGTGTATATATTACTGTAGACATTTAAATGATGAAAAATACTATTCTATTTACTATTTAAACTATTATATGCTTTTGCCTCGCATAACTATTAACAGCATAAAAATTCGACATATTCTGCTTTTTCTAGCCATGAAGCGCCCACTTAGACAGGAAGAAACTGTCTGACATGTACAGCGACCAACCACAGTTTGTATCCTTTTTACACGGCGTAGCTATTTCTATAACAATTTGAATCCAAAACAGTTGTTAGATGTGCAATATTAGAGAGTGAATCCTTCCACGAGCTTTCTCTTTTAATAATTTACTTTGAAATACCATTGCGACATCAAACTGGCCTGGTTTCAGTAATGCAGAGGCTCAGATAGCAGCAGTATTCCTTCCTTTTTGTGACAGTGATACTGTGGCAGTGGCTGGTGTTGTGTGAAGACGTCCACTTACGCGGTGCAGATGGGAGACGTTCCCAATCCCACACGAACGAAACACAGCACTGCTGCAACTAGCTTGCTGACACACTGTTTTAATTTGAGCAAAGAAGGTAGGGCTTTGACTTTAGGCCTCTCACAGGTTTACTTGCAAAGATCAGATTCACTGCTGTATTTAATTAATGAACCTCATTAGACTGCTGACCAGATGTCCATTTCATGATCAGACTTTTTTCTTCCCATACATTTTTCTTGTATTTCAGAAGTTTCAAAGAAGTCAGAGTAGAAGAACAAGAGGACATCTCATCACCCACTTCATCAACCAGGTTTCTTTGAAGCCTTTTGACAAGTTTCTGACCTGTTGTTTTGCGGCAAAAAGTGAGGAAACAGTCTGTTAAAATCTTTCAATGTATGTATCTATCTATGTATTTATGTATCTATGTATCTATCTATCTGACAGTTTGGAAAATGCATTAAAATGTTATATACAGTCAAACCAAAAATTATTCAGACACCAGATATAATTTTTGATATTTTTTACTAGTGGGTGCAGGACACTATAGTTCATTAATGTACTATAGCAAAATAAAGTAAACATATTATACCCAGAAATTCTTCATACAGTGGACTACCAGTAAAATTTATAAAAGTTTGGGACTGGAAATTATTTAGACACTTTGACCTGACCATGTTTTGCTTAAGTGTTTTTGCTTTAATTGCTAATGCGACCTTTTTACACTACAGACTGAACAAAATTAAGCATTGCTTGGTAATTGGTTGACCATTGGTATTATCTAATTGTGTACTTAAATTTAACAGCTGACGCATATTCAACCTAATTCATTTATGAGACAGTCTAACTTGGCCAAAAACAGTGAAATATCAACTGATTTGATAACTCTGAGTTCTTGTCATATTTTATTACCATTTTCTAAACTATAGCGAACAAACTGTGATAAGGTGAGAAATGTTGAGGGTGTCTAAATAAATTTCATCTTGACTGTATACAAATATATATATATATACAGTATATTCTGCAATATAAGATGATTAGATGATTGTCAGACATTTTTGAATATATGTATAATAAAACATACAGTGACATATGAAGAGGACAGTCAATTAGAAATATGAGTAATAGTCAAAGGTCAACCTATAAGTCAATATATTATAATGTTCTATTTTTATCTATAATACAAAGCAAAATTTTATTCATGCACAACTGACAAGCGATCTTTATCATTTTGTTTTTTGACTAAAAACCATAGCTCATTATCTCTGAGGCCCTGCATCAACATCTTATACCAGCTTAAACATTAAACGAGACGATAAAACTCTACATTAACTATATAATCAATATTCATATCTAGAATGAATTATTGTTTGTTTAATCTTTAACCAGTGTTTGCATTGCATGGATATTTTCAGTGACTCATTCATTTTGGTAGTAACCTGTTTTTACAAGCATTGTTTTACAATATATGAGATAAAATGTTAAACCAACAAAACACGTCATAACACTTGTAATATTTTCTTCAGTTGGAAGCCCATGGCCATGTTGGAGCTCGCTGAATGAACGTAGGAGGTTCTGAGCTGCTCGGCCTGTCGTGGGAGGTGTTGCATAACTGCGTGGATGCCGCTGTCTTCAACAACACGTTAGTGGGGAAAGGATGGCAAGCTTCCCAAATGCCATGACAGGCGATGTGCAGGTTCTCCTGAACTAGCTGTGTGCTCGTTTGTTCTTCAGAAATATCTGTTTTTGTAATTACTCCAATTCCCGAAGGTGTCAATAGAGTTGAGCTGTTAAAACAGACTTTGCTTTCTGTTGTTTTTCTCTTCTCAAGGACTCTGTGTATGATTCTCTTACACATACGAGGCCATGAATACAAACAGAAAGTCTGAGTTTGTCTTTCAAAGAAACCCAGAGCCTTGAAGAATCAGAAGTGGGTGGATGAGATGACCCATGCTCAACTGCAATCTGCCGCTCGAAGAGCTTCATCTCAGAGGGTCTTGATTTGGACTGATCTGCACTCTTATAAATAAAGGTTTCAAAACAGGGGTTTCTCGATGCCATAGAATAACCATTTTTTTTGGTTTCCTAAAGAACCTTTCAGTAAATTAACAGGTCAAATAAATGAAAGCGTAGCGTAAGTTCTGCCAGGAAGACTTAATTGTTACGTCATTTATTACCTTCTCATCTATCCAATCGCGTTCTAATACGTGAAATATAAAAGATCCAAACTTACACTCGTCTGAGTTCGCAGATGCTGACGCTTCCACTTACCACCATCCACCCCACCTCCACCAAGACGGTCTTCCCTCCATCCTTACCAGGATGGTCCCTTCCAATACCCCAAGGGGGGTCGGCTGCGCCCCTGCCTTCATCTTCAGGCAGGAAATGCAGAATCCGTACCCTCGGATCGCGAGTTACGGACGGGGCCTTCGCCAAAGAACTTTATTGCATATATTGCTTGCTGGGCTGTTAATAAAATGCATAATTGTATAGTATCTTCTCTCCCGAGTCTTTGTCTGTAAACTCTTGATTGTAAAGGTTCTTAATGGAATCATCAATGCCAATAAAGAACCTTTATTTTTAAAATATGTTACATTGATATGTATGAAGCACTGCTCACACAGAAGCCACTTTCAAACCAAGCATTTTTCTGTTAGTCAGCGTGGGTAATTAATAACTCCATGATGCATGGATTCCTTGTAGAATGATTGGATTTCGCCCATGATATTTCGCCAAGCAACAGTAAATGTGACTGCACTTTAGTCTGATATGGTATCAGTTCATTATGATGGTTTTGGCAGCTCTAGCTGTCCGTTGGTATCTAATGATGATGGTATATTTCAGGGATGGGCAAATTTGGTCCAGGAGGGACACTGTCCTGCAGAGTTTAGCCCCAACCCTAATCAAACACACTTGGATAAATAGCTATAGTTCTAGAAAGTTATAGAAAGCTAGTTCTCTTGGAGGGTTGGAGCTAAACTCTACATGACAGTGGCCCTCCAGGACTGAATTTGCCCATCCCTGTATATTTAAAATATTTGAATTAATAAAGAAATTGCTATGTGATGCTGCAAGTGAAGCAGAAACTTGTAAGCCAATTTTTTTTTTTTTTTTTTTGCTTTGGTCTTTGTGGGAAAGTTTATTGTTTTAATTTAAAAGTAAAAAGCCAATTGGAGACAAGTGAAAAGAGTTTGTAAGTTCATAAACCCCAAATCATGTGGTTTTCTAATCTCAAATTCTGTTAATGATTGCCTGGTGAGAAAATGAGTGCGAGAGAGAGAGAGAGAGAAAGAGAGAGGGGGGATGTGAGGTTGGGTGTCACTTTGCCTTATTACCACGTGTGACAGAATGTGTATGACAAGATGTGTCAATGTATGTTCTGTCTTTCAGTGTGGCCAAATAGTTGTGAAAAATGTGCATGCTTGTCTAGTTAAAAAGTGCCTATGAATAAAACTTCTTATGCATGCAACTTAAGTGTGCAATATATGCTGTTCATCTTCAAATGCACATCCATCTTTGTTTGACTGCATTTAGTTACACCTAAATTTGTAGCAGTATTTGAGGTTTTATACTGTTATATTCTCTGGTTGGAGGCATTTTTTTAAAAGGATATTTATTAGTAGCTGCATGGTATGATTTACTGGCTGTGGTCCATAGCTTGGCTTCTGTCGACGTCAGCACTCAGGACTGCCAGTTTTAGCAGGGGAGAGTGTAAACACAGGCTGCTCTCAGTGAGATGAACAGAGGAACGACCAAAACACTGAACCTACATTCACAACTAGAGCACTCTGTAGCCCTCCAGGGAGCTGCTGTAGGTTTAATTATGCGGGCTGGTAGAACCTGTTCACTGCACAGGTGGGAGAAACGTTATTTTAAGCCGTTAGGTTATGCAATGCAAAATTCAAGAATAATTAGTGAGAAAAGCTCGGGCTCTCGCTGAAGCATGGGTTTGTGTGTCAAAGATAATAATAAACCAAGATAAAAATGTTTTTTTTACAAGGTACTTTTTTTTACTGTAAAAAAAACGGTGCTCCAAAAACAGCTAAAACCACAAAATGATGATAGATACGTTTTTATGGTTTCTAGCTAGGCCAAATTTGCCATTTATCTTGTTGTATTGGACAAACAGTTAAAGAGCTTTTATTCCCTTTCTTATGCCAGCTGATGCTCCAAGCATAATTCATTCAGAATGCAAAGCTTCAGGGAGTGTTCAAACAATGATTCACATGCTCATGTGATTTATGAGTTTGCATGATTTATATGAGCCATGTGGAAAAGAGACTACAGTTAAGATATAACTATTGAGAGAAATGAGGAAGTTTACACCCCTCTTGGATTAAATGAACATGCTCCTCTTGAACATGTGTTGGGAACTCCATTATGTTAGGGTACAGTCGATCAATTCCCGGCACTCGATACTCTACTATTGAGTGCTATTTTGCCCAGAGCCCCAAATGACCCTTTTCTTAATAAGGTCAAATATAACCTCGATTGCCCACGTCCAACTCAGGCCTTGACCCAACCAGACAGGCCATTCCCTAAGATAGAAACACACAAATCATACCTCTGTCAGCCGTCAAATACAGCCTCTGAGTATAAATAGCTATGGATTGGACTCTCATCTCTTATCTCTGCTATAGCCAAAGACAAGTCAGTGAACCGCAAATCACAGCCGTGTCCTCCTACAAACCCAGCTCTCCCGGCCGCTCTATCCATCTGTCTGTGTGTGTGTGTGTACAGCCTCATATATTCTTACAGTCTATTCCTGTGTTGCTCATTGGCTTTATTCAGCGGCTTTGAGAGATTTGAAAAAAAGTATAAATTTTTTTGATGCATGCGTTATTCAAGCCGGCGTTTCCGGCATAGGAGGCGGGTGTGCTAACAAGGACGCTAAAGATCGCTGCTTCTAGTGTGCCTCTTGATTCCAAGGGAGTGAGGTTTACTTGCACAGGTCTTACTAGAGGGCCTCTGTTACACTCACCCCCCTAAACCTCACTCCCATCCGGGTCACGGCACCAATGTAACCCCTCCGGTTCTACTCGCACTGCTCCGAGCGGGATTCGAACCAGTGTTTCTAACATGGAAGGCGCGCGCTAATAAGGAAGCTAAAGACCGCAGCCTCTTGACGCCAGGGGAGTGAGGTTTACTCGCACAGCTCTTACTAGAGGGCCTCCGTTACACTCACCCCCGTAAACCTCACTCCCATCCAGGTCACGGCACAGATGTAACCCCTCTGGTTCTACTCACACCGTTCTGAGCGAGATTCGAACCGCTGTTTCTGATATGGGAGGCGGGCGTGCTAACAAGGACAGTGAGGTTTACTCGTACATCTCTTACTAGAGGGCATCCGTTACACTCTTTATTTGCAGTCACAGGATAGTATGTGTACATCACATTTAGAAAGAATGATCATTTCTACAAATCTTCCACCAAAAATAGGACCTGAGGCGCTTTAGCACTCTTTCCAGTGACAGTCCCTATGCAGTTATATTTTAAGTCAGAGAAAAAGAGGAAGCTCCCGAAAAACCAGAGTTGCTTTATTTTATGATAAGCAGAGCTAAATAAGGATATCAGACAGTTCGGTATAAAAAGACGAGATATACTGACAGATAAAATAATTACACAATTGTGATTGCCTATATGATTTGTCTGATTTCTGAAGCGGCCATATTTACCATGTTTACAATGGTTAGCGAGCATAGTCTTTTGCATCGCATATAAATATTTCTGCCTTATACAGTAATCAGAATCCACATCGGATCACAAACAAAAGTAATTCAAAACACTCGCTGCTGTCTAAAAGTGAGTTTTGAGCTAAAATGATTTTAAAAGTTAATGCTGATGTTAGCTGGTATATGAAATCATCCGCGGCGCTGCCGTCTCCAGACTCAGATAAACTTCGCCTTTGTTCGTAACCACTCCTTAAGCCCGAGCTGGCCCGCTTTGGACAAAGGTATTCGGCAGGCCAAAAAAACCCTGGCCGTTGGCCCAGAGTAACCCCCGACGAGGTACAATTAAGCCCCGGAAGTGACAGTGGAAACGCAACTGGCCCTGGCACGCACTACAACGTTCTCTTTTGGCCCGACAGTGTAAACGTGGCTAATGTAACCCCTCCGGTTCTACTCGCCCTGGTTTAAGCAGGATTTACTTGCACAGCTCTTACTAGAGGGCCTCTGTTACACTCACTCCCCCCTAAACCTTACTCCCATCTGGGTCACGGCACCAATGTAACCCTTCCGAATCTACGTGCCCCTCTTTGAATGGGATTCGAACTGGCATTTCCGGCATGGGAGGCGGGTGCACTAACAAGGACGCTAAAGACCGCAGCCTCTAGCATGCCTCTTGACACCTCATATATTCTTATAGTCTATTCCTGTGTTGCTCACTGGCTTTATTCAGCGGCTTTGAGAGATTTGAAGAAAACTATAATTTTTTTGATTCATGCGTTATTCAAGCTGGCGTTTCTGTCTGGAGATCTGGGTGTGCGTACAAGGTGGACCGCTGATTCGTGCCTCTTGATGCCTGGGTAGTGAGGTTTACTCGCACAGCTCTTACTAGAGGGCCTCCGTTACACTCACCCCCCTAAACCTCACTACCATCCGGGTCACGGCACCAATATATCCCCTCCGGTTCTATTTGAACCAGTGTTTCCGGCATGGGAGGCGGGCGTGCTAACAGTAATATATTAGTACTAAGTGGCCCCCATTTCACATGCAAGTTTTAAAGAATAGTATATTCCAAGTCTTCTAAACTCATATTATAGCTTTGTGTGATGAACAGAGTGAATTCAAGTTTTTATTGAACTTTATAAAGGATTTGAATTACATCAGTGTTATTTGAGTATTATTTATATACTATTATAGTATTTATTTCATTTTGAAATAGCTTTTATTTTAATATCCTCAGTTTTCATTTTAATTTTAGTTTATGTTTTAGTTGTTTTGTAATGTAGGCTACTTTTGTAATTTTGTTAGTTTATTTTATATTTTACTTTTGTTTTGGTTTTAGTTTTAGTAATTTCTAGTTTTCCCTTTAATATTGATATTTTATTTTATTTCAGCTATTTTTCAATTACCAACAAGGTAACACTTTACTTGAAGGGGTGTGCATAAGACTGACATGACACCTTCATAATCATGACATGTGTCATATGAAGTATGAAATATGAAGGAGGTTTTATGCATGTTTATGACAACTATCATTAAGTGTCATTCGCTCAATTATGACATTTTTAATGCAAATATGACATTGTTTGAGATGTCTTTGTTATGACACCTTGACATAAACCAATACATCCTAACCTGTCAGTGTCTTTGTCGTGACAAGTTGACATTACTAAGACAACACAACCTGTCATAAACATGACATAGCAGATTAATGATCAAACTTAAGAAACCACTTAGCTTTATTGGTTAACATTACATTAAACTGTCAGGTGGTTGGTTTTGACATTGGCTGTCATGAGGCCATTATAACTTTTTAATGACAAATTAAATTTGTACCACTGCAGTTGAGGTCAAGAAAAATATTCATGACACAGTTATAATGGCCTCACGGCAGCCAATGTCAAAACCAACCACATGACAGTTTAATGTAATGTTAACCCATAAAGCTAAGTGGTTTCTTAAGTTTGATAATTTATCTGCTATGTCATGTTTATGACATATTTATGACAATTTATATTGTCTTGGTAATGTCAAGTTGTCATTACCAAGACACTGACAGGTTATGATGTATTAGTTTATGTCAAGGTGTCATGACAAAGACATCTCATTTGCATTAAAAATGTCACAATTGAGCAAATGACACTAAATGACAGTTGTCATAAACATGCATAAAACCTCCTTCTTATTCATGACATGTGTCATGTCATGATTGTGAAGGTGTCATGTCAGTCTTATGCACACCCCTTCAAGTAAAGTGTTACCATTTTGGATTACATTTTTATTTCATTTCTGGTAATTTAAAAAAAAAAGTAGTTTCATACATTGTATAGTTTTAATGTTTACAAAGATATATGTAATATGTTGACGATAATAATAAAAAAAAGATTCTACAAAAAGCTACATTGGAGGGAAAGATTATAAGTGAATATTGACTTTTGGTCTCTTTCTCACAAAGTTTTCAACTGCAAGGCACTTAAAAAAAATCCTGTCAGTGTTGATACATGAACTGCCAGCATTGTGTCCTTGAGTAACCTTAACCTCAGGCTGCTGTAATTAGTGCACTACAACTCCCCTAGGATGAACGCGTCCGCTAAATGACAATACTAAATGCATGTTCTCATTGGGCTTAGAAAACACAGTTTGAAAGCATTACAGCTGTGAGAACATTTTAGCATTAGCCATACAGAGCAGGTCAGTGTCAAAGGTCAGTTTCAGTTGCATATTTTAGCCAATGACAAAATGTCAACAATGGAGGTTGCATTGGTTGAATAATTCCTTCAGGCTTCTAATAATGGTCTTCATTCAAATCTCCTCGTATACTGCTAGTTTCCTAAAGCTTAAGTAGACCCCCACAAATTTAGCTCCCCTTCCATGCATGTGTTTGGTGTGAGTTGAAAGTAGCGGACATTTGTTTCCTTTCTCTCCTCTCCTCTCCTCTCCCTCACACACAACAGAGAAGGACTTTAGTATAATGTGATGGTGCCCTTGCTGATACAGGCCTCCCTTTATGTTGTGTGTAATCTGAGCTTTCAGTGCCAGCACTGACCCTCTCTCCCCCTGAATGGAGCGCTGTGGGCCAGGCCGCTGTTTCCTGTGCTTTCACTCTGCTTAGCTCGGCACTACGATTATAGTAAAGCCAGGGGTGGGACCAACACATTTGTGCTGAGGAGACAGGGTCTCTCTCTCACACACACACACACACACACACACACACACACACACACACACACACACACACACACACACACACACACACACACACACACACACACAAACACACACTGACTCTGTGAAGGTGAATGATGGCAAACAGAGCTTGAGTCTCAAGGGCGTTGGATGCCGTGATTAAGTCACGTTTATCGTGCTGTAATAGCGTTAGTGTGCACCATCTCTGTTCTCTTGTACTCTGTTCAATTGGTCCTAAGGCTGAAATTTACATGACCCACCCAGCTAATAGGGAACGTTCTGAGAACTTTAGCTAACATTCTGGCAAGGTTCTCTCAAAGTTATGAACAAACGTTCTTCAATTACGTTAATAGAACGTTCCATCAAAGTTATTATTATTAAATCTTTAATAATGTTCTCAAAATATTATCTATACAGTTCATCGTTCATGGAACTTTTTTTTTAAAACAAAACGTTTTTTTTTTTTTTTAAATGCGGAGCATTCAGAGAACATTCAAAAGTAACATTCCAATAATGTTTGCAAATTGGAATGTTCCCTTAAAGGGATAGTTCACCCTAAATTGAAAAATTAAGTCATCATTTACTTCGTGAGACTCTGTTAGCGCCGCAGTTCACTCCGTGTCGCCCAGAAAAAAGCACACACGTTGTGAGAAATCAAGATGAACAAAAAAACTTGATTATATGATGATTTAATGCACTGATCACTGCTATATAACAACAGCAGGATGCTACTTTTAAATGATTTAAAGTCCAAATTAAATGATCGAATTATGTCTATCTATATCTATATATAACCTATTTATAATTTGTGATTGCATTTTCCAAAGATATGCCCGGACATGCAGTCTACCAATAGGATTAGAGCGACAACACTGTGAACGCCCACAAGCGTCTTCACATTACAGAGACTAGCGTCACACAGCGACAAAGTCTTCAGTGTGTTACGGCCCTTAAATGAAAACAAATCTCAGGGAACGATTTAGTCTGTACCAATGTGTTATTACACCCGAGGTTCATTTTGCGCCGGAGTTCTCCTTTAAAGGTGCAGTAAGTGATTTCTGAGAAACGCTGTTGAAAGTGGATCGGACCGAGCAGCACAACACACTTGTAGCCAATCGGGGACGTGTCCACACATGAGGGGGAGGAGAGAGAGTGAGCCAATCAGCAGTAGGGGGCGTGTCCACTCATGAGTTAGCCAATCAGCAGTAGGAGGCGTGCCCACTCATGATGGGGGAGATGAGAGAGAGAGAGCAAGAGGGAGATTTTAAGAAAGACTGTAGAAAGAGAGATGGCTGAGAGACATTACAAAAGAGAAAAGCTCAGAGGAATATCACTGGAAAAAGAAGGGTTATGATCAGCCAAGAGCTTTAGGACCCGCGTTAATATTAGAAAAGCTTTCCAGCGCTGGAGAGATCGAAGTGGGAAGGCCTGAAAACAAACGCAGAGTTTGCGTTGTTTCTGCTCCATACATGAGTAACATGTTTTTTCGCAAATCATTATTTTGCTTCGCTTCAGCTATATATGATAAAGAAACATCCACTCTGGCTCTGTGTGTTCGAAGATTTTCGGGGTGGAACAATGAAGGGAAGCGTGTTTGTTTGGGTTGATTACAAATATCTATCTATCTATATATATATATATATATATATAGAGAGAGAGAGATTATAGATATATATAGATATAGATACATTGAATTTATATCAAATCACAGAGAATTTCAGTTGGAAACAAGATTTTACACCCACCTGATTTTAAGTAAAAAAGTTGTCCCAAATGAAATGTGAAATGAGGACATAGTCTAGGATTTAATTGCCCTCTTTTCTGGTTAATAAACAGGTTGTAATTTGTGGCAAGTAACTGCCCTCACCGTGTAGAAAACAGGATCTGTAATGATCTATTCTTCTCACTCTCTGGTTTTATTTTTATGTTTTACACCCTGTGGTTTTATTTTCTTTCATTGTCTGGGTTTATTTTTTAATGTTTCTCACTTCCTGGTTTTATATTTATTGTTTCACACTCTCTGGCTTTGGTTTATTGGGAGAGTAATTAAAGCCTCTTTGCACTGATCAAATTAATATGTATATCCAATATGCATTGATTATTTATGAGGAATAATAAAAATAGGATTTCTATTACTGTTATTTAACACTTTTTTCAAAAAAAAACATTGGCTATTAGTTGTATTCAAAATGTGAAAACAATAGACTATATAAATGTAAAATGAATAGTGCTTCTGCTTTAGGTTTACAGCATGAGATTGTTTTATGGACATTGTAGGTATTACTTATAATGATTATAGCCCTGATCAAAAAGTGAGAGAGAGAGAGAGAGAGAGAGAGAGAGAGAGAGAGAGAGAGAGAGAGAGAGAGAGAGAGAGAGAGAGAGAGAGAGAGAGAGAGAGAGAGAGAGAGAGAGAAAAAAAGATGAAACACTTTCTCTCTCTGCATTTCTGCCTGGTGGACAATACAATGGTCTAAAATATCTCCATATCTAAAGACCAGAACATACTTGCAGACCTGTTCTGGTAAGCAAAGACCTGTCAATCACCCAGAACACCTTGGCAAGCACATGACGATGAGTTTTATGAATGCAAATCTAGTTTTCCAAGTACATTTAGCACAATTTATTTAATTAAAACACAAAGAAAAGGACATTTCAGGACACATGAAGCGCACATTGCTAAATGAGCCATAACAGTTTGTTCTGTACACTTGTACACAAAACCTACTAAAATGAGGTCTGTTCTGGAAATGAGTTGACAAAGGCACCCCTTCCTCTGTGGCAGCCCACTTGCATACGGGCCATTGACATTGTTGTGATGTGCTTGTGTGTGTGTGTGAAGGGTGAGGTCAGATCCAGAGGCTCTGCAGGCATACTGCCCAACACTCAAAGCAAACAAGCATGCATTGTCAAGGCAGTGTGTGGTTATCTCTGCATCGCATTTCAATGGATCTGAAAGACACAGTGACAGAGAGAGACCTGTTGATAAGGGTTCATGTGTGCTATTGGAAAAAGGCACAAACGTGATCATGCATTGGATGTTCAAAAGTCAAAATGAAGTCATCAGTTGGGTAATCTGAATTAAACCCATTTACTTTCTTTTAATACATGTTCCTGCACTGTAAAAAATAGTGTTGGTTTAACTTAAAGTAACCTGGTTGCCTTAACATTTTGAGTTGTGTTGTTATTGAGCACGGTATTACAAATAAATTACTTATTATTATCATTGTTGAAAACAGTTTTTGCTGCTCAACATTATTGTGGAAACAATGATAACATTAAAATATTTGTGGTAAGATTAAAAAAAAGAGAGAAATTAATACTTTAATTAAATGCTATTCTTTTTAACTTACTATCCATCAAAAACTCCTGAAAAATTATCACCGCATTTCCACAAAAATATTAAGCAGCTCAATTGTTTTCAAATTTGATAACTATAAGAAATATTTATTGAGCAACAAAGCAGCATATTAGAATGATTTCTGACAGATGATGTGACACTGACAATTTTGTTGATTAATTCAAGTTGTTCAAAAAAGCAAATTAATTAACTGTGCATCATCTCCTGAACACATGAGATGTTAAAGGTAGGGTAAGAAATTTAGGAGAGGCTAGCAATAGGTGGCTAGCTTCGAAAGCACAAGATCCCACCATCCCTTCAGAGTGTCTCCAAAGCCACGCCTCCTTCAAAACAGTGAACGCATACAGTCAGAGCAGAGTCTGCAAAGCGTCACAAGAGACGGCATTAAATTACCTCATGTCTCAAAACACATAATATTACAATGGTAATGAATGTAAACAACTTACAGAGCTCTAGTTGTACCACCTGACTGCTGCAGATTCATTTCGGCGTTGATATTGTTGATATCGAAAAGCATCAATCTGAGTCTGAAGATGTGAACAGCTCCAGGTGGAACATCACGGGTTGCCATCTCGTAATTACGGTAGTTATGACGTGAACGCAGCATACGCTTGTTGTTTTGGTACAGGAGGAACTGTAAAAGGTCTACAATTCTGCTTAGCCTCATGGAACACACAAATGTCAGTGCGAGCAGGTGCACGGAAGTATGTAAATATGTTGAAAGGCAAGTAGGACATCGTATCGGACCGAATCCAATGATTGGACGAAGATTTTTTGACTTCCACAGAAGATATATGTGCATGTTTTAATGTTTAGACCACTTATATTATTGATTGCAATCAGGATGTGAAGAGAGTTTCAACCAGTATAACCAAGTGTTTATATACGTGCTCAGAATTAATGGCACTCCTGGTAAATATGATCAAAACTGGCTGTAAAAAATAAATCTGCATCGTTTATCCTTTTGATCTTTCATT
Source organism: Rhinichthys klamathensis goyatoka (assembly GCF_029890125.1). Lineage (NCBI taxonomy): Eukaryota > Metazoa > Chordata > Actinopteri > Cypriniformes > Leuciscidae > Rhinichthys > Rhinichthys klamathensis. Next base: position 1,101,066 of record NW_026606567.1, read on the forward strand.
CAAAAAATTGCCAAAATATAACCTTTCATTGAAGTAAAGGAATTGAAAGTGGGAGGGAAATAACATAAATGTTTTTCTCCAAAACACGTTGGCCACAAATGAAAAATCTAATTATTGGCACCCTTTTATTAAATACTTTTTGCAATCTCCTTTTGACAGATAATCGTTGTCGGGATAATTCCGGTACACGTGGCTACGCCGACAAGTAGTTTGTTGAGGGTTGGTTTTTAGGGAAGGACTACATGCCTGTCACGGTGGAAAAAGTGTATATGAGCACGTGACTGTCTGTCCGAGTTTTGTCGAGAGGCGGAGGCGGCACGAAATTTGACGGAGGCGGCCGCCTCATAATTGTCTATGCAGGAAAAACCCTGGTATTGTAAGAAAACACTAATTTTACCTGGTCAAAAACAGCTCTGTTTTCAGCACGCCATTTCAGTGCATATGCCTTTAAATGATAATGAGCTTCGCTGACTCCGCCCCTCTGTTCTGCGCGTTTTGACACAATGCACGTGGAGTGTTGCCTTGACAACAAAAAGAGAAATGATTCGCGCAAACATGAAAGCATTGACGTTGCTCGTGGGGAATATTCCCTTCGAAAACAAACTCAGCCACTGCGTCTTCAGCGGTTCGGATTTAGGAACATTAAAATGACTGCTGTGTTCGTTATTACACCCAAGAACAGAACACCACAATCGCTTAGACACCATTCTGCTCCAGCGCATCAACAATGACGGACTATGATGACAGCTCGCTCAGGACGGGTCTGTGTTGAAACGCTGCTGTCAATCAACAATCGTGGGAGGGTCCGTTTTATTGACGTCACAAAAACGAACGGCTCGATTTGAGGCAGGGGAAAAGGAGATTAAAACAAAAACACTGGATGGATTTTTATCATTATATGATGGTACAGGCACTGCCAACACACAATGTCAGTACAATCAACTTGTAAAAGTGCATGTACCATTATATGACCCCTTTAAGAGTTTTCTGTTAAAACGGTGTCGTGTTAGCGGTCCCTAAGTTAATAACTAATGATCGTTGCGACGGAAGAGAATCAATTAAAACTAACTTTAGCTGGAAAATAACTTTATTCTAGAGCTGTCATAAAGCCAAAACAATCTCTGTTGCTTTGATTTCCTATTATCGCTGAAAAGCAGCTTTGGAACAATCTACATTGTTAAAGGGATAGTTCACTTTGAAATTAATTTTTGATATGTTTTAGCTTACCTCAAGGGCATCCAAGATGTAGGTGTCTTTGTGTGCACAGTATTATCAATTTTGTTATTTTTAGGTCAAACCGTTCTTGTCTGTCAGTCATATAATGCAGGCCTATGGGGTCCACCTCAAAGAGCATGCACAGAGAAGTCCAAATTAAACATGATTTAATGACTCGTAAATGTAAGTACACATTGATGGCCTAAGACACGAAACGAGCGGTTTGTGTGAGAAAACGAACAGTATTTATATCGTTTTTACCTCTTGTATTACAGTCACGTCCAAGTACTCTGATGGCGCGGGCACCTCTGTCTGCGCAAGCGCCGGAAAGCCCCGGAAGTGATCTCTCGCGCGTGTACGTCACTCATTGTTTACACAGAGATTTCGGACGTAAAATCTCTCTTTTTTCTAATTTCTTTCCGAAATCGTCTTCCATTGCTATTTCCTGTATATCTAAATATGTTTAGATATTCACAGTGAAATGTAAAACCAGAGCCGTTGAAAAACAGCTCTGGGTAAAACGTCCGAAATCTCTGTGTAAACAATTAGTGACGTACACGCGCGAGAGATCACTTCCGGGGCTTTCCGGCGCTTGCTATCCCTTTAAAAGCGCTATATAAATGAAGATGACTTGACTTGACTTGACTTGACTTGACTACCTGGCCAAAGCCACCGCTGACATGTCATGGAGCAATATGGGTTGGAGATGTGTGTTCGGTTGCTCAACCGCTCGAGTTTTATTCCATTTTCCAACTGTACGTTACTTAAAAATGCAATGGCTAGAATTTAGTGGAAATTATGTCAACGCATCATGTACAAAGCTGCGCGTTCCAAGGCCTGTGGGCCTTTAAAATGATATAAATCCTGAAATTACATCAGATACATGTGGCCAATTTCATTTGGCCCTGAAATGGATTTCATTGACTGATAAAAAATAAAATACTTTTATTTTGAGTTTTGGTCCGAGAATAGCGTAGAAGTTAGTAGTTAGTTCAGTAACTTACTTGATTAAAGTAACCTAGCATAAAAACATAATATTTAGGTAATGAAGTACAAGGGAAAACTGCAGAATACTTAGATGAGTCAAGGGCACTACACCACCCACGTGTGAAGCCATATTACAGCAATCAATTATAAATATGATATTCATTTGATCGCAATGAACAGCAGAGAAAATGACGTGGCGCTCAGCTCCAGCAACATGTTTTACGTGGGTGCGTGCGTGTCACTTTTCCTTGTATTCATTACACAGCAGGATTCACCAAACAGCTGCTCTCTGCCATACTTCTCAAGTTTGGTAAAACACGCCGCTAATGAGCTTTCACTCAGGATACCGCATGCTAAGTGCAAACCTGACCCGAGTTTACACTTACTGACTGGAGAAATCAGAAGTAATGAAATCAATGTGGCGCTATACCCGCCGGTTGTCATGGTGACGCAACTCTGAGGAGAAAAGCTTCAGCTGGCTGGGTGAAAATGTCTTGTATGTGTGCTTGTTATGGAAACTTGCCCTGTAATTGGAGTCTGATAGTCTTAATGGTTCTGGCGGGGTCCAAGACGAACACTTCAAAATAAATGCGATGCTATTTTTGAGCTGCGTTTGGACGGCCGCATGTGTTCAGCAAATCCTCTCCTCGATCCTGTCCTGTGTCGTATTTTGGCAAATGGACGGAGCAAAGGTATAGCCTACAGTGTGAATTACTAAACCACAGTGTGAAACATGAAACAAGATAACCCAGGATTACATTTGCACACGGTTAAAAATCTGTCTTTAGGTTAACGGTTTTAAGTTTGACAATGCATTGTCTTTCACAAAGAAAATTCGGAAATCTTACTAAAATCAACTAATAATATAACAATAATAGTAATAAATAGCTGGACTAACGTGAACAATGAAATATATTTATAAAGCATTAATCTTAGGCTAGTTAATTTCAACACAATTAGGCCTACTACTTATGTTAACAAAGATTATTACATAAAAACAAATAGAGTAGTGCAGGTATGACATCACTTTGTAGGCCAACCGCTTAGCATAGCATCACGCTGGTTCCCTGACAAAAACCCAATAGGATTTTCCCATAGGCTTTTGGATTATCGCAAAAAAAAAAAAAAAAAAAGTTCTGTGATCAACAAAAGTTGATTATACGTACACGTTTTGTCCATCAAGATAATTTTCACAGATGAACACAACTTTTATGAAATTTGAAGCCTAAATGCTAAACTAGGCTACAGTATAGCCTAACCGAACTACACCACGGTCCCACGACTTCAACGTCACCACCAACTCTTTTAGTTTTTATCTAAAAACATTTTCCAATAAAGTTTGAGTTAAAATAGTTTATAACAGCACAATTATAAAGGCTGATAACGATGTGGTGACGTTTAATCTCCTTGACAGCCTCTGTAGTCCCATTTACAACCGCCTTATTAAGACATGTAACAGCTTTTTAAAAAATCATGAGTGGGGTAATACTGCTGTATTTTGTGTCATAGAATAAAACATGAAAATGTCTTGAGCTTGTGTTCACCACAGATCTTACTTTAGCCATTTAACCAAAATCCTATTAAAAAAAACCATTGACTTCCCATTGACCCATTGAAGTGCTAAAATGCTAACTCGTTTTTGTGTTTTGGCCTACAAATTTAGTCATACCTGAACCACTCTATTGTTAACGTTAATTAATGCATTAAGGCCGCCCACTTTTTCAGTGGCGTTGGTTCCAGAAGTAATTTTTTTAATAAAATTTTCACATAGGGATTTTAAAATAGTCTTTATAAGCCATGAACCAAGACAATCAGCTGCGAGGTGAATCATTACAAACTTTGATTTGAAGCAAAGAATCTGACAAAAAGACACAAAAGGTACAAGACTGTGTTCTTCACGGTTTTATTGAGGGGGAGAACTACAATCCGATGAAGCATTGCGAACAACGTAATCAAATTAAAAATGAAGGAATATAAAGCAAATCATTTACGAACGTTGATTATGTATAAAAATTGAAAAATATGCACATATATACAAACATTTCAGTATTTTGAGAGCATAGAGGCTGCGTATGAAATTGCATATAGGCTCTTGAGTAGGTACTTATTTTGAATATGTTATATAAGTAAGTATGTATAAGTTAGTATGTTCTATATAGTATGAATGTGTAGTATGAATATAATCTGGACGTACTACATCCGCCATCACCGGAAGTGTAAGTCATCCGGGTATTTTTTTCCTATTCTTTTATGAGTACAGTGAATTCAGACATACTTCTTTTGTAACATAATGTTTTTCGCCTACTATAAATAAGGAAGTATGCGATTTGGAATGCAGCCATTGGGTCATTCACAGTGCTTCATGGGAGTGGGCGGAGCTAGCGAGATCTTTTGCTGTGTTTGGCTTTTTTCTACTCTGATTGGTGTAATTTTCTGTACAGCATCATGGGTAATGTAGTTTTTCACCAGGAATTCCACTGTTAAACACGATTATTTAAAAAATAAGCTGAAATAATGACAGCTTCAGCAGAAGTAAATACCATCGATTAACAACCTCATAGCTCACACTCACAGTAAGGCTGTCTTTAAAGGTGAAATATCGTTAAAAATCTCTTTCCTTATGAAGAAAATGAATGGAGTTTTTACTTCCAGAACCCGACTGTTGCACTCTATTTTTAAAATATAACCAATAATTTAAATCTAATAAAACTTATAATCGCCTGATTTAGAATAATGTTTGCAGAAAATAAAAAAGATCAAGATATAGACTTATTTATTGACATTTCAAAGGGAGGAGATAATGCTTCCCGTATCTTTGTTGAGGTCCGAGGCCATGAATTTAATCCAACTTTGTTTTCTGCAAATTCATCTGTTAAAACCTAAAGAAAAACATTAACAAAACTTTTCAGGGTAAAATAAAATTATCTGGTTTTATGAATTTTGGTATTTGTTTGTTTTGATCATGTTTTTTGTCTTTTTAATATATCATTTTTTGTCCATGTGCGGGACCTGAAATTTGCACATATGGCACTTTTTTCACTGTGTGGCGTCTCTAATTCCTGTCCCAGGAACAGCTTGTCCTTTTTGGACCCTCTTTCATTTCCCCTCAGGCGGCTCTGAAATGAAAAACAGAGAATGTTCGTGGTAATATGCGGAGCCACGGAGGTGCTCTTCATGACAGATGGCTGGTATGTTGCGTGCCAACATGTAGTGTGATTCTCCGGGATACTTATCCTTTCAGATTCATCGGAACAGGATATTGCCCTGGGATCCTCTCAAGAGCTAAAACCTCCAGCTCCACCTTAATCTGTTTGTCTTTTAACTATGAGATTAATGCACGGAGCAATCGGCCTGCAGGGAGAATGTGGCATGTGACGTGGTGTGATGTCATCATGCATGTGCACACACAGCAGACTGCAGTGGAATGGGAAGTGCACATCTCTCCTCAGAGTTGTTTTTCCGCTGCCAGCAAAGCAAAATTCAATGAAGTAGGCTATTTCTTGATACCAAGGGGCATCATTTATAAAATGTTGCATAGAAACCGTCCTGCATTTGATCTATGAGGAAGTCTCATAGAGAAGTTGAGAAGTCTCTTCTCTTTGAGAAGTCTCAAATGTGTGTGTTGGCCTGTACGTGTGATTCAGAGAAACAAATGCACGCACAAAAAAACGTGCATACAACTCTCTTTCTCTTCCAGATGTGAAATCTATTAAATCGCAAATTAAATTGTGTGCAACTGATTGGTTTCAGATCTCCGCCTTGTAAACGCCCCCTTATTAATGTCATTAGCATATAAAAGAACAACAGTCAACCTTCAAATCCTTGGCAAGTGGCAAGAAATGCTTAGATTTCCAAATATCTGCAGTTCTCCGACTCTCTGCCACAAGGAAAAGTGACAGCTACTGATATGACTGTATTTCATATGAGCATAGTTTTATCATTTTTTTCAAAAGTACTAAAAGCATTTGCAGTAAAACCTTTTTTAAAGCCCGTTCACACCAAGAAAGATAACTTATAAAGATAACTATAACAATATAGCGGACGATATCATTGTTTATTATAAGCATGCGCTGCAGTTGTGTCGTCTGCTGCTTTAAATGCTTGAGCTCTTTAAAGCAGACATGTATGGAAGCTTCTTTCCACCACTGAATAAAAAATAAAAATTGCTACTTTTTATCTCACAATTCTGACTTTTTTTCAGAATTGCATTATATAAACACAAAGGAAGATATTTTGAAGAACGATTGGAACCAAACAGTTCTTTTGCACCATTGACTTCCATAGTAGAAAAAAATATATACTATGGAAGTCAATGGTGCCCCACAACTCTTTGGTTCCAATCGTTCTTCAAAATATCTTCCTTTGTGTTCAGCAGAAGACAGAAAATCATACAGGTTTGCAACAACTTGAGGGTGAGTATGACAGAATTTTCATTTTTGGGTGGAGTATCCCTTTAAGAGATTACACACAATTAGTGTATCTTTAAAGGGGTGGTATAATGCCCCTTTTTACAAGATGTAAAATAAGTCTCTGATGTCCCAGAGTGTGTCTGTGAAGTTTTAACTCGAAATACCCCACAGAGCATTTTTTTATAGCTTGTTAAAATTGTCCCTTTTTGAGGGTGAGCAAAAACGCATTGTTTTGTGAGTGTCCCTTTAAATGGAAATGAGTTGAGCTTGTGTGTTAGCAGGCAGCTTGCAGACACACACTAAAATGTCCAACGCATTCTCATCCCAAGGCGTCATAAACTGACACTTTTGACATTTCGTCTAAATCCAACGCATATGGCACCCTTTAGCGTCAATATAGTTTTTAGGGATGCACGATATTGGATTTTGGCCGATATTCGATATGCCGATATTTTCAAACTAATTTTGCCCGATGCCAATATCGATACCGATATATTTGTATTTTTTAAGTGCAAAAAAAGCTTATTAAAGCTTCTATTAAAGTTCTCAGTCAAGAGCAGTGAGTGTTTTGTTGTTTTATTAACATTAAAGGGATAGTTCTCCCAAAAATTTTAATTGTCATCATTTACTCTCTCAAGTTTCTTTCTTCTGTTGAAAATAAAAGTTATTTGGAAGAATGTGGCTAACCAAACAGTTGCTGTACTCCAGTGACTTCCATAGTATATTTAAGCACAAGAAAGAAATGAATACAGGTTTGGAACAACATTAGAGTGAGTAAATAATGACAGAATTTTTATTTCTGGGTGCAGGATCTCTTTAAGGACAAGCGGCAGCATATTATTACTGTCTCTTTAAGAACTGCACGCGACGTGTCTAATGCCGCGTTCCAGGCAACCTGTAACCTGTGTTTTTCCAACTTGTAACTGGGAGTACATCGTTCCAGGCAACCTGTAACCCGTGTTTTTCCAACCTTATACCCGTGAAAGTGCACTGGAACGGCAGTCAAACCCGTGACTTCCCATCCGTGAACTCGTACTAGATCGATGTACTCCCAGTTACGAGTTGGAAAAACACGGGTTACGGGTTGCCTGGAACGCGGCATAATATACACGCATTTGACAAGCAGATTTTCTCTGTTTGCTTTCACTTTAGACATAACCAACTTTGTTTATGTAAACCTTGTGTGTATTTGACAGTATCAGCGCAATGAATAAGACTCGAAAGATTAGTCCAGTATGCAGGCGCTGTGACAGGCTTTTAGTTCCTGTGAGCGTCGCGTGTACGCGCTCAGAAAAGCACGTTAGAACAGCGCATCAGCACGTGAATGACATGTTCAACTAGCAAGACTTTGACGCACATGTAAATAATGAACTTTTGTGAATTGCAGTGTCCCGTGAGTGTAACACTACCTCTGCGTTTACGTGATGTGATGTGATGTGATGTGAATGTACGTCGTTGTACAGTATGTTGAGATGAAGGCGCCAGAATTGAACTGATAGAATGCACGATACTATGATTTTTCTTCAAAAGCAGATCGTGGAGACATTTTAATCGTCCACGATCAAAAACCGCGTGAGACGCACACCCCTAGTTGGAAGTTTGCTGGCGCTCATGCTTCGTTCATGGTCGTCACGTGCGCATAGGAAACACGCCACCCTATCGGCAAAGCTCATCGGCAGAAATATTCATATCGGCCGATGATGGTCATTTTAAGCTTTTTATCGGCCGATACCGATGTTGTCCCGATATCATCGTGCATCCCTAATAGTTATGGGTAGGTTTAGGTCTGGGGTAGGGTTAGACCACTAGGAGGCGCCTAAGGCTGCCATGTGCGTTGGATTTAGACGAAATGTCAAAAGCGTCAGTTTATGACACCTTGGGATGAGAACGGGCTCAAATGTCAGATACTCTGCCTTTTAACTGGAGTCGGACAATGATGGACAGTAAGTAACTGAATGGTTAGTTGATGAATTTATGTTGCTGATGTGGAGTTAACTATCTTCTAGGGACAGGGTTTATGTAAATTTTAGGATTTGTGATGTCACTAACCGGGGAGCAATGTCAGCCGTTTGTTGTAGTCCTTAAAAAGCGATTTCTATAAAAGAAAATATCTCCCTTTGCTTTGAACTTTGAGCGTCGTAACTTTGCAGATGTTGTTTATGCTCAAGCAGCAAACATTAAACACTAACTAAAGTTAGAAAAGTGAAATCATAATCAACCATCCCTTTAACAGTGATGAAAGTGCTTCACATGGCTAATTTTGTGTTGGAGTGTAGATTGTATATGATTTGGTCCGTTTTGCTTTATATATCTGCATATTGTAAGATCCATGTGCTACTAATTAGGTGTGGTTTACATGTTTTGGCTTGTGTATTTTTGAGCTGGTTTTGAAGTGGAGAATGAAGATTACATTAATTCATTTGTACTGCTGTTGTACTGGGCTAAAATAAAATACAATGGGAATTCTCTAAAAATAGTCAAACCACTTTTTCATTGAGACAAGGCCCTGTTTACACCTGGTATTAAGAATCGTTTTGGTCGATCAGATCCCAAGTGGATGATGTTAAATACAGGTGCAAACAGGGTCTAAAACGTTTTGAGCTTGTCTACTGACCTAATGCGTAAACATTATGGTAAGCGCACTAGCCAGACGGGATTTAAACTTTATCGGCTAAAGACCCAAGTTTGATTTAAAGACAAAAAAGTACCAAGCACAATGTTCTCGCACCATTCCTGATTTCTAACACAGCGTTCGGTGTGGTCTTGCTGCTGTCAGAGAAGAAACGAAAGCTGCTGCTCTATATGTTTTTCCGTCATCTCCCGGCGCGTTCATATGTCAATCGCGCAAACTTATTTTGTCCATTAGATTGAATGACCTGAAAAAGTCCATGCATTTACCTGCCCATAGACCCTTCCCTCGAAGAAATCAGGACAGAAGTGGTTGAAAGTAGACAAAAGAGACGCATTAAAAAAACACCAGGTGTAAACAGGGCCATAGTGATTGGGTAAAGTAGGTTATGTTGGCTTAATGATGAAAGATCTGGTTTGATAACCCAAACATTGCAGGTGCAAACCATTTTGCCTGTTGGTAACCCAAAACAGGCGACTGATGAGCTGCACATTTTCACTGCAACTCTTAGGGTTGCTTTAAGGGGATTTTACCTGTTATAAAGTTACTGTAAATCTCTGTAGATATGCAAGCATCTGCTAAATGAAGAGTAATGCATTGATGAATAAAATTAATGTGAAATGGCTGTATAGTTTCTTGAACAAACAACAATAGTCACATCTTTATCCATGTTTGTCCAATTGACTAAGTGGGGTCCTGACATATATATACAGTTGTAGTCAAAAGTATTCACCAGGGATGGAAATTAGCACCCGCCACCAGCCAAATGTGGGTGATTTTGTGTTGTGGCGGGTAAACTCGCTTCACCTACCGGCCACCGTGGCGGGTAAATAAAAATAGCATACTGTTTCACCCGGACGGCGGACACTTTTAGAGGAGGCACACCTCCAAACAAAAATGTGGCGTTACATCGCAGGCGTAGAGGTCTGCAGAGAAAACATCATGGTGCGTTCACACCAGACGAGAATAGAGCGTCTGGCGCGAGTGATTTCATTGTTAAGTCAATGCAAAGACGCGTTACGCGCGTAAAAAATTCCTGCGGCGCGAATGAGGTGTAGAGCGCGCCGTGGTATGCGAATACGCCTCATTCGCGCGGCAAGTTCGAGCGTCTGACGCGTTCCGCGCGCATGATTTTATTGAGTGCTTTTGTGCATTCACGCGTTTGACGCGAATTCGCGTCTGCCGCCCGAGTTAAAAAATCTGAACTTTGGCGTCAATTCGCGCCGCGTTAACCAATCAGGAGCCTAGCTGCTGTCACGTGGTGAAGTATCTGGATGCTTCAATAAATTATTTTGTACTAAATGCCTGGGCCCGTATTCCTAAAGAATCTAAGAATCCTTTTAGAAAACTCTTAATTTAGCTTAAAAACTTTTACGTAGGAGTCTTAGCTTAAGAGTGATTCGGGACCGATCTGAGAGCAACTCTGAGTAAGGAAAAGACAAACAATTTCATCTTAGTGAGGAGGCGGGGCTGACCCCGTTGCTATGTGTGACACAATCTTTTGAAGACTCTGATTGGTTGGTTGTCCAAGAAGGGAAAAAAAAGAGTTATTTTAAGTCTAGGGTCTATTCTAAGCCTTCACTTTGAAATTAAATGCGTATTTTTTCCTATTTGACCATTCTCTCTCTCACACACACTATGTGTAGATAAATCCTTTTTTTATTATTATTTACCATGCTGTTAATTTCCTAAGTTATTTGATTGGCTTAGAATGATAAAAATTGTTCCACTCTTTCCAATTACACTGATTGCTGGCATGTCTATTTAAGTGGTGACATTCTATTTGAATGTTGGTTTTAATGTAACAAACATGGAATCAAAACCAAGAAGGACGAGAAAGCCCAACTGGACAGAGGAACAGTGTTTACTGTTAGCCCAGTTAGTGGAAGAACACAAGGCCATCCTTAAAGGAAAATTCGGGCCGGGTGTCACAGCACGGGGCAAGAAGCAGACGTGGGAACGTATAGCACAAACTATTAACGGTTCATTCCCCCTGCTTGTGCGCACCAGTGAAGACTGCGAGAAACGTTGGTACGTATGTTTTCTAGGGGGGGGACCACCTGCTAAACAGCTGTCCCAAGCCCAAACCGTGTTCAACATCTTTGATCACTCTGAAACCAGTTTTACCGGTTTGAAGGAGGGCATAGACAGCTCAATGATTCAGCTGGTAGAACTACAAAAATTGTAATTTTAATAAACCAACAGCCAAGTAACACAATATAAAGACACATTTTTATTTAACATAGCCAAGGCCATTTCACATATTTATATCTGGCATTCTTTGAACTGAAAAAAAAAATTGGCCTAAATTGATTTAAAATAACAGAGATTATATGTTTTCTGCTCTCAGTAGCACTGAGCCTTCAGCAGAGGAATGGGGACCGTCGACATCGCAGATGTACGACCCTCAGCCCGAAGCGCCTCATTCCCTGCCTTCTGCTGCACCCGCAGCTGCTCCAACACCATCCCTAATAGAGAAAAAAGTGGAGATGGAGATGGATGTCATGAAGCAGCAGAAAATAGTACTCCATCTACAGGAGGAGTACTACAAACTAAAAATTGAGCTACTCAAAAATAAAACGTATAACAAATAATATTTTTTGTGTCTTCATAATATCTTTCTAATGAAAATGTTGGCTAAGGTGCTGTTTATTCACGATTTTTATATTACATTCACTGTTACTTACATGAAATGCAAATTAGTAAACTGCGCTCTGTAAGGATTCCCACTTTGGGACAGATCTCTCCCTTGTGGAGGGTATTCTTCATCATCTTCATCAGCCCAGTTGTCCGTGGGAGGGTCTGCAATTTGTCTAGCTTTACAGATGTTATGAAGCACTGCACAGGCTGTTATCACTTTGCAGACCTTTCCTGGTGCCAGTCGCACCTCTCCATGTAAAATGTGAAAGCGCCTCTTTAGTTGACCAATACCCCGCTCAACTACGGCTCGTGTTTTCTTGTGAGCTCTGTGAGTTAATGAAAATGAACAGAATTCAGTTGATATTTTCAAAATATAATGGTAGGTTATTTATGGGAAGTAGTGTAGCCAACAAATACTAAGCTACTGCAACACATTTGTTGTTGTTTAAATTTGAAGTCCACACACATTAATTGTATGTTGTCACTGTTACCTGTTGTAATTTAGCTGTGACCCCTGCTCAGGACGGAGGTAAGGTCTGAGGAGCCATGGTTTACAAGGATAACCACTGTCCCCTAACAAGTGGCAATTTGCTGGAATACGACGTCCTTCAAACAGATGTCTCAGGCCACTCTCCGCCAGTATCCTGGCATCATGTGTTGCGCCGGGCCATTTTGCAACAATGTCTAAAATCTTATAATCTGCTTCTGAAAACAACTTGAACGTTTATGCTGTGGTACCTCTTTCTATTAACATAAACGTTCTCTTCTTCCGACGGTGCGATAATTCGGATGTGGGTTCCATCTATTACTCCGACAACACCAGGGAAGCCTGCTATATTGACAAATGCAGTTTTTTGAGCCTGCAAGGTGGGAATGTCCAGTGGAAACGAAACGAACTGCGACACAATAAGAGGTTCTGAAAGTGCTGTAATTGTTTGTGTGATCACTGCTTACAGAAGGTTGTGACAGACCCAAATCATCACTGCTGCATTGTTGCATTTTCCCAGTTGCCAAATATCGTAATGTAGTGATTACTTTCATTTCTGGCGTTATGACATTCCTGCGCTGTGTCGGTGATGTTAGTGCATCTCTAATAAGATCAGTCACAAACATGATCCCTGCACGATCTCATCTATAGCGTCTTAACAACTCACTGTCATCCATTGTCTGCAACACATTTCTTCTCTCTCTTCGTCTTTCTGTCATTTTCTCCTCTGTTAAAGAAACTCTTAAGCCTCTTAAAAGTCCTCATCCGTGCTCCTAACAATTTTGACCTTAAGACCTCTTTTAAGGGTTAAGATACTCTCTGAATTACTTTTTTCTTTACTAGGATTTTTTCTTTAATTTTAGGAGTAAATGCCCACATTTCTAAGAATTTTCTTAGAATTCTGTCACTAGGAGCTACTCTTTGCATTAAGATTCTTTAGGAATACGGGCCCTGGTGTGGTTCTAATGCACAACAAAGCAAATATTTTATCACATAAAACTTGATTTCAATATATGAGACATATTCATTTTGTATTGAATGCTATTTATTCCATTTCATATCTAGATTATATTAAATATTATTCTAATGTAAAGGCAACCAACATACTATAGCTCATAAATCCGTGTCTGGAGAGTGTTGTGTGAGAGAGAAAAAAATCACAAGACAGGTTATTTACTTTTGGAGGCTGGCTCAATTTATCATCAAAACAAAAATAAATGACAGATTAGGTGGATGAGGCCGAGGGTGAGAGAAAGAGAAAATGTCAGTATTTTATTGAGACTTGAGATTAAATAAACTGCTTAAGTATTCTTGTAGTATTAATTTTCACATGCAGTTACACATTGTCGGTTAAAAACAAGAAAGTGGCTGGTAAAAACATTGAGTGGCTGGTAGATTTTGAAATCCACCAGCCACAGTGGCCGGTGGACAAAAAAGTTAATTTCCATCCCTGGTATTCACCCCCCATTGCAAATCAGGTTTATTTGCAACATTTACAGACTACAGAATAATTTCGAGATTGCAGAAGTCATTAAAAGTTGCATTTTCAGTTGAATTTGGAGAAACCACTTGAAACACTTGTTGTGTTGAGCTATTTCAATTTTTAAAAAAAAACAGCTGAAAGTCTGCAATGGGGGTTGAATAATTTTGATTACAACTGTACCATTTGCAAAACTATACTGAAAAAAATGCATAGCAACAATTTTCACACAGAAATTGCTCAATTTCACAAACAGTTATAAAGAAACGGCAAGTAACGCATTGAATTAAACATGAAATTTTGAAGTCGGAAAAACTGAAATAGTATTTAGTTTAGTATAATCTTTATTTACAACTTCAAAAAAGCATTTTTTTTTTTACAGTTTATTACATTCAAGTGTAATAATCTAAACAAATCAATGCAAAACATTTAAAATTATGTTCAGCAGTTTATATATTATATCATAAACCTCCAGCTCCATGAGTGTCCTCACCTCCGTGGTCGATGGAGAAACCCAGCACACTGTCTAGCATCGGCAGTCCTGTGGTACCAAACATGGCCAGGACAGCTTCAGGTTTACTCAAGGCCTAATAATAGTCCCAGCTGCCTCGCCCCGCACAGCCCAGAATGTGCGCGTGCTGCCAGGATACACTCTGTACGCACGTTCCACGCATTTCTCCGCGCTGACAACACAGCAAGGACTCCAATACTGACCCGTCCGGGCACTGGCACCCAGCCACCGCTCATATATACTCGCGGACATCAGCACTTGTGGATATTTAAAACACTATGACACCAGAATTGAAAACCACTTTGCTGCGACTTAAAGGACTCCATCTATGCACATCATATTCAAATAAATAAAACAATAGTTCTGCAATCAGATTAAATAGATTTTTTGTATAAAACAAGCAATGGTGAAAACATTTTAAATTAATTTATTTAATTTTAGTTTATTTATATCCCCCCTGTGTTTTTTATTAAGCAAACAAAGCAATACAGATAAATACACACACACACAGTGTAAGTGTAATTTATAAGATTTGTAAGATTTTGAACCCAATCTTTCTTTGTAAAAGGCATTAAGTTAATCATACTGATTTCAAAGGTAAGGATTCATTAGTTTGAATATACATTCGTATGGGTTTGTTCACTGTTGTATTGTTTAAGTACCATACCAGATCCAGCACTTTACTGCATTAAATAGCACTTTAACATAATTAAAATGTACTTAATGTACATAGAATAGCACTTTACTGTGTATGTGTATATGTGTGTGTCCGCCGTACTTGATGCCCTGTCTGCTAACTGTGGTGTCTTTTATAATATGTTGTTGAAAACTGTGGCGTCTTTTAAATTGTGATGTATCGTATTCAATTTCAATGTTTAGCTGTGGTACTTTGTACTGTGATGACCTGACAGGGGACTGCAGATGTAAAATAGCCTTTGGGCTAATTCTGGCATATTTACATTGCTGGAAAGCTAAGATGTCCATTAATATGTCCCTTTTAAATAAATAAACATTGAACCAAACACTATAATATCATCTTAGTTGATAATTCAATATGCTTTATTTGAGACGAAACATGCATGTTTCGGTCGTGACGGCACATTTTCGGTATAGTGACAGTAATGCTTTTTTAGCTCACATACTAAAACACTACTAAAACATACTAAGATACTAATGATTTGCATAACTGTACTAAAATTTTGTTTATTTCCCCCAAATAAATGATTATGTGTTCCCTTTTGTCACTACCAAAACAATGATGACATGTTTCGATCATGACTGTTTCGGTAGTGACAATTTTAGATTCTTTTGAGCCTAGCTCAAAGATGCTAATAAGCACATGGTTAGCTAGCACAGTTCTGAACAGTTGTACACACAAAATAACTAAATTTTATCGAATAACACAAAAAAAACAGGATGTCACAACCGAAACTTCACCACGTTTCGGTAGTGACAATTTTAGATTCTTTTGAGCCTAACTCAAAGATGCTAATAAGCACATGGTTAGCTAGCACAGTTCTGAACAGTTGTACACACAAAATAACTCAATTTTATCGAATAACACAAAAAAAACAGGATGTCACAACCGAAACTTCACCACGTTTCGGTAGTGACAATTTTAGATTCTTTTGAGCCTAACTCAAAGATGCTAATAAGCACATGGTTAGCTAGCACAGTTCTGAACAGTTGTACACACAAAATAACTCAATTTTATCGAATAACACAAAAAAAACAGGATGTCACAACCGAAACTTCACCACGTTTCGGTAGTGACAATTTTAGATTCTTTTGAGCCTAACTCAAAGATGCTAATAAGCACATGGTTAGCTAGCACAGTTCTGAACAGTAGTACACACAAAATAACTAAATTTTTTCGAATAACACAAAAAAAACAGGATGTCACAACCGAAACTTCACCACGTTTCGGTAGTGACAATTTTAGATTCTTTTGAGCCTAACTCAAAGATGCTAATAAGCACATGGTTAGCTAGCACAGTTCTGAACAGTTGTACACACAAAATAACTAAATTTTATCGAATAACACAAAAAAAAACAGGATGTCACAACCGAAACTTCACCACGTTTCGGTAGTGACTGTTTAGTGACTGTTTCGGTAGTGACAATTTAAGATTCTATTGAGCCTAGCTCAGGGATGATAGCCAGCACATGGTTACCTAGCACAGTTCTGAACAGTTGTACACACATAAAAACTAAATTTTATGGAATAACACCCCAAAAAGTTTGCTTAATTGCAGAAAAAGGTGTTTGGTAGCAACGTCCCTTAAAGCTACACACAGATTTTCAGACTTTTGAACACATTTCCCTCAGAAGGATGGTACATATCTACAATAAAATAGAGGCTATGGGAGAGAGGCACACAGGAATATTTCCTGATCAAAAATGTAGGGGTGGGGTTAAAATCAGTCTCAGCCAATGGACTTTTTTTTTTTTTTTTTACATTATTGTGGGATTCAATAAATAACAAAAGGATCTTAGTAAACATCTAAAATTTGAATATACTTAAATGCTTTTTAAATGTGTTCTTTGTTTCTCGGACAGCAGTTTGCACCAATTCTGTAAAATGGCCCATATCATAAATATACATATATCTTCACATCCAGAATGTGTGAAAGTGCAAAGCATTTATATTATATTATTAGTTATTGTTTTTACCCCCCAAAAAATATTTCTATATATAGAACAATAAACAATTGTCCAAATAGTTTCAATTGATCATTATGTATTATATCATCCATTCTCCAAGCCGCTTATCCTCTGTAGGGTTGCGGGGATGCGATAAATTATTATAAATTATTATTATAGCTGATTGTTTATAATAAAAAAAAAACAGAACTGTAAGAGTTTCCATGACTTCTAGCTGCTTTTCCTTCACTATGTGATTAAAACAAAACAAAACAAAAAATAAAAACAAAATAAAAAATAAAAACACCCAAAAGAAATACTGAAAGAGTTCCCATGACTTCCTGGCTGATTTTCCTTCACTATGACATCCATCAAAAATAAAATATAGAATAATACAAAATAAAATAAAGAAAACAATTGTACAAATAAATAATACAGTTATTTTTAACATTTGAAACTGTTAAAACTCCTTGAAAAATGTAATGGCATTGTGTTCTTTTCTTTTTCTCTTCTCTCTCTTGTTCACATACACACTCTTATCTTATCTAAAGTTCACTGCTGCCACATATAAACAATGAAACGGCATGAATATTTAGCTGTTCCTCCAGTGGGTAGACATGGTTTGAATGAGATAGCTGTGTTTTCTGCAGATGTCTGAGTGTGCCGTGATAAATACATGCCTCGGCTTCCTGAACAGGGTAAAAATACAAATCTGCTGCATGTCACAGCACTGTGGTTTGCCTTTAAAAACAACTTGCTCCTCATTGTGCTAATTACGGCTTCGTTGACAGGACACAATCACAGAAAACTATTCATTCAGCATGTGAGCAATAATGACAACCAATTTAAGTGCAGAATCCAAATCATCTTTACATTTTCTTCATATTATTCAACTGTTGCCTCTCTGTGTGATTTCTTGAGTATGAGCTGAATAAGACCTTTGTTTGTTTCCTGAACAAAGATGCTAAATCTCTGTAAAGCGCTGTAAGAGAAAGCATTCAAGTGACTTTCCCCTTTCTTCTTTTGCTGAGGTTTTATATATAGGCTACTGCTCAGACTAAAAAAATGAATTATACATTCAGTACACTGTAAAAATGATTTCCCTAAAGTATTTCTCTTGTTTTCCAGAAAAACTATTTAAACATCATTAAAACAAGATACAGCTTCTTGTGAAGCAAAATTTCATACTACATTTTTTTTTCATAGAATATATCATTAGAATCATTTAATGTATTTTTCTTAACCCATTGGCAAATTATACTTCTTGTTTCAAGCCACAGAATTTAATATTTACATGAATAGGGCGACACAATTTTACTCCTCAAGTAAATTGATCTTGTTTTAGGGATGCATTTTTTTTGTTTGTTTTACCGAAAAAGACACAAATACAGTTTTTTGTCTCATCTTGTGTTGTGTGAGCAGTTTGTAAACGCTCTCATCAACATTTAAATTCTGTTGCATTGAGCTTTTTCAATTTTGTCAGTCTATAAAGCATTTCCCACCTTTCCTTGTTTAATTGAATGCTATAAATTCACAGAATTTATGACTTTCTGTTCTCAGCTCGAATACAAAAGGACAGAGGACAGGCGCAGTAATTCACATGGGGGTGTAGAGCTAACACCACTCCACAGAATTGCCTTTTGTTCAGCGTCTGGTGGATCAGAACACCCTCAGAATGATCCTTCCTCAAACTCCACCAAAACATTTTTTTAAGAAAAGTTAATTAATACATTTTTAGCACAAAATTTCTTCTTTCTCCTTTAAATGGAGTTCTTAATGAAAATTCCAAAAGAACATTTTCAAATAATCACAACAATCTCAACAATTCCGAGTGTGTAAACACCAGGAAACATTATGTCTATCTATAAATTACAGGAACGCCTGTCTGTGTGTCTGTCTGTCTGTCTGTCCGTCTGTCTGTCTGTTAATCGAATATCTCTCGAACCGTTTGTCCGATGGCTTTCAAACTTGACAGGTGTCTTGCTACGGGCACGAGTAAGTGCAGTGCCGAGTTTGACGTTGTTTGGATTAGAAATGCAAAAGATATTGTTAAATATATCTGTAAAACAAGCACACATTAAAGTAGTCGTTTAAAAATAAACATTCTGACATTAGAGAGGGTTGTGGTTTAAAAATTGTGGTTTAAAAATAAACATTCTGTCAGCTAAACATTAAGTCAGCTACACTGTTTACTTCTGAAGTAAAAAAGTAGCGATTCTTTTTGAGAAATGTAGCGATTCTTTTTTGAAAAAGTAGCGATTCTTTTTGAAAAAGTAGCGATTCTTTTTGAGAAATGTAGCGATTCGTTTTGGAAAAAGTAGCGATTCTTTTTGAAAAAGTAGCGATTCTTTTTGAAAAAAGTAGTGTAAAAAATGTAATTATACATTTGTTACAGTCTTACTGTGTAATAGTAGCCTAGGCTATTCAGGAACTCAAACATACCAAACCAACAATTACCGGTACTAAAAACACACAAAAAATTATTTTGCACGGGCATTGCACTAGTTTATTAAATTAAACTAAGATGCAATGTTTCACAAAAGTATGGGCCAAAACGTCTTTGTTAAATAACTTGCTATATATATATATATATATATTAGTGCTGTCGTAGAAATCGTAAAAATACCGTAGACACTTTCCGCGCTCACGGCCAGAGTAGTTTTAAAAACTTTAAAAGGCTCGCGCACGGAGTGGAAAGTGGAAAATTAAGTATACCCAGCTCTTAAAGGCCCACTGAAGTGCCTTGGAACGCGCAGCTTTGTATGATGCGTTGACGTAATTTCCACTGAAACAGGAAGCAAAGGCGGGACATACTGAATGGCCCCTCCCCCTTTTCAAATAGCCAATAGCATTTAGTTTACCTCACAGACTGCAAGCGAATTCGAGCGCTGATGACACGTTGGATTCAATAGTAGAGGAGTGAATAAATTCTAGCCATTTCATTCTTAACCAACATACGGTTGGAAAACAGAATAAAACTCGAGCGTTTGAGCAACCAAACACACATCTCCAACCCATATTGCTCCGTGACGTGTCAACAGTCGCTTTGGCCAGGTGGCATTTTATAGCATAGGGGGCGGGACGCTTTAGATTCTAGAGAGCATTTGATTGGACAGAAGATGTGATGAGAAGCTGAAGTCCGCAGTGATGTCATAAAAATCCGTGATCCATTTTAGCGGAAGTGAGAGACTGTAAGTTTTGAATGCTTATATCTCCTAAATGCGAATATTGTTATTGTTTTGGAACACACCAGCTTATTCATAACCTTAAGATTAACATATTTATACTAAAAGCTAAAAAAATTTAGTTTTGATTTCAGGGGTTACAATGAGGCTGTCTAGCTAACTGGACGCGACAAAGCGACCATTGCAAATTCATTTGTTCTTCATGTCAGAAGCAGGCTATGACAGAAGTAGATCGGGGCATCAGTTTACGGCACTGATCTATATAAACCTTAAGAAATCATTTATATCATTGGTTTACGGTCGGGAATTTGTCTTGTCGTGCCGCATCCAGTGTAGACATCATCACTGATTATAATGGGTTCTATTTGCCGCGTCACTCGCGTCTGGTGTAGACGGATAACTATAACGATAACTATATTAGCGTCCACACCAATGGACGAATAACATTCCGTTTATTATCAAAGTGTGCCACTGTTGTCATCTGCCGCTTTAAGTCGGAATGAAACGAAAGTTGTGATAGTCTTTTCTTCCCTATGGTTACGTGGCCGTATATATGAGTGAAATGGCTTCTCGAACAAGAAAAAATGTAGGGCGGGGCTTGATTTTGTCCATGGGGAATTGATTGGATGGTTGTGGTTTGCTATTGGTCGATCTCATGTGAGTGACAGGTTGATCCCGCCCTCAAAATTGACTCAGAATGGTCAATTTTGATTTCATGGTGAAATGCTCAAGCTAATTATAGTGGCTGGCAATCAATGTTTTTATCGTTCGTCAGCTCTGAAATCGCTCCAATAATTTGGTTCCTCTGTGCCATTATTGTTATAGTTGTGGCACTATTCTCATAAAATTAGAATGATTATTAAGTATAATTAAGTAAAACTATCATTTTAAGTTATAGTTATAATCCTTCTTGTGAACGGCCCTGAAAATAAAGATAAAATCCCCATGAGTCGTGTAACGATTATGCGGCAACATGAAAAGGCTCCGCTGAAATACATTTACATGCAAAATGCCTATTAGTCACCCGTTACTAGCAATATCAATCATAAATACGCTCGTGTGGGTGACTGTGGTGTGAAGGTCTCTCTTACAGTAAGGCACATTGCAGCTAAACATGCAGAGCATCAACTAGGAATAGTCATTATGATGTCATTTCCTTCTGAGAACATTCTCACTCCTTTTTCGGCTCCATACCCAAAGGGAGCCCTCTATTCTATTCTCTTCTCTTCCCATGGAGCTTTACCCTGGAAGGAAAACACACCTTTACACGCACAATAAATAACGTCTCTCCGTGAGACCTGACAGTCAGTTCATTTTGTACAGCCAACCATGACTTTTAGGGGAATGGACTCGGTGTCATGCTGTGACAAATGCAAATAATATTGAATGTGTGTGTGGAGAGGCGCGTTATTTATGATCACGATGGCTGCTGTGGTGGTCGGTAGAAAGTCAGAGTTATGTGTTAAACGGTAGAGCCAGGCTTCACTTCGGCCTAACAATGCCAGGCCGAGCAGACACACATTCTGCCATTTGAATCAATGATGCAGCTGATTTATGCACTCGGTTATGCACTATATTACTCCCTCACTTTTGTTATTACAGTGTACGTGTCTATTTCTTCCCACTTGCTACTGGCTAAAAGTAATTATAGAGCAGGGATGCGATGACGGCCTGAGAAGATCATCCATTTACAATGAGAGGTTTGCCCGCCATCTGTGCGGCATTATAACCAGAGAAAATATCTGTATCTCATGGAAAACAAGCTGGATCAGAGGATTGGCTTATATCATACAAAAACTAACATGCTGAAGGTGCTTTCATGAAAATAACCTTAATGGTCCTAAAAATCTACCTCGTTTTATTCTAAGCAAAACATAATGTCTCACTTTGATTTTGAGGTGGATTGTGATGTTGAAATGTTTTTGGGTTTGGTGATATTCACAGTCACATGACTCCATACTACATTAGATATGTTTAAGACTCTACAATTACGTTCCATTTAATTTCAGGAATCAGATTAGGTGTAGCATGCTCTAGATTTCCCACCTTCCACTTCAGCCAGCTTTCTAAATGAAGCTACTGACCCATTAAGCTTGCACATAAATTATTCCTTATTGATGAATTAAGCACCGAAGCAGAGGATTCTTCTGGGGGGAAAAAAAGACTGCAGCATCGTAATTTCCCATTATTCTGCTCACTCACACACGAGATTGGTTTAAAAACGCGCAAGACATTGATTGTGACAGTGTGAATCATTCATTCATACCTTAATTTGTTCATTCGTCAACTTAATCATTCATTTTTTTATTTAAAATGAAGATTGCATGTAGTGTCACTTTCAACTCAATATGATAATATGCATCGCATAATTTATGTCAAAGCATATGACAGTGTAACTAACATACAATGACAGTTAATACTGGATATAATGCTACAGACACACGGCCATTTATATAAATTACACTAGGACTGGTGCAATTGCGCCCCCCGGTGGAGGATTCAGTGACCCTGAAAACCTGATTGAAATTGAAAGCATAACTTTACACAGGACAAACTATAAAACTGATCTCACATCACCTCAGGTTTGAAAATGAACATGGTTTGAATGCATGCATTGCAACTGAACTGACTTCCATATCAAATACTGACGAATATACGAGGCCCCTAAAGTCACATGATGAAGGAAAAAAATCTTGTCAATTCAATGTCAATGCTTTTGCGTTTTTTGGCAAATGGTTTGGGTTCTCCCGAGAAACGTTGCGTTTGCTTGCAATGCTTTTGAATGCAAATTTTCTCGGGGGTACGCAAAACTTTTATGAGAGAAGCATAGAAATATTTTTTTCCATCACCATGT
This sequence comes from Rhinichthys klamathensis goyatoka, assembly GCF_029890125.1. Lineage (NCBI taxonomy): Eukaryota > Metazoa > Chordata > Actinopteri > Cypriniformes > Leuciscidae > Rhinichthys > Rhinichthys klamathensis. The sequence continues at coordinate 1,124,106 of NW_026606567.1, forward strand.
TCCATAGGGGCTCTGTAGAAATGAACCACAAGCAAACAAACATACAAATATTTTCTTGACCTATTTGTTCTGTCAAGAATTAAGTTCCCCTGTTGTGAAAATCAAGTTTTTAATATGTCTATGTGGTGTTTTAAATATGTTTTAAGACAAACCATGTGCAAATTCATAAGTCAACACCATTGCTTAGTATTTTCTCCTTAAAACTGCAGTGAAAAAAAGGGGTTTGAAATCGCTGGGATTTCTGACGTCACAAACTACCTTGCAACCAATCACGACGTGCTGGTGGGCTTTAGCATATCAATAACTTTTCTCAGAAGCAGGGGAGTCTCAAGAGAAGCCAGGTTATCCCAATATAGTGGGTGAATGATGTATATTACGATGTTATGATGAACTATGCCTTTCTCCACTGACGTTCTGAGTTGTTCAAAGCGTTTCTGATGATTGTTGGAAGGCAGACTGAGATGGCAAACGGGAACATAGTTTGTGTAACATTAGCGACATTAGCTGTTTGATAACATGCAAAAGGCTAATCATATTAATTACTGTTATGTGTTCGACGTTGTAAAGAGCGATGCCATTGTGCAGCGTTTACCTCAGTAAGTTGGCAGAGTGAATCTGTGAGCCTGTATGAGTGAATGGAGGCGGGGCTAATTTGCATATTCATGAATCCGCCTACACTAAATGAAGCAAGGGTGGAGTTACATGCAAGCTAGTTTAAGAAAAAAACTTTTAAATATGCCATTTTGTTGATCCAAGATGAGTTTTAAGGGATACAATTATTGACTACAGGAGGACTTTAAATATTTCAAATGCACAACAATCATGTTGCTTTTCCAAAATGATAACTGGATAAATGATTACAACACTATGGAACTGTTTACATACTGTACTGCATACTGTTTCACATACTATTTTCTTAAAAATAGTTAGTAATATTTAACCGTTATTTAACCATGAAAGTCACTTAAGAACGAATTATTATTGACAACAACAGGCTGGCAGGAGTATGCCGTACTAAACAACTAGCAGACCTGGTATTGAAAAGATTATTCAAATAAATAAGTAAGTAAATGTTAACGGAAGTATATGAATAAAAGAAAGATGGTAGACAGCAAGTTAATGTACTCTGTCAGATACATTTAGTTGAAAGTAACTGGTCTTGTTTTTTGATGCTGTACATCAGTTGTCTACTTCTGGGGACTCCCACCCATACGGGACATCACTAGACTCCTGATCGCTGTGGGAACCTCTTCCCGGTATGAATGGGCCATATGCACGCCCACTTCTGCATATGGAATGAAACATTTCATTTGCATAATTTACTTCGAGAAGAAACGATTTCCCCTGTCAGAGCAGAGCACGCAAATCAATGGACACCAAAGAAAAGTGCCTCCATGAGAGTGACTTCGGAGGCACCAGGAATAAGTAGGCAGGATAAATCTGTAGCAGAAGTACTTGAACACTGTTAAGTGCATGAGGCCCTTCGAGGCGAGACTGCAGGGGTCAAGATGATTCAAATAGATGTCGTTGCAAATCTTATCCTAATGTCAAAAAATCACAACATCGGATAAATCAGTAAAAAGTCCAATTGCTTTCGACTGAAATTTTACCTGATAGTCCACTATAATAGCCCACCACAGATGTCGAGGGGGACAGCTTGTTCAGAATTTTCAGCATCATTACTTCTGTCTTCAGTGTCACATGATCCTTCATAAATCATTCTAATATATGCTGATTCGGTGCTCAAGAAGCATTTATTCTTATAGACTGCTGCAAGGATGACGTATTTTTGTAGACCAACCCAGAAGTTAGCATCACACTGGTTCCCTCGACAAAAACGGAAAAAGATTTTACCATTGGCTTTTGGATTATCGCAGAAAATAAGCTCTGCATGTAATCAACAAACGTTTATGATACTTTTTGTCCATCAAGATAATTTTAACAAATGAACACAATTTTTTTTTATGAATTTTGAAATATTCAGAAATAAAAGCTATAACCTTAGGTTATAAACAAACGAACTACACCACCGTCGCTCGACTTTAACGACACGACCATCACCTTCTGACAACATTTCATAAAAAATAAAAACAAATAAAAAATTCTCTGAAACTTTGAGTTATAATATTTTGCAAGAGCGCGAGTATAAACACGAGGCTGTGAAAGCGACTTTTAACGTCAACAACCTCTGTACTGCAACTGGTTAGCTTTTATAAGACAAGTAAAAACCTTTAGAAAATAGTGGGGTATTACTGATGTGTTTTAATGTCATAGAATAAAACGTGAAAATATATTGCGTTCACCACATAACTTATTTCAGGCTTTTAACCAAAATCCTATTAAAAAAAATATTGACATCACTTCGGGATGATGGAACAGGAAATGCTAAAATGCTAACTAATTTCAGAGTTTTGGCCTACAAAAACAAGTTATCCCTGCAGCACTCTTATTATCAATGTTGAAAACAGATGTGCTGCTTAATAGTTTTATGGAAAGTGAGACATTTTTCAGGATGAATCAAAAGTTGAATAAAAATAAGCAGCATTTATTTGTCATAGAAATCTTGGTAGCACTTTATTTTAAAAAGGTTGCTGCCTTACATTTTTAAGTAGCTGCAATCAACTTGGATGTTGAAGTAATTTCAACTTAAGTTACATTAAGCAGACTTAAAAAACGAGTTGAATCTTGCATTCTATAATATATAATTGCTTAACTTATTTTGATGAGTTAAAGCAATGTAAAAACGCATGTTGTCACAACTTATTGATCGTATAATTTTGTACAGCCTTAATACGACGTACTTATAGTAGCCTAATTACAATAACTGGGTAATAACTAGGTATACTAACCCTGAACCTACTCCTAAACCTAACCGTAACCCAGTTACCTTATATTACCCAGTATTTTCTTAGGTAAGTTCATTGTAAGTACATGCAAGTAGCCTACACGTACTGTACAATAAAGTAGAGCCGAAATCTATTTGATAAATGTCTTACTTTTGATCAATTAAATTCGTCCTTGCTGAATAAAAGTATTAATTTCTTTAAAAAAAAATCTTACTGACCCCAAACTTTTGAACAGTAGTGTATTTTCTAAAAAGTAATCACTTCCAATGCTGACCAGTAGATGTCAGTGAATCTGCCAAACAATCAAAGTGTGCAATGGCAACAATAGGCCCTAGTTACTACAGTTACTGCCACACTACCATAAACTGTGGTATTATATATAAAACAATCAGCAAAAATAGAAAAGAAAAGGACAGATTTTGTTGACTTCTTACACTGTCTGGAGATTCTGTTAGCATTTAGCTAACAGAAAATTAGCGACCTTACCTAGTAGCTAAGATATTTTGTCGGAAACTATGGTTAATATGGTACATTTTAGACGGAAAATTTCACAAGGAAGTATTTCTTACTGACAAAACACATCGAACGGTTGCTAACAGTTTCTTAAATGTTAAACTTTTATACAAAGCAACTTACAGGATATAACAGTTCAGGATATTCAGGATCTCTGGAAATTTAATCTATGATCTTGCTATAGCACCTTGCTCTTCCGGTTTAGCTACAGGAAGACATTTTGGGTTGATTACCATTGCAGCATAAGGAATACAAAAGCAACATGAGAGCAAACATACTGTGCCATCATCTCTTGTTTGCCTTTGAGTTTGGTTTGGTGATGTAAAGGTCAAATTAAACTTATTCTGAGATTGAGATGCTTATCAATTGCTGTAACTCCCACGGCTTTAAGGGGGACAAGTCCCCTCAAATATTCAGATTAGCGCCCAACTGATACGGTCTTTTCAATGGCTAGTTCTTAAAAATACATTTTGTTCCCTCAAATACATGCACTTAAAGTGTTGCTCAGTGAACATCCAGCATTCATAACTAACGGTTAAGCAACCTAGTAAACACCGATCTTTTTTTTTTGCCCATTGAACTTGAGCCTGAGTGCTTCACTTGACACTTGTCAACAGTTTTAATGAAACTTCCCCACTCTACATTCCCAGCATCCACCCCCAAGCCAATCCTATCTCTGATTCTCTCCCTCGCTCTTTTCATTCTTTTCATTAGCCTCTTACGGGGTCATGGATGAGGCCCTGTCAGCCAGCCTGAGGTAGCAGCCATCGGAGGCCCACCCTAGGGAAAAAGCATGTGTTATCCCTCTCCCTCCCATCCAGCTCCAGTCAAAAGTTCAAAGCCGTGCCTTTAAAACAGAGAGTGGTGTGTGTGCTGGCTCCCCTCCCATGCAGGGTCACAGCTTGGCTGGAGTTGGAGCTAGGGAGATGAGAGGGCCGGGCGGCTGGGGGGAGGCGAAGGTTCTCACATGAAAGGTCTGCAGCCGAGGAGAGAGTCCCAGACCTAGACACAACACAAGGGATCAGACTGGCCCCCCACCCCCCTTAGCCGCAACACTTCCCACCAAAGAACAGCTGGAATGTGACCTGTTCCAGAACCAAGGCCAGGACTGACCGACAATAGAATCCATCGGGATTGGGGGGTGGGGCCGCTGTTCTATCATAAAGCATGTCCCCCCTTATCAAAGCTCATTCAAAAACGCCTCATGAAGTCCCACAACCCCAGCTATGCAGAAAGTTTTGCAAGAAAGGTCCAGGATTTGATTGGAAAAAATGTCTTTAATCGGCTCTCTGGTGTATTTCCATAAACGTTTAATACATTTTCAACTGCTCATAAAATAATAGTTATAATCTCATTATATGTTTGCCATTGTATGGTTTGACAAAAAACACGTAACATACTTTGTAAAGCACGTACATAGGACTACCTTTGTTTCAATTTATGGTAGTAATGTAAAAGCATAAATAGACGGAACAAAGTACAACGATTACAGATACGAAAGACTATGAATTATAATAAGGTGCAAGAGTATTTAACATGTCATATTTTTTTAGTTTTAGAATGACATGGCTTCATAATTAAAGGTGAAGTGTGCAATTTTTGCGGCAAATGAAATTGCAAAATTGACTCATTGGTCAGACAAACAGAATCCATACATAAACTTACGGTACTGGATTAGCCAATGTCGCTGTGCCGGGCTGCTCAAACAAATAAGCAATGTGTACCAGGTAATCAACTTACTTAAAATTGCCTCTGCATGTTAAGACGGGGTTTATTCCGTCTTCGAAAAAATTACACACTTCAGCTTGAATGAAATCTTCATGGAGTATAAATAAAGTTTTAGGTTAGTAATGTTTAACCACCTGCTTCCACTGAAGATTCATGTTCAGTAACCGCCTGCAAGGCATTTGTTCTGAGACAGGTAGACAGTGTAATAAAAACATCTGTGGATTTTTAGTCAAACTAAAATAACTGGACTCACACTACAACATGTAGATGTAAATAAGGTAATACTTTCGTATGAAATCATCTAGTATATAAGCATGTTTATGTGTCATTCACACAGTGTAATCCACATATTTCATCTCTCTATGGATAATTCAAGCAGCTTTATCCTGCGGCAGAAGCACAACATAAGATTGTAGAAACAAGTCAAGTTTGCGAGTGAGTCTGCTTCACGAGGAAAAGCAGGTGAGAGGCAGGCACGTTGGTTTAGGACTGGGGAACCCAAACCTACTCCTAAAGGGACACCTTCCAGCAGAGTTTAGCTCTAGCCTTAATGAAACACAGCTGAACCAGCTAATCAAGGTCTTCAGAATCATTACAAACTTACAGGAAGGTGTGTTAGATGCTAAACTCATCAGGAAAGTAGCCCTCCAGGAGCAGGATTTGACACCCCTGGTTTAGGGCATCCAGAGATTTAGGTATTGTAAGCGCCTTAGTACTTTGTGCTGCTGAACTCCTTTAAAACATCACAAGTCTTTTTGTTGATAACCTCACGGAGTTTGCGAACACGCCGTACACTGGAAGTGGCCACGAAGCTGTCGGGCTGCAGCGCGGCCATGCCGTTGTGAACATCCCCCATGATGATCATCTGTCCCTCGGCTCTCGTTATGTTCGGACAGGGACAGTTCCAGTCCATGTTGAGCAGCGTCACCTCCAGAGGCTCTTGCCCGAAGAACCGTAGCCCCATCTTCTCATCCTTCAAGATCTCCTCCACCGTGATGAGCGCGTGGCCGGAATCGTGGTCCTCGTTCAACTCCGAAATACGACCCAAGACCACAAAGTCGCTCTTGCAGAAGCTGGGGACCATCTTCTGCCGGGGTTTGCATGGCTTGCAGTTGTGGGTCTTGGGGAAAGGGCACATCTCCTCACAGGCTTCCTTGCTCTCGAAGTTGTTCTCGTTGCCGCCGCAGCCTCCATAAACAAATGACTGGCAGTTCTTGACCGCATGGCTGTAAGCCCAGCGTGGTTTGTAAGCCTTGCAGGGACCTTGTACGCTGGGCAGGGAGCAAGGTGCTGCAAGCTCCGCTCCACAGGACAGCATGCACAATTCATATGAATCGAAATGGTTTCGGTTTTTGTTGCACTGGCTGTACGTGAAGGTAAAGCAGTTGTTGCGCTTGGCTTCATAGTACCAATTCATACTCTCCTCGCCGCAGTCATCCATATCAGGTGTTTTCAGACACTCTTCAGCAGGTAGGCGTGTGGAATTCATCACCAGCTCCGGTTTGGTCTGCTCCCTAGGGACCACAGAAAGTGGGAAATGGGCTTGCACAGATCCACCCTGGTTCGTGGCAGTGCAGGTGTAGATGCCGGCATCCTGGACCTGGGCATTGTATATGACCAGCTGGGCGATGTTGGTAACCACTATATTTTCTTGCACGTGGTTGGGTCGCATCACAGTGTTCTCTTTACCTTCAATCTGCTTTTCCCATGTAATCGCCGGCTTCGGTTTTCCTGTCACCTCACAAAGGAAGCTGGCCGTTTCGCCAACAAACACGATGTGGTGCGCTGGGTTGCTGACCATGTTGGGACGTTGAACGTCCATGGGGGTGGTCTCAAGATGGGCGGTGGTTGGCCGGGCAGTGGTCTCCGCTGGGGGAGGGCTGGTGTTGGACAAACTAAAGTGGTACCTGCAGGTGACTTCTGTGAGGGTGACACCCCTGGTGCAAGCCTCAGCATCCATGTAGCACTTGTTGTAGTATGTCATGCCATCCGAGGCACAGGTGAAATGTGGCTCTCGTCCACAGCGGTCCCGGCACTTGCACACTGGCTGTCCGTCCCAGATTTCACACTCTGAACCCTGTTGGGTGCACATGAATTTATCACAGGTGACCCCTTTGGGCATCCCCATTGGACCTTTCTTGCCCTGAAGGTCCATGTAGCGGGCAGCCACGCAGCTCTTGTGTCCGCAAACATTTGAGCAGCATTTCTCGAATGGCTCACAGTCCTGGAGGAACAAAAATGAGATATCACTAGGAATGTTTGTGGAAGTTTGTAGAAGTTAATAGCATGACTGATGCTGTTTGATAGTTTTAGAAGTCCAGTTTTTTATTGTTAGCATAGGTTAAAAAAAATCATGTTTTTCATTCATTTCAAACAATTAGAACAAAAATAAAATAATAAAATGTATGCAGATGATTAGGAATTCAAGCATATTCTTTTAAAATAATTTATAAATTAAGTATTTAAAACATATTGGATTGGACATTTTCTGGTGTCACAGCAACTCAAATGGGTCAGTTTGCTACATTTATTTACACCTGGATTAATAAAGACAGATTTTTGTTGTTCTTATAAAAAAAATCATGCTATTTTATAATGACATGCCATTTCTGAATGCTGTAAATCCACCCTTACAACAATGACCATGGTAACAGCCAAACAGTAAAAAATATTTTTTTTTCATTTTATAGTGTTAGTCATTTTTATTTTTATTTTTAATGACAGTTATTTGCTAATACCACATTAGCAGCAATAACTGTAAAACTATGGTTTCTTACCATGGTCAATTTAGTAAGATTATAAATTCGATCAAATTTACCATGCTAACCATAAGACACACTAGAGTTACAGTTCGTAATACATTAGTAAAACCGTTTTATATTTTCATAATCATTCTGTCTTTGGTTTGTTTCCAATTTCATGTCAGTTGTTGATAATAATGGCACATAAACAGTTTTACTGTAGTGACAATATATATATATATATATATATATATATATATTTGTCACAGAAAAACTGTATATAGCCTATAGCCTAGGAAATATGCGTCGGCGTTATGATTAGCCTACCATGGTCAATTTGGCACCATGCTAACTATTGTTTATAATGGCAAAATAATATAGGCCTAGTTATGTGAGATAGTTACGAATCTAAATGAATACACTGCAAATTAATGAATGAAAATGATATTTAGACAACTGGTGATGTCACGTTACAGCAGTTTCCTTACAGTATCTACAAATAGTAAAACTATTTCTATTTGATTTTTTTTCTTTTTTTACTATGGTTACCATGGTGCATTTATTTTTAATTGATAGCCATGTAATAGAGAGACACGTAGGAATGGAGCAACTGCACTCACCTGGTCGGACTCACACTCGCGCGTGCAGGTGCTCATGGCATCCACCCACAGGTTCGGGTTCATCTCGTTCGGACACATTCCCGCGTGAGAATAAACCACTTTGGACAGAGTCATTGGCATCGCTATCGCGCGCAAGTCCAAACGCAAGACGCAGAAGTGTCCGAACAAAAACCAAATCCATCTGGGAAACAGCATCCACCACATATCCACACGATAAAGAAAAAAGTCCTTTCGAAAAAGGAAACTTTCCAGTGGTCGAAAAGCTACGCAGTCACAGCCAAAACAATGCGTAAAATAGGGCACAAGTAAGTGAGGACCCCGGCAGAAGTGGAGGACGTGTGATCCGTTCAAGAGGTTTGTGGTGTGGACGAGAGGTCGATCCGCGGGCGACGTTCATCAGTGCTGAGAGATTATAGGTTGCCGGTTCAACCCTATTACTAATCATTTCATATACTTGAAAATGAAGCCTAAACAGTAACTACTCGAATGCCTTCGAAATATTAGACGCAGAAAGGCACCTGCGTGACGCACCAGAACACCTTTTAACTCTTCACTACCCAACAAGTCACTGCTATCTTTGGAATGGCCAACCCAACTGGTGTAATGCGCAGCGCACTGAAAACAGCCTACTAATTTTCTGTTGAGCACACTGTAAGAAAAAAGTTGCTGCCTTAAATTTTTAAGTACAATCAACTTGGATGTTTAAGTCATTTCAACCTAAATTGCATTAAACTGTCTTAAAAAATTAGTTGAATCTTGAATGAGCTAACTTATAAAAAAGAAAAGAAAAGCTTAACTTATTTTGATTAGTTAAAGCAAAGTAAAAACATATGTTATCATAACTTATTGATCATTTAATTTTTTTTTCTTGGGTTCTGGTGTTTTTGAAAGAAGTCTGTTCAACTAGCAAGGCTGCATTTATTTGATCGAAAATATGAAAATGAATGGAATTTAATAAACGGATCATGTGACACTGAAGACTGGAGTAATGATGCTGAAAGTTCAGCTTTGACATAATGTCAAAGCTGAACTTTCAGCATCATTACTCCAGTCTTCAGTGTCACATGATCCGTAAGAAATCATTCTAATATGATGATTTGATGCTCAAGAAACATTTCTCATAATTATCAATGTTAAAAATATTTTTGTGGAAACTTTTTTTCCAGGATTCTTTAATGAGTAGAAAGTTCAAAAGAACACCATTCATTTAATTTAATTAAAATGCAACATTACATGTCTTTACTGTCACTTTTGATCAATTTAATGCTGAATAAAATCAATTACTTTCAAACAAAATATACTGACCCCAAACTTCTGATCGGCAGTGTACTTACTATATTTGGTATTATAATCATTTAAAGAATCAGTCTAACAATGATTTCATACACACATTATTTACTAAGAGGGTACGTTTAAGCGACAAAGATGTACTAAAAAGGGAAACGTTTTTCCTTTGCGTTTTTTTGCACACAGACGACAATATTGTCAAAGCGATCTGCACACAGATCTGAGAAATCAACTAAAAGCGCTTTATTATTCATGCCAGGCCAGTAGGTGGCGATATCACTTTGTAAAGAAACACTATATAATACACATGTGCACGACGTCACCATTTTCACAAATTCATGTTTTTTGTTTTGTTTACACAGACTATAATGGTGTCCTTTTCAAAAACTTGCACTTTGAATTCTGTTTTCAGAAGTTTGCAAACTGCTGTTGTTATGTAAATGAACGATTAAAACGCATTTGTCACAATAAAGTAATACTAATAAAAACACTGCCGCCGGGAACATATTCACCCAAAAGTTAATTTGTGTCCTATCTGACTCTTGCAGACATGGGAAAGTTACCTCCAGCTGTGAGGGTACAGGGTGGAGGTCATGTGAATCAAACATACAACCAATGCTGTCAGCAATAAACACCAGACTTCATATGAAACGGTCATACAATGGGTTTTCCTCTCCCCATATTTTTAGTCCATCAACATAGCAGATACTTAAAGATAATTTAAGACTTAAATGTAAGACAACGTTAAAGTAGTCTATTGAGCTCTGACTGGAAAATTCCAAAATGTCCGCCTTACACAGGAACAACAATATGAGAGATATTTTACACTTGTATTTAATAGAAACTCTTATTGTTCAGAACATGAAACGATCTTCCTCTGGTTTGCTTGTTTAACCTAACTGACCTGTTTTTTTAAATCACTGTAATTCCATTTCAATGTTTTATTTTTTTGAGAAAGCAAGCTTTTTGTATATAATGTGACTGATTTCACAAGATTTTGAGAACACTACAGTCCAATATGACAGAAATGAGATGCTGTCTCCGTTTTTTAAGTCACGGAAACACGTACCACCTTCAGTAAATCAATACACTGCAATAGAGCAGTGATTTAACAAGGGCTTCTACTTCAGATGAATCTATTGTGTGAACTTATGAGCTTTCTGAAAGGTATTAACACTTTCTGTATGCCTGCTCCCCACCCGCAGGAAGGGTCATGAAAAACAATGCACATGTTATTACCTCTCATAAGCTCATTATATCATCTGACTGGCACACAAAAGAGCCACCATCTCTCAGTTAAGCTCTGTTTGAAACGTTCAGTCGCCTCCACACGCACGCTGCAGGGTGACCACCAGTGATTCGATGTCACTATTCTCAACACAGCAGGTTGTTCTTATGCAAGATCGGCTGAATGTGTGGCGCAACATCTGGAGGACACATGAGACGTGTTTTCATTTTACACAATTGTCCTCAGACTTATTTTTTAAGGGCAAAATATCTACCAAAAAACAGCCACAAACATTTTTTTTAATATATACATTTCTTAAATATTATATGGTAGCACACACTCACATGCCACTGTATACATGTGTTCAACTGCTTGTTAACACAAATATCTGATCAGCCAATCACATGGCGGCAACTCAATGCATGATTTAGGCATGTAGACGTGGTCAAGACGATCTGCTGGAGTTCATACTGAGCATCAGAATGGGGAAGAAAGGTGATTTCAGACTTTGAACGTGGCCTGGTTGTTGGTGCGAGACGGGTTGGTCTGAGTGTTTCAGAAACTGCTGATCTACTGGGATTTTCACGCACAACCATCTCTACAGAGGATAGTCTAAAAAAGTATCCATTGAGCGGGTAGTTCTGTGGACGAAAATGCCTTGTTGATGCCAGAAGTCAGAGGAGAATGGCCAGATTGGTTCAAGCTGATAGAAAGGCAACAATGACACAAATAAGCACTCGTTACAGAGGTTTGCAGAAGAGTATCTCTAAACGCACAACACATCAAACCTTGAAGCAGATACAGCAGCAGAAGACACACACTGGTGCCTCTCCTGTCAGCTGAGAACTGGAAACTGAGGCTACAATTCACACTGACTCACCAAAAATGGACAATAGAAGATTGGAAAAACGTTGCCTGGTCTGATGAGTCTGGGTTTCTGCTGCAACATTCAGATGGAAGGATCAGAATTTGGCATAAACAACATGAAAGCATGCCATGGATCCATTCTCAGATCCTTGTATTAGTGGTTCAGGCTGCTGGTGGTGTAATGGTGTGTTAGACATTTTCTTGGCACACTTTTGGCCTTTAGTACCAATTGAGCATCATTTAAATGCCACAGCCAACCTGAGTATTGTTGCTGACCATCTCCATCCCTTTATGACCAGTGTATCATCCTCTGATGGCTACTTCCAGCAGGATAACTCTCCATGTCACAAAGCTCAAATCACCTTAATCTGGTTTCTTAAACATGACAGTGAGTTCACTAAATACACAAATATCCTCCACAGTCAGATCTCAATCCAATTGAGCATCTTTGGGATGTGAAGGAATGGGAGATTCGCATCATGGATGAGCAGACGATACATCTGCAGCAACTGTGTGATGCCACATGACAATACGGACCAAAATCCAATTTCCAGCACAATGTTGAATCAATGCCACGAAGAATGAAGGCAGTTCTGAAGGCAAAAGGAGGTCCAACCTGGTACTAGCAAGGTGTACCTAATAAAGTGGCCAGTGAACACACACATACTGTGTTAGCTGACCCAATCTGCTAAGCCTTAGAAACAGTTTGTCACTTTCTCTTGTATTGGCTAGTAGTCGAGGTTAATACGGGACGGTTGTTCCCGGATCAGCAGATCAGTGGTGCAGAATGATCCATTTGCCAGGTGCAGCTGGATGTCTGGTCTTCAGACGGACACACTGTTGTTTACTCAAAACTGACAGAGATCTCATGCTAGTTTCACCGTGAGGGGTAAGAGATGTGATCTGCTACGAGAACATGAAAAGATATAGCGCAACTGTTTTAAAGTTCAGATGGGAAACCAAGCTGAGAACACAATCGCTTCAGGATGTTTCTACAGTACACAACTTAATACGAATGCTAATGCTAATATGCTTTTCTTAGTTACAATGTATAGCTTGCATTGGATCATTAGTTCTTGCACAAATACAAGGATTCTAGTGTAATTTCCTGTTGTCTTGGGTAAGATGCCTGCACGCTCATGTGATCTATAGTGCTGAACGGGGCGGGGCTCCGTTTCCCTTAAAATGTGCAATTGAGTGAAAGAGGTCAAAGGGCAGTTGGTGAGCCGAGTTAGTTCCCGACTACGATGTGAAAGAAATCCACATGTTTGAATAAACAGAGGGTTTCTGTATAATACATTTGATCAAAAATCATCAATACACCTGTCACCAATTTTATATTTACCATCTAAATCAGACATTTAACTAAAATGCAAATGGAACAAGGTTTGATATACTGAAATTCCCCCTTCTCTCTACAATATTGTCCTCACAATTTCAAACTTTTAGTGAAAGCCAAATAATCTTCTGAAACTCTGATGTTTAAAACTGTAAATGTTGCACTGTGTAGTGTGGTGCAGTAACTCTGAGATGCGGTGTGGAGCTCCACTGAGTTTAACGGAGTGGAAACACTTCCTTCCTGCTGTCTGGAGTCTCGTTTCTTCAAGACTGAGCCTGTCCTCTATTGGTGAAGTTTAGCAATGGCATGTTGCACTACATTTTTGTTTTGCCCAAAGAAAGATCTGTTCACATACATTTACTTTCAAGAACACATGAATCTCCATCCATCCATCCATCTATCTATCTATCTATCTATCTATACATCCATCTATAGTTCTGTAGATATAGCCATCTATCTATCTATCTATCTATCTATCTATCTATCTATCTATCTATCTATCTATCTATCTATCTATCTATCTATCTATCTATCTATCTATCTATCTATCTATCTATAGTTCTGTAGATATAGCCATCTATCTATCTATCTATCTATCTATCTATCTATCTATCTATCTATCTATCTATCTATCTATCTATCTATCTATCTATCTATCTATCTATCTATCTATCTATCTATCTATCTATCTATCTATCTATCTATAGTTCTATAGATCTATCTATCTATCTATCTATCTATCTATCTATCTATCTATCTATCTATCTATCTATCTATCTATAGTTCTGTAGATATAGCCATCTATCTATCTATCTATCTATCTATCTATCTATCTATCTATCTATCTATCTATCTATCTATCTATCTATCTATCTATCTATCTATCTATCTATCTATACTCACCGGCCACTTTATTAGGTACCCCATGCTAGTAACGGGTTGGACCCCCTTTTGCCTTCAGAACTGCCTCAATTCTTCGTGGCATAGATTCAACAAGGTGCTGGAAGCATTCCTCAGGGAGTTTGGTCCATATTGACATGATGGCATCACACAGTTGCCGCAGATTTGTCGGCTGCACATCCATGATGCGAATCTCCCGTTCCACCACATCCCAAAAATGCTCTATTGGGTTGAGATCTGGTGACTGTGGAGGCCATTTTAGTACAGTGAACTCATTGTCATGTTCAAGAAACCAATTTGAAATGATTAGAGCTTTGTGACATGGTGGAAGTAGCCATCAGAGGATGGGTACATGGTGGCCATAAAGGGATGGACATGGTCAGAAACAATGCTCAGGTAGGCCGTGGCATTTAAACGATGCCCAATTGGCACTAAGGGGCCTAAAGTGTGCCAGGAAAACATCCCCCACACCATTACACCACCACCACCAGCCTGCACAGTGGTAACAAGGCATGATGGTTCCATGTTCTCATTCTGTTTACGCCAAATTCTGACTCTAACATCTGAATGTCTCAACAGAAATCGAGACTCATCAGACCAGGCAACATTTTTCCAGTCTTCAACTGTTCAATTTTGGTGAGCTCTTGCAAATTGTAGCCTCTTTTTCCTATTTGTAGTGGAGATGAGTGGTACCCGGTGGAGTCTTCTGCTGTTGTAGCCCATCCGCCTCAAGGTTGTGCGTGTTGTGGCTTCACAAATGCTTTGCTGCATACCTCGGTTGTAACGAGTGGTTATTTCAGTCACTGTTGCCCTTCTATCAGCTCGAACCAGTCTGGCCATTCTCCTCTGACCTCTGGCATCAACAAGGCATTTCCGCCCACAGAACTGCCGCTCACTGGATGTTTTTTCTTTTTCGGACCATTCTCTGTAAACCCTAGAGATGGTTGTGCGTGAAAATCCCAGTAGATTAGCAGTTTCTGAAATACTCAGACCAGCCCTTCTGGCACCAACAATCATGCCACGTTCAAAGTCACTCAAATCAACTTTCTTCCCCATACTGATGCTCGGTTTGAACTGCAGGAGATTGTCTTGACCATGTCTACATGCCTAAATGCACTGAGTTGCCGCCATGTGATTGGCTGCTTAGAAATTAAGTGTTAACGAGCAGTTGGACAGGTGTACCTAATAAAGTGGCCGGTGAGTGTATACATCCATCTATCGTTGTGTCGATCTATCTAGCCATCTATCTATCTATCTATCTATCTATCTATCTATCTATCTATCTATAGTTCTGTAGATATATCTATCTATCTATCTATCTATCTATCTATCTATCTATCTATCTATCTATCTATCTATCTATCTATCTATCTATCTATCTATCAATACATCTATCTATACATCCATCTATCGTTGTGTCGATCTATCTAGCCATCTATCTAGCCATCTATCTATCTATCTATCTATCTATCTATCTATCTATCTATCTATCTATCTATCTATCTATCTATCTATCTATCTATCTATCAAAATATCAAAATATCGTTAAGTCGATCTATCTATCATTGTATGTTAAATTCAGTCAAATTGAACAATAAGGTTTGATCAGTTAACAATACACTGTGTAATGATAATGTATTAAGAATTAACAATGAACAATAGTATATTTAAAAAAAAAAAACATTCTAGAATGGATTGATAGATTCTGCAAATTGTCAATCATGTTAACCACACACATAAAAAAAAAATCTAATTAAATTTCAGGAAATTGTTTCCCAGCTGTCTTTAAGTTAATTGAGAACATATGAAAGAAAAGAAAACGAGATTGTTTTATTTCAACTGAAGTGTATAATACTTCTTTTAATCGTCAGATTCTAGTATCATATATAATACTAAAACAATTGCACATTTTTAAAAAAAAAACCTTTAATTTCAATAATTTAACCATGTCTTTTCAAGGGGCTAATATTACGTCTGAACAATAGTAGCATATTGTTAACAAATGTTTAATGATCATATGTTTGGTTAGACAGTCAAACTCTTCGAGAAAACTAAAAACAATTCGTAAGACAAATCTTTAGAAATTCTTCTCACAGTAACACAATCTCTATCGAGTCAAAAAGCTAATTTACAACAATGTAGTGTTTATGCACCGCTCCTAAACCTAACCTCAAGAATTCCTCACAAATTACGGGTTATCCAAACCGCAAAAAAAAAAAAAAAGTATTTCTATGCTCAACATAATCAACAATGCAGCAAAGTGTTAAGTAAAATGGCACTACTATAACCACTATTTCTTAAATACAGGTCCTGCTTCTCAAATATGTGAGAGTGAAGCATCGTCAAAACTCAAAATTATGCTCGGTGGAAGCTCTCTGTGGTTAAATATCCTATTACTCTTTTCCAATTAAGCTCATCGTAGGGGAAAAAAACAAAGATTTTGTTTTTTGCTACATTGTTAAGTTCAAGAGAATCAAAACATATTTTGCCTTCATACAAGACCATGAGGCCTCTCTGCTCCAAACAGTCCATGCTAGTTTACAGAACGAGTTTTTTGGCTTACAGTGACTGACAGAACAGCATTCAAAATACAGCACTGAAGTTCTCAAGGGTTAAATAAAAAGGGCGCTTCCACAATAATGGCAAGGTTTTGGTAAACGGCACAGAGAGTTTTCTGGCAAACTAAATATTTATTGAATTAGAAGCATTGATATGAAATCAGCGTGGCTTCCTTCAATCAACGCAAGCATAAAAGACACAAAACATAAGTTTTATAAACCGATTCACCAGAATGTTGGACTGAACTTGAGATAGGACACTGTATATTTGTTGGATGTATGATGAAATGTGCCTACTCTCACACAGTGACCCGATATGAAGGCAAGGCAGTAAGACAGATCTGAACACACTCCAAGGCCCGACAGTATGCAAAAGTGGTGCGTTTTAATATTTCCCCAAGTCCAATCATGGCCTGGATGGATTTAAATATTCAAACTGAAGCGATGCAAAAACCCCATCCACCCCGGAGCAAGTCAAAGCCCGTATAACAAGCTATCTATGGTTAAAATGATAGAGGAGGCACTAAGGATACATCTGTTAATGAAGGAGAGGAGGAATAAGGCTAACATGTTATATCTGGTTACCAACCCAAAAGCAGGAGCATATTTTGGGATCCAAAATGTGTTTGGGATTTCAGGAAGCAGGTAAACCGTGAGAGTCTCTAATGTGAAGCTAGTAGGTGAGCCTGGAGGCCTTCATGTTGTAGCAGGGCCTGTCGGTCAGACCTCCCTGACCTCCAGAGAACAGCGACAAGCCTTCGGTCTTCTCCAGAACCACCTCCAGCTCCTGGAAATCCTGTAGCCGTGCCACATCTTTATCCTGCCAAAGGAACATAAACACATTTAGACAGATGTAGTGTTGAATGATCTGGAAGTAGTGTCCATTGTTCTGTTGTTTTTGAGATCGCAAATGAGAGATGATGCCATTCGATATGGCAGCACAGACGTTCCCATGATGCAGTAAGGTTGTCCAGGGTTGTACCCATCGCTATCTGGTATAAACACTAAGAACTAAACTACACCGGTGTCTGCAGTTGGATATGATGAAATGCACAACATGGCCAAAAGCATAAAGGCGTTTGCTTGTCCAATTTCAGCCATTATTATAATGTTGGCCACTCTTTTTGAAGCTAGAACTGCCTCTACTACTCAATGTTAAAAAGCACTGTTTGGCTTTACTATCTCAACAAACTTTGGCTGTAGATTTAGACAAGCTTAAACAAGAGAGGATTTTGCTCAACCAAACAGAATGTCACTTTTACGAAGCATCACGATGGCCCTTCAAGCGAACTAAACCAAGAGGAATGGATCCAAATCATCATTCCTTCACCAATAGCAAGAAATATGCATTTGCACAGGAAGATTCGTCTTTGTATTCATTCAAGTGCAAGATCAAACAACAACACGACTTGCAAAACTCTCAAACATGTAGGAAACTATGTTGTCATGCCTAACAATACTCTTAATATTTTCAAATTCAGCTTAACTACAAGCGTTTTATCGATTTTAGATGGTTACGACATAATACAAATATTAAGGACACACATTTTCAGTTAAACATTTTTTTTTGTCAAATCTATTAAGTTCCACCCTTCCGCTTAAAGATATTGTTCATGACTTGTAAATTAAAGGGGTCATGACATGAGAGATCAATTTTGCTTTGATCTTTTGCCATATATAAGAGGTCTTTGTACCATTAAAACATCCTGTAAGTTTCACAGCTTAAAACATCCTCCTCATTATAACAAAGCATTTATTGAATCAAGCTCAAAAGTGGTTTTGATATTGAGGATTAGTCTCATCACATGGGTAAATACATTTGCACATGACCGCCTCCAGAGCAAGACATCGACGCATAGTTACACATCATCACACCATAGGCCCCGCCCACTGGCATTCAGTCGCTTAACGGCTGACACTTTACTAAACTGGATGTGAGCGTCACGTCAAAAGCAAATAAAACCCATTATAATCACTGACGCTGTCTACACTGGATACAGTATACGGATGCACGTCGACAACAGGACAAAGAGAAGAGTGAAGGTATGTTCGCTTTGACGCGTCCAGTTTAAACAGCTTGTTAGTGTCTTCAGAAGGATTCCAGCGTTAGGAACAAGTGGATGGGTTTTTTAATGGCGTCCCAGATCGTGTCGCATTTTGTTTTGTAAAAGAGGCTCATAATGGAGAGTTCGCAAAGAATCTGACCGCAGCTGCATCACAAACCGTAAATAAATTATTTCATAATGCATTGTCTGTAAATGAGGGTTTTATATGGATAATGTTTTCTAAACACTTAATCGCGTGCAATAGCGAGTGACCATTGATACCGTTTCCTATGCAATGACGTCAGCCAATCATAACAGTGGCCGTTTACTGACAAGCCGTAAAGGAGCCGCCCCTTAAAAACAGATCATTTCAGACAGAGGGGCAGAATGTAGGGCTGCACAATTTGGCCAGAAATGTTGTGATTATATGTTTTAATAATTGATATTTTCAAACATTAAATCATCAAGCTTTTATTTTGGCAGGCTTAGGTCAAACTGGTCATCTACCGCTTATGTAGATCGTTCCAAATCAGTCATTTATAAAGATCCATCGCTGTTAGGATACTCCCTTAGAAGGCGGTCAGCTGTGAGGACCACACACATCAGATCCGGGCGAGTTGACTAAGCTGTTAATAGGCTCAGGCCTCCTCACCTTTCTGAGCATAGTGTTGGGCAGCTTGCGGATCTTCTCCACGTGCTCTGCGCTGATGTCTAACTCGCGGCAGCAGACGCGGAGGAGGGCGCGATACGTCAGCTCCTGCCTGTCCAGCTCCACCTCGATGAAGTCGTTCTCTCTGACATTGGTGTTCTGGATGCGGACCTTCAGGACGAGCTCTGGGAAGAGACAGCAAGATTGTGACTCGAGGCATCTTTGTGAATTCCTCAAACCAGTCTGTTTGGTGCATGTGCATTTAAAGAAAGCGTGTGCAAACCTGTTTGTGGAGATCTGCTGCCTTCAATTTATGTTGGAATGAGTGAAAGTCAATATGTATAAGAACATCTGCTAAAATCCATCAGATTTAAGTGTATGACCGAGCAGCCAAGATTTACGGTAAAATAGATGCAAACAAATAAATTCAGATGTACTTATATATAGATACTGTTAAAAAGTTTGGGGTCGGTAAATTTTTTTAAAATGTTTTTGAGAGTCTCTTGTTCACCAAGGCTGCATTTATTTGATAAAAAATACAGTAAAAACAGCAATATTGTAAAATATTATTACAACTTAAAATAACTGTTTTCTATTCAAATATCTTTTTGAAATGTAATTTATTCCTGTGATGCGAAGCTGAATTTT
Source organism: Rhinichthys klamathensis goyatoka (assembly GCF_029890125.1). Lineage (NCBI taxonomy): Eukaryota > Metazoa > Chordata > Actinopteri > Cypriniformes > Leuciscidae > Rhinichthys > Rhinichthys klamathensis. The sequence continues at coordinate 1,144,075 of NW_026606567.1, forward strand.
CAGCATCATAACGCCAGTCTTTAGTGTCACATGATCCTTCAGAAATCGTTCTAATTTGATGATCAAGAAAAATGTCTGATTATTATGAATGTTTAAAGGTGCTATATGTATGTTTTAGCGGCCTCTATCGGTGATGTTTCAGATTGCAACCAATTTTTACAAGAGCGCTCGTGGCGTGCTCGAACACAAGAGCGAGCACTCATGGTACCGGCCACACTGAGACTTTCAACACACCGGAGAAAGCATCACACAACATGCTGGAAACTCATGTAAACTCCCACTGCAACGTTACAATAATAGGCTACTTTTATCAGCTTGACGTTGAACTAATGCTCCATGCTCGTACCATGATAACGTTACATTGACTGCATTTAGCCGACATGTGGTGTTATCTAGCATTAGGCATTTCACTAACTATTCGTGTATCTTTCACAATCAGCAATGTCAACATAGATGAATGTATGATAACAAAAACGGTTAGTGAACTAGACTGAACAATTTCAGTGTAACAGTAAGATCGTAGGAAGTAACATTACTGTACTGAATGTGTCTGGAAATGTGTATTATAAACAATATGATAGTAGTGGGACGAGTGACGTTAGACAGTAGATCTAGTACATAAAATAAAAGTTACATCCTAAAGCACCTACTTTTTGTTATCCTGGAACAGTCTTTTGTATTCATTTCATATCTCATGTATGTTGTAGTTTACCTTGCTATTTCATTACAGTTTACCATTATTTATTTCAGCATATCTGAAAACTTGTAATTTATCACAATAAAAATAGCGGAGGTCTCTCCATAATTCAAACGCTCTGCCGATGTTGATCCGTGTTTTCGTCCTAAGTCGATCCGATTCACGTTTGGCCTGACGAGCTTCAGCACATTTTTGTTTTGTTTTTTATATTTATGTGGAGTTTGTGTTGGAGTCTGTGTTGTGCTGGAGGCAGGTCGTTTTTAGGTGTTATCAGCCTCAAAAGGAGAGAGGCTCGGGAGTGCGCATGCACGTCACATCCGATGGCTTTCGCAGAAAATCCGACCCAGAGACTTCACATAGAAATAGGAATACTGGCCTTCAGAGGTAATAGCAAAACCCGACAAGTGGATCATTGTAATGTGTGATTACAACCTCTTCACACACAGGCAATAAAAAAAGGATTCATTTTAGAAGAAAAGTTACATAGAGCACCTTTAAAACAGTTGTGTTGCTTAATATTTTAGTGGAAACAGATACCTTTTTCAGCATTCTTCGGTGAATAGAAAGTTCAAAAGATAAGAATTTATTTAAAAAATATATATATATATATATTCCCTATTGAAATATATGCACTCTCTAACATTTATCTAGCTTTATACATGTTCTGCTATATTTATATGCATAAAATAAATAAATATATACACATTTATATGTAAATATATTTATATATAATTTGAACATAAAACATATGGTAGCAAACACGTTACTGTTTTCATTTTCATTATTTACTGTGTATCCTACACTGTGAATCTGCTTTCTTGCTACCTAGCAACCTGACCCTTCAGTGACTCTATCTGCAGAACTTTTTAATGTGGAGGTGAAAGCGGAGGTGTGTTGGGTCACGTGACGGGGCACGGTTCACTAGGGTTGGGCATCGTTTTGATTTGAACGATTCTGATTCCGATTCTTCCTTTCGATTTCGGTTCTTTTCGATTCTTGATTCCGATTCTTTGAGAGGTGGAGTTGAAACATGTCACAGGCTCATTTCACAGAGGAACATTTTATTTTGACCCAATAATGAGTTTTAGTTTTGGGAGCTCCAGCCCATGTGGGAGAAAATAAGGAATGCCTCTGCACCAGACCAAAAAAAAAACAGATTTATACATGCAGAACTTGCACCCTGGTCTGGACTCTCTGGACATGTATAAACAGTAATATTAGGACTGCTACTAGCGTGGGCAATTTGCATAACGCTACATTCATCTACGAGGGAAAAAAATAATTTCAGCAATGTTGTTGTTGTTCACCACCACAATTAGCAATTTGGTCAAGCGCTTTGTTACACTACAATCAATTACCTGATTGTGACGAGGTAACGTTACTAACGTTGGTTAGCGCAGGGTTGCCCGAGGAGGACGAGACAGTGGACCTCCACAGCATGTCGAACACGCTACACTACTTGTTAATTTTTACACCATGCAGGCATAGGAGTAATTTGCGGGTGGGACATGTCCCCACCACTTTTTGCCAGGGTTGATATTGTCCTCACCACTTTTTAAAACATCTCGCGGGACGAATGTACAAACACAAATTAATAAATCATCTTCAGTTTACTAGCAGAGCATTAATTTTGTTCTTTTGTTAAATAAAATGCGACCTAGCCCTAAAATGTGTTGTTTTTTTAATCAAGTGATGAAAGTTCTCGTTGCCGCTGCGATCAGTGGCGCGCCGCGGATACAGTGCTCTCTTATGGCTCCCGCACAGTCTTCTCTCGGACACGCGGTTCAATCCGTGGCGGAGACTCCAGTGAAATCACAAAACAAATTGCACACAAACGTTTCCCTGCTTGATATACAACCACTGATGGACATATTCGGTTTTGCGTTTGGAACCGATGATCGGAATCGAAAACAAACTTTCCAAACGATTCCAATGGCATCGTTATTTTTGAAACGGTTCCAAGTTGAAACCGGTTCTCGATGCCCAACCCTACGGTTCACAGACCAACAAGCTTCTTGACAAACCCACACTGTACCTTGAACGTTAACTGGAAAAGTGCTGGTGAAAAAGAAGGGCTGGAAGGCCGGCATGGAGCCCCCGAGCTGGGAGCAGTTGATCTGCTGCGGGATGGACGGCTGCCGGGTGACCGTGGCGTTGGGAACCTGCGTCTGGCTGCTGCTTCCGCCGGGAGAAGGAAGCGTGGGACACACTGGGCCGTTCTGTGCGATAGGATGAGCGTGTGTAAACTCGCAGTGGTTGGTGTGATGAGTCTCTGAGGAGAGCTCCATTGGCAGGCCGCCGTTGACCACGCCGTTCTGCTCCACCGTGGGGATGAAGGGTAACTCCTGCGGGCTCTGGCTGTCTGTGTAAAGGCTCTTGGGCTGCTGATGCTGAGGCGGGAGCTGCTGCTCTTGCGTCGGCGACAGGGTCGCTGGTTCTGACTCCAGGGGCTCTGGGTGACTGTTGGTGCCGTTTTGCTGTGCTATGCTCAGGTTATCTTTATCTATCTTGCTGTACAGGAAGGGTGGGTTGGAAAGATAGTTTGGAATGATTGGCAGCTCTGGTTCCTTCACCTCAGGCATGTCTTCCTCTTCCACTGGAGAAGGGGCGATAAACATGAATGTGAGTGCGTAAGGACATTAAAGGGCATTATGACTATACACGGAAGGTTTTCGGTTTTCATGTTAATATTTTAATATTTTTAAGAACAAATATATTACAAGAAATTAATAATTAAATGATACTGTAATGGCCGTTGATTGACAAATTGACGATATTAATATTTTGTCTAAATAACTGAAATAAAACAATCAAAACTAGTTGTAAAAGTGAATGTACTGGATGAAAAATTGTAATTCTTTTTGAAATTTGCTAAAGATTACATTTAATGATGCTATTAAATTATTAGTGTTTTTTAAGATTTAATTTAAGCAAGCTTTAAAAAAAACAGTGGAATAAGGAAGATTTTCTATTTTAATATGCATTTTTAGCGTTTTTAGGAGTTGATTATATAAAAAAATAGGGATGCAAAAAAGAAAATAGATAAACTATATTTTATATTTTAAATCATTAAAAAATAAAACACTAAAAACTATAATATAATATAATATAATATAATATATATATATAGTAGTCAACATTTGAAGTGGATCAAAACCTTTCATCAAAGTTATACATGAATTTTGAACAATACCTGTTCTCGCCTTAGGACAACTTTGGTGAACTTTTTTGATCCACTTCAAATGTTGACTATTATATGCATATATATTATATTTATATTTATAATCTAATGGCAATATAAAAATAATAATATTGAAAAATAAAAACTAAGATCAATAATTTTAAGTCCTACAAGTGAATTTCAGGCATCACAATATTATATGTAATATAATATTAATTAAATTAAATAATAAAAATGATACAAAATTCATTTTAAGATTTGCTAAATATTACATTTAATATTGTAAATAAATTAATAGTGTTTTTAAATATTAAATTTAAGTGAGCGTTATATGACGGCAAAGGTAATCTAAATGTAGAAATAGGGAAAATTTGCAAAATCAATAATCCAATATTGACCGATACATAATATTACTTATAAATAAATAATAATAATAATAATAACAATAAATGTAATATTAGTCGACAACTAATGTGGCACTGAAATATTATGCATCTTGGACAAAAAAAAAGTTAATTAAACCTTTCATTTAATTACCTAATTTTTCTTTAAAATAATTTATTAAAAAATATTTAATTTATTTAATTATTAAAAATTAATAAAAAATATTTAATTTATCATTTATTTAATTAAATCTACTGCAAATATATATATATATATAAATTCATACTAATGATCTCATATGAATTCACAAATTAAAATGACTTGCATTTGTATCAGTATTTACATGCAATACATGATTTCTATTTATACATGCTTGCTACGTTATCCTTTATATTCTAGTGTTCATATTCTAGTCAACAAAACACTTCGGCTAGATAATTCTTAACTGTAAATGTCTCGAATGAAATGTCTAAATGTCTTTGTATGACGGCTTTGAGAGTATCTGAGCATGTAATGCATCATGTCCTTTATCTCTAAAAAGCATACCTCCAAGCAGTCTTCTGATTTCAGGTTTGGAAGTGAGTTGAACAGCTAACTCCTCTTTCGCTGTTAGAACGTCTTTATCGGCTCCGGCGTTCAACAGATAGGCCACTATCTGTTTGTGGTTTCTTTTACAGGCCCAATGCAAACATGTCCTGGATGAACAGGGGACACCAGATTATCTACAACATGACTTTCCACAGCGAATCAGTCAAATGAGTTCTAATGCATTCAGGCGTGACTAAAACAAAGCAGTCAAGGCCTGGCATGAACGTCAGAACAAATCTTACACCTAAAGTCAGTTGATCAACGAATATCAGCAGTGAGAAAACAGAGAGCTTAACATGCTCCTAAAGACAAGCTCTCTTATTAAGCATTTCAGGAATGCTGCCAAGCTACATGACTTGAAAGGTAAGGGCTATATTATCTATAGCAATCAGAAACCATTACATTTGCATCAATCCTGCTCTACATGTTATATAGAGCTTTTCGCATTACATCATGACCCAGGGTTAATGCTTTTTAAACCCTGCTATGGCCACTTTTAAACCAGAGTTAAGCAACGTTGAATATATTGAACATTTAAGCAACATTAAATGATTTACAATGTAAAACAATCAGTTAAGAATGAAGGCATTTTTAACGGCTAACCTGCTGCGGAGCAGGTTTGATTCTGGGTTAGAGATCGCAAACCCAAATTGGACCAATCAGCTGTGAGGAAAGTGACATGTATCTGATGCATTAAAGCCGCAATCCCTGCATCTCTCACTCCATATTACAGCAGATTATGGGTATGTTTACATGACAATGATGTACTAAAAAAGGAAGTTTTTCTTTTGCGTTTTTGAAAAGTTTCGCGTACAGACGACAACATTGTCATAACGATCCCTGTTCTGACGGATCCATGAAAACGACTAAAAACGCTGTATTATTCGTCACTTTGTAAAGAAACACTACGCGCCTGTAGACTGAACATGTAATACGCATGCGCATGACATCACCGTTTTCACAAAGTCGCGTTTTTTGTAGTTTACAAGGAGACGATAACGGTATTGTTTTCAAAAATTTCAGGCCCCCAAAACATCATTGTCGTGTACATGAATGACCAAAACACATAAAAAGTTTTCTGCTTTTAGTTGAAAATTATGTTGTGTAAACGGCCCCTAAATGTTCTGTGTGATCGGCTGTTTGATAGTTAATCACTCACTAACTCTCAGTCAAATTGATAAATCAATTGACCAGGTTGAATTTGTATGGTTTTGTCAACTCTGAACCTCTCGGTTGATTAACCCAAACCTTGCTTACTCGAGGTTACCCAGGTTCCAAAACCGCAGACTGGAGTAAGATCAGTCAAACCCAGAGGATACATTATTACATACATTATATAGAAAATGTCCCATTTTCATTCAAAAACCTTTTGAATGCACATCTACGATACGAGAATAAAATAAGAAAAAATATAATTAGACAAAAATAACCTGCTGTCTGGAATACCCCCAGTGTTTGCACTTTACAAGGAAATGTCTTACTCGCTGTCTCTGCATGTTAAACTGAAAGTATTTTAACATTACATACTGCATTTTTCACAATCTCAAGTGTGAAAAGCCTGTATAAGGTAATGGTATCCCATGAATCTGACACTGGTGTCCTAGATCAATCTTTTAGATACCATGGACCCCCAAATATAATCATATTTGACCCCCTTCCTAAAATGTTAAAGTTACCATGAAATTAAAATGGACAAGTCATGTTTGTTTGTTTTTTAATAGAAAATTGCAGTGATTATTATAAATGATTTATCTGTGAACATTATCATTATTATTATTATTTTAAATTCAAATTAAATTCCTGGCCCCTCCTCTAACGTAACCACTGCCAGGTAACGTTATCAATTTTGGCCAGGAGCTCTCTTATCTTAACCTCTTAACCGTCTCCAGAGCGTCGGCGCACTGAAGCGTTTTTTTATTTATTTAGTTCAAATATACTATCAGATTTAATGTTATACCTTGACAAACTATACATCATTAAAAAGATATAAGACTCAAGATTCAGTATTTGACCACTATTGTATTCTGAGAAACTTATAGTGACAGTTATGTCTTAATTTGTGTCAGGAGTTATGAAATTAAAAAATGAGTCGTTACCTTTAATATGAATTATGAGCCTCAGCCGGTCTCATTCAGAAAAAAACTCCCGTGCGATCGTCATGACAGCGCTTGACAAAACAACGTCCCTCAGGGCTTTTAGCTCAAACATGTGCAGATTTGGAGAAATATTGATAGATTCTCATAGCTTTACATTAGACTTCTATAGACAGGAATAATATTTATTGAATTTATACCCAAATGCGTCGATGTAATCATTTTGAGCGCTGTATACTCTGTACTGTGTTATCAATTCATCCTGAAAGTGAGGGCGCTGTTTGAACAGAAGTCCATAATATATGGATCACATGAAGAAGAGCCATAATCATGTGACATTCAGGAAGTCCTGCCACAACAAAGCTATCCGAGATCGCTGTAAAGTGCAGATAAAGATGTTTTGAAGACAATAAACATGATTGCAATGATATTTGATTTACCTGTGTTCTTCGAGTCATGTCAGGTATTTTCATAATAATTGATTATATGTATAATGTAATGCTAATCGAGATAGACTTTCAAATTGTGCAGAATACAATAAAATAATATATTTTCTATCTGATTTTTTTATCTGAAGCCAAATCAGATTACAGAAAGTTATTTAAAACACTCGACTTGCGCTATAAAGTAAGTTTGGAGAACAAACATAGTTTTATTCTCATAAATTGTCGTGTATTGATGGTGTGCTAAGCTAACATGCTAGCTAGTACTGAGCACCTGCTACCTTACTTCGGTGTAATTTTTATGATTTTTTTCTAAATAAGAATGCTTACTGAAATGTTTCGTTTTTCAAAAAGGGCATTTGATACAGTTTCACTGTGAAGTGAGAACTTTTATAAAATAAATGAGGGATTGAAACAGTGTGAATTGCTAGTCGTTAGTGATTATAATGCAGACAAAAGAAAAGCATATTTAGAGCAATAAACTGGCTGGAGAGGTGTGAATATGTGCAGGGGAGACTGAGACTGAATGGGGCTCGTTTTTGCATCACAAAACAATAGAGGCAATAGACTGAATAGATGCTTATAAGAAAACAATAAACACCAGTCTAATCAAAATAAAGTCATATGACATGATCTTGAAAAACATTGAACTAAATACAGAGTTTTAGACTTATCATCTTCAAATTTTAAATATAACATGGCCAGACATGTGGCTTTAGCTGCAGTGCATTTCTAGATTGCTACAATGCCAACTTCAATTTTATTTTCATGAAGATGTTTCATAAAAATAAATGTATAATAACTTTACAAAACTTTGAAGCTATTTATAACTATTTTTTTCATTATGATAATAATTAATTCTACATTTACAATAAACTTCCAGGTGTCAGCTTTCAAATGAGATCTTACTTGTGCTTTTAGTACAAAGGGTTCATGAACTGTATCTGTTTCAGTTTGGGAATGCCATATCTGGGGATTTTTCAAAAATGGGCTTGAAGCTTAACAGGTTAAGAATAAAGGTGAATTGCACTCGAAGGAAAGGTTGATATAACTGTACACTAGTAAGTAAATAAAATAAGTGGTTTAGCCTGAGTCGGATCAGTGTTTATATACGCACCATCCGTTGATCTCATTCTGAGAGTTGACGTTGACTCCGCTCTCCACTAAAGTCTTCACCTCATCGATGTCTCCGATGGCACTGGCCTCTCTCAGACGCTCCTGCAGCTCTTTATCCAGCGATGTCGTTGACATTATTCAAGTCTTTATGGAAATAAAAGCTTCATACGAACTGACACACTGTGCTTTTGAGGCAGGATACAAAAATAGACACTCAACTTGCTCCGCCGTGGCTTAAACTGTTGCCTGTTCCGGATGATTTTCGACAGAGAAGCGGAAGGAGTGTGTTTGAAGTCTTTAGAATGAAATCAGATTAAAACGATACAGTATAATAAATCGGATTGTGTTCAAATAATCTTTTGCCGACTACTGCGATCCACTCATATCCGCTGCACCTCCCATGTTGGGGGCAATTTTCGGTGTAACACCTTCAGATCATGATCTTTGGTTCCGACTTACAATCGCCAGTAAACCATTCCAAAAAAACTAGAGTCTGAGGAAGACAAACATATAGTCAATAAACAGACTCACAACAGTGCACATTAACAGACTGATATTCTTTATTGATCATCTTCAATCGCATAAAAGAAGAGCAGCAATTAAATAATGTTAGTGTTTCAAGAAAATTCAAACAAATATTCTGCCTTGAAATGTGAGTTTACACATTTATTTTACTACAAGCATACACATATTCGCCATGTAAACTGGTAAATTTATATTACCCACCAATTTGATTAAAATAATGCATACATTTATGCATTTGGCATAAATGCATATTCAAAGCAACTCGCATTCAAGATACATTTTTATAGATTTAGATTAGCTTGCTTTTGAAGCATGGTGGTTTGGTTCAGCTGGATTTCACACACTTTCTCTCTCACACACACGCACACACACCAAGCAGTTACTATGGTTAGCATGGCAATTTTTTTTTGTAGTAGGCTATAATAAGGTGGTAAATAACAACACCGCATAAAAAATAACAACACCTATAATCCAGATAACCAATGACAATGTCATTCAGAGTAACTATGATCATGTCCTGCAATAAAACCCCAGGCACTTTAAACTTTACTTTCCCTGGCATCCGTGTAGTGAAAATCATTCTGGAATGTAGTATGTTGTGTTATATTATTCTTCATTTCATCTGAGTACACATCATTTTAAACATATTTGTAAAAAGTTTTTTTTTTTTGGGGGGGGGGGGGGGGGGGGAGGACCCCACATTAATACATCCTGCAAAAACACATCTTTGCCAAAAAAGATAGTGATGACAAATTTCAGCAAAGCCTTTGTATTATTCAGTATCTTTGAACCGTTTAAACACTGCAGAGTCTACACATAATCAAATACAGTGCGATGAAACTGAATTAAATCAAACCACACTGTCCTTGAGAAACAGTAAGCACTGGTTGTTGGCGGGCATATCAACCTAGAAAATCAAAACAAAAACAGATGAATTTACAAGCCTACAATGTCCCAAGGTGATGAATCATCACATAATCAAGCCAATCATATTTAAAAGCAAGAAAGAGTCAGATTAATTTGCAGTGGATCATGGTCAAATAATGGATCATAGCTTCTAAGAAAAACCTTTACAGCAAGAATTGTAATGAACAGAAATAGGCAAGGGAGAATTGACATTGCATCTTAAACTATAACTGTCATCAAGCATGCACTCGCATTGAACTACACCAGATGCATTAAGCAATTCATTTTGGTAATAACACTCTTACAATTTCCTCCAATCGCAGTCCATTTTCTTGGCCTAGCTTTTTCAGAAATGATACATCTCTTAGACCCCACTCTGGATTTCTGTAAAACAACATTGGTACAGCAAAATATGAAATGATCAACTATTGCAGAGTAATAATTCTTACACTGCAGTATTTTTGTCTTGTATTCCAGTACAAATACCAAAACATTCTTAAATCAAGATACATTTACTTGAGAAGCAACATGACTGTTATGTCTATTAGATAGCAAGTGTTGTTTACTGAAAAATCTAACAAAATTAAATGAGTTTGTCCTAATAACAGAAATCATGAGTAAGCGCAGAGGCGTTGTGTGCGCTGTGTGAAGATCTACACTGTATGTGAGCATATATTTATTCATCTCACTTGCACAAAAACAGATTCAGTATTCCTCAAAAATGAATAAAAAACAGTGAAATGCAAACTCAGATTATTACATAATCCAGCAATAAGTAAATATGTTAAATTACACAAATATACTTTTATGTATTTAATCTCATTTTATAAGACAATGTCTTTGCTGCTGACCTTAGATGATCCGATTCAATCAAAAATGACTTTAGATAAACATCACATTTGTGTTTCATTTTTTTTGTTTTTCCAATTGTTTTGTGATTCAGAACGGCAGCACTGAAAGGTTTGTTTGAGCTGCTCTAACTGTACAGGCATGAATTTGCATTTCCTTCAGCCTGAGGCTTATTCATTTCACTTTTGGTGTGAAAGGGCCTTTACATTTGCATAAAAATATAACTTTTTTTGTTACTAAAAACAAACAAGCAAGCCCAGTCCATGTGAGAAAAAGTAACGCATTACCATCCATAAAAAGTACCGCAATTAATGACTTTTTAGGGAGTAACGCAATATCGAAAAAAAGTAACTTTCCTCAACACTGATTATAAGTTTTTTATATCTGCAAGCATTTCTTTTCACACCAGTGCAGCAATGCAGATGTTGCTCGTTTGCCAGTGATTTCCTTTATCACTAACCTGTATCTCAAGCTCTGGTCAAAGTCAACATTGCTCTGAGGAGTAATCGATCCTTTGAAAGCATAAGGCTGCAAAACAATATCAGATGCAAGACGTTAGAAGCCAAAAAATGTAACCAAATGCGTAATAATTCAAGGTGCTTGAGCTTATTATGCAACAAATACCCCGTAAGTCAGAAGCAATCCTTGGCGCTTCAGTATTTTTCCAACCGCATTAAACAAACCCTAAAAAGCGAAAGAATATTCAATGATTTTATATGCAGACATTCAACAAATACAGAGAAAGAGAAATAAAAGCAAGCAAGCATGATACCATTGTGCAGGCCAGAGGTGAGATGTGCATCATGTTGATGTTCACGACGAGGTCACATGACTCAGCTTGAAATCCACCCCAGTTCTCCCAACTCTGAGACACATCAAGATAGATGGGTGGCTTTACATTCTGCAGCCTATGATACTGTCTATATGCTTCAATGCTGCAAAAAAATAAATAAAAAAATAAAATCACAAGATAGTACATAAAGGCCCAGTTTCACAGACAGGGCTTAGATTAAGCCAGGATTAAGTTTAGTTAAATTAGGACATTTAAGTAGCTTTTACAAATGTGCATTTGAAAAAAACAAAAAAAAACATTACTAGGACAAAATATTTTAAGATATGTCAGTGCAAGTTGCTTTCAGTTAAACCATCTCAAACATGTATTTTAGTCCCGGGACTAGACTTAAGCCTTGTCTGTGAAACTGGGGGTACATTGGTATTGAGTAGCAGGAAACATTTGATGGTATGAAGCCTAATCTAAAGAATAATCAAGAGTGAACTTTGAACTAACATAGAATTAACACACAAGTGTTGTTTATCACTGCACTATACTCCTTTCTGTCTCGGCTTGTTACTGAGCAACTTAGAGAGGAGAACAGATATCAAATCAAAAAAAGTAGGGCAGGGCTTCAATCAATCGAGAATTGAAAGTTTGCAGTGGATTGTGGAAGTCTTCTTTCTATTTGATCCTGAAACAACACATGCATGATCTTTTCCCAATGGTAACACTTGGTTTCAAAATTTGTCGTATTTGTTGTTAAACTGGCATTAAAGGGATAGTTCACCCAAAAATGAAAATTATCCCATAATTTACTCACCCTCAAGCCATCCAAGGTGTCTATGACTTTCTTCTTTCAGCCAAACACAATCGGAGTTATATTAAAAAATATTCTGGCTCTTCCCAGCTTTATAATGGGAGTGAATGGTGCCATTTTTATAAGGCCAAAAAAGTGCATCCATCCATCATAAAAGTAATCCATGCGGATCTTCGTCACTTCTCACCGGAGCTCACACTAAATCTACGTCAAACGCCGGAGCTCGACTCTCTCCTGAAAACGCGGACGGCAGTTACCGGAAGCCAGAGATTATACTTTATCAAGTTATAAATATGGACATTTTTCTGACAAAAACACATCACATCGCTTCAAAAGGCCTTTATTAACCCCCTGAGCCGTATGGATTATTTTATAATGGATGTGCGTGGTTTTTTTTAGCTTCAAAATCTCAGGCTCTATTCACTCTCATTATACAACTTGGAAGAGCCAGGATATTTTTTTAATATAACTCCGATTGTATTCGTCTGATAGAAAAAAGTCATATAGGATGGGACAATTTTCAATAGCTACTTAAATGGCTACATGGATAAGCGTGCAACAGCCAAAACTTTAATTTAATTAGTTTCGGAGGGGATCGAATCAATTGATTGCAGGTGAAAGATTAGATTAGCATACAAAGTTTTTGTTCTTTGGAATAGCGTGCACTGACAAGACTGTGTACTTTGAAAGAAACTATTAAGGTCCTGACTCTCTATGGTCATTACAAATCCCATGGCACTTCTCGTGAAGAGTAGGGGGCCTCCTAATAATCCCCTTTCATTGAATTGGCTCTATCACTCTCTCTCCTCTTCACCTATAGCTGGTGTGTGTGGCACCTATAGCTATATGCTGCACACTGGTGGTGGTTGAGGTGAGATCCCCTGATATGATTCTAAAGCGCTTTGGGTGTACAGTAGTACATATGAAAGTGCTATATAAATGCCTCAATCATTCATTCATTATTAAGTAACACGTATCGTGGATTTTGACTTATTCTTATTTTATTCATAAATAAAAACTAAAATACTTTAAGCATTCAAAATAGGCCTCTCTCTCTCTCTATATATATATATATATACATATATATAAAAATTTAAAACACTTTCACTAGAGCACTTATGTTTCTAAAAGTGACTAAACAGCGCCATCTCTCCATAGATATCTGCACCTGCACTCAGTAACTATCATAATCAGAAAACGAAAAGATAACGAATTATGATTATTATTAACTATTTCAACGACGATTCAAAACTATTTCAATGTTTTACGATTTCATAACCTGAATAGGTAAGTATAAATCAATGCGTTTCTGCAGCAGAGAATCTTTTAATATTATTATTATTACGCAGAGCTGTTCATGTCTACATCGAAAGCCGAGAATTCAAGATGAAGTTTGATGTTGCGCATATTCACCTCGATATTGACTGAGCTTCGAATTCAGACGGCTGCCATGTAATGTTCGGAAATGCTTTGGCAAAGTGAATGACATGCTGTCCCGTGCCAGAAGAGATTTCCAAAGCCATCAGATGCCTGTCTGATGTCACTCTGCTTTTTAATACAGCAAGGATCGGCTCCTTATTTCTGTCGGCTGCTGCAGCATTCAGCATTTTACACATCCAACGACCAGTTCCTGGAACCAAGAGCAGAAGGGAGCTACGTAAATATAACCGCAACTAAACAAGGCAATGTCAGACTCAGCCAGAATCCAACAAGACCTTTAAAAGCTCCAAAGTTCGGTGATCCAAAGCCGTTCCTAAACTGTGCAAATGTCCAGAACAGATTCATGCATCTAAATGACGGCTGCTCACATCAGGTCACATGACACGAGGTGCTGTATTTCATAACGGAGGAAAATTGCAAGGCTGCGAAAATAATTTAGATAGATCTTTTTATTAATTGTTCTCTATTCACTCCGTAGTAGTTATTATTAAAGCACGTTCAACAGTGTAATTCGATTTAGAACGCAGTGCATTGGATTCCACATCCCACAATGCAACGCGCGTCAACTTCCTCTTTCTTTTAAAAAGTGGCGCACATTAATGAGTCTGTTATCACGACCAGTGATTATATGTATTTTATTTGTATTAAAATAAGATATCATTTTCTTCAGGTTTAGAATCGCTCTGAAATACTTGTTTTAGAAACTGATAGTCAGCCGAGGATGGATTAAATTGATGAAAGTAGCCTAATAATCCGGTGTAAATGTTTTATTTATAAAGCTCATTTCCCTGGCTCAATGTCACTCTACATGAGTAGCAATAAACTATAAGCAATTCAACACAAACAAATGCACAAATACAACTAATAGCAGCAACAACAAGATAAATCTAGTCAGAAGTAGGATATAAAGAAGATATTTTGAGTTGAGACATGAAGAGTTTCATCAGTCCCACCTGTTCATTTAATGGCTTGCAAGGGCTTCTTTTCTCTTATTCCGTGGATCTGGCCTGTTTTCCTACTTGTTCCCTGGTGGAAAAAAAAATACTTAGACTATTTCAGTATCAAGTGTGTTAATGATTATTTAACTTGAAGTGTGCTAATTTGGAACAACTCATTTTGCACTAAGTATATTTTAGTTGTAATTAAATTGTAGTAAAGCATAACTTTAAGTGTATTTGTGTTCTTACTATACTTTATATGCCTGTGTAGGGACTAATTACTGTACTTGATCAGTGATATTAAAGTGTATTTTATTTGTGTTACAAGTACATTACAAATTCATTACGAGTGTCTTCGAAACATACAAGCAATACGTGTATTATATTTGAATAAAAATATGCTCAGTAATAACTTTGGCTTATTCCAAATACTACAAATTGCACATTATTTTCAATAACAAATGCACATTAATAAACAAATATTACTTAGCTATACTTTGTACAATATATAATTTTATAGGCTTCTATAGCCTAATGTATTTTGAAAGTATACTTTCAATGCGTTGTTACAATGACCATTTTCACAGTTAAAAATATACCTAAAATATATATTTTAAGTAAAGTGCAAATAAATACACTTTTAAAAAATAAACAGAATTTTCACTTCAAGTTTATTTTTAGAAAATATATTCTTTAAAAATATACTGTAGTACAATTATTTTAAAGTGTGTTAAAAGTTGGATTGTGAAAATAGGTAAAAGAGTGATGCAAATATACTTTTAATATATTTAAAGACAGTAAAAAAATGTGTTAGTATGTTTGCAATGTAGGCTACTATTGAAAAAGGGAATATATTTCAAATACAATAAAGTATACTTTTTTTCACTAGGGCCACAGTAAAAATGACGAACGTGGACAACAAAATGACTTAAACTGAAATTAAACCGTGGCATAAATCTATTTCCCGTGTCTTTATAAATAGGCTTATACGTTTTAAAGGGTTAGTTCACCCAAAAATGAAAATGATGTCATTAATGACTCACCCTCATATCGTTCCAAGCCCGTAAGACCTCCGTTCATCTTCGGAACACAGTTTAAGATATTTTAGATTTAGTCCGAGAGCTTTCTGTCCCTCCATTGAAAATGTATGTACGGTATACTGTCCTTGTCCAGAAAGGAAATAAAGACATCATCAACGTAGTCCATGTGACATCAGTGGATTAGTTACAATGTTTTGAAGCATCGAACATACATTTAGGTCCAAAAATAACAAAAACTACGACTTTATCCAGCATTGTATTGTCTTCCGGTTCAGTATGCAATTTTTATGATCCCTCTATTAAAAATATACATATATTATTAGCATCTTGCATATTCTGCAAGGGGAATGTAAACTTATGAGCAGAACTGTAGAAAAGAGAATCTAGTAAACAATCTAGATCAATCTCTGCTTACAGCAACAGGAAAGACATTTAGCCAGGGTGAATAAATGATGATGAATTTTCCCTATAAGTTCTTTCGAAAGTCTGCTTACCTCTCTTTCTGCCGGTGCCTGAAAAGAGAAGTAAAAAAACATCAACATTACGAAGGAAGGAGGCTACTCCGAGGTGAAAAATAAACGTGCCCTTATACACTAGGCATGCCTCCAGTTTTTATCTTGCTTTACTTTCTGTTTCCTGATGGGGGCACTGTGTGACCTGTATGTAGGCCTACTTCACATCCTTCAACCTTTCAATGATAATTAGTTCACATCATTAATAAGACAAATCTCACAGTGTATTTCTATTTCCTTCACAAACGTGAATATTGTATGAAAAATATCCTGGGGACATGTTTTGGCTGGTCAGCAGTTGTAATTTGTCAGGATGTCATTTATTTCCAGAGTAATCAGTCACTTAAATAAAGCAAATGTGTAACTCAGCAAATGCTAATGGTTTGCTTTCTCAAGATATATAATGCTGCATTCCAGGAAACTTGGAATTCTTCCACCTTCTAATTGAAAATAACTACTGTAATCATGCTTAAGGTTGGACCATCAGTTTGTGCAGACTGATCAACCCCAATTTTCAGCATTTGACATTATTTCCAATTAGGCAGTGACTAACATGACCTTCAGTAGTTATTTTAGGTAACAATTTATTTTGATAGTCCACTTTAGACATTCTATAAGTAACTTTGCAACATGTCAATTACCAGTCATTAGAGTAGGCCTATATTATTTGACTTTCTGCTTAAAGTGTAATCTTATTTTTAAGTGAGAATTCGGAAATCCAAGCCTATCTATAGAACTCTTTGAGGTCGGACATCAGTCTGGAATGCAACTACGACAAAGAACATCTGACTGAAAATGTTAGAGATGTAATGTTACGAATATGTAATGCCAATATACTATTAGTTGCAGTAAGCAATTCCTGTTGGGCCCGAAGAACCCCTCCTTTCAGGTAGAAAAAGTTTTTTTCTTTCTCTCCCTTGATAGAAATTGCATTTTTAAAAATCAAGTTTTTCCACCAGGAATCATGTTTTTATCCCTCGGTAGAAACTGCAATTGCTTTCCAGGCCCACCCCCTCGGCTATCCAGTCCGGCCCGCCCATAGCCTGGGGCTTGGGACAAAAGGTCCACTTATCCCCCATTGTCGGCGGCCCTGGCACTTTATAACACAATATAATAAAATAATAAATAATTCAATTTTTGTTCTGCCAACATGACAGAGCCAACGTCATGCATTTTCTAAAAGACAAGACTTGCTACCATAGGCGGAGTTTGACATTCGAGCCAGGGGGGGCAAAAAAAAAAAAAATCATTGTAGCATTCATTCATTCATTCATTCATGTAGCAATCATTGTCGTTCGGACACAATTAGGATAAATGAAATGTGGACCACTTTTGCACTGTTAAAATATTATCTTCAACCAAAACAAAAAGATTTTTAGTTTTTCTTTTCTTTCCTTTTTTCAAAACACATTGTGGCAATGAGAGTGATTAAAGTTATATTTCGCATTTTATTGTACTTCATGAAACATTTAAAACATTTTGAGACACGGGAAAAATGAACAGTCACACAATAGCCTACTCTCCACGTTTGAAACACAATTGTGGCAATGAGAGCGATTAAAAAAAAAAAGTTATTTCGCATTTTGTTGTAGCCATTTCATGAAACATTTAAAACATTGAGACACGGGAAAAATTAACGGTCACATAGCCTACTCTCCACTTTTGAAACATATTGAACAGCATATTGAAACTGAAAGCAGTGTGTTGAGTTTTTCTCCATCTTAAGCAGTTATTTGGCAGAGAAATAAAACTTACAGACCTAGATATTGCTCAGACTAGTGCAACAGTAATTTTCGTTTTTTTGCGTCCTGCGTCGATAATGGTCTCAGGTGAGAGCTTGGCCGTAATGTCGCTTTCGATGTGAAGGATCGCAAGAGAAGAAAACCTGGCTGCTCCCATCGTCAACCGCAGCCTGTTCTTTATCCTCTCATGGAGAGTCGGCCTGGCATGAATAATACAGCGGTTTTAGTCCTTTTTGGGGATCCATGTGAACGGACGTGTCTGTACGCGAAAAACACACAGGAAATTCCTCACTTACCGCGATACTTTGAGATCCGCCAGTCGTGAGAAAATTAGCTTCTTTTTCAATACAGTAATTAAAAATAATTTAGCCTTAACTTACTCATTATACCCGCAAAAATGATAAGATAAGACAAATAAAATGAGAAAATATGAATACAGTATTTTTTTTTTTTTTTCAAAGCACAAGGCAGGCATTGGCTCTGGTCTGGGGGGGCAGTGCCCCCCCTAGCCCCCCCCAAACTCCGCCTATGCTTGCTACCTATTTTTCAACCTATGTTTATTAAACATTATGGTGGTAATAAATCCTTAAAGTGAATTCCTGCTGACAAATCTTAAAATGTTTTGCTCTTTTCCAAGTCTGGTATGTTTGGCTGGTTTTAGCTGGGTTTTGTCTCTCTCTGTTGGTCAGGGGTGCTGGGAGACCATCTTAAACCAGCTTAAGACCAGCAAACCAGTTTAGGCTGGTTCAAGCTGTTTCAGCAGCAGGGAAGACTTATGTTGTTGGTGGTCATTTCGTCAGAAAAGCTTTAACTTATTATGACACATTCTGACACACAAACGTTTATTATTCAATAAACATGTGCTGATATAGATGCTACCGATGATGTGAAACAATATTTTAACTTCCGATAGATCAGATTTCGAACACCGACTGTTTATTTTTTCTTGACTAAATCCGTCACAGTTTTGATGTCGGCGCTCGCTCGCGCTCTCCTGTCTGTCACTGCCGCTGCAGCATTAATAATCCTCCTCTACACACTCCATCACACACACGCACACACACACACACACCGACATAAACTGACCAGAGCTCCAAGTAGGCTATATATAATATTTACACACTGCGTGTCCAAAGGGCACAGCTGCAGGCACAGCAAAACATTTGCAGGAATGATACTGGACAACTGCCAGACACCAAAATCTTGGTGCATAGCCTGCACATGGAGAAAAACCGACGCTAATAGGTGGTCTGCCCCGGGGAGCCTTCAGCAAACAGCCCGATGGACGAGGACACACCGCGCTGTTTACACTGAAACGCGCTAAACGCAGAACAACAGACGAGCGGAAATGTTTCCCCGCATCTGTGTCTTAATCCGACGCATCTGAAGTGAGGCAGAGAGAGAGATGACGCTGTGTTTCATGATGCATCGGAGCACCGTCATGCCTAATTTTCTTTAATAAAGCGATTTCGACTTTATTTACTGTACATTCGCGGTGTCCTGCAGTAAGCCTAAAGCCTTACGAGGAGAATGAAAGCGTCGGTATTTGTCGTGGTCATGTCCTCGGTTTTATTTAATCCCAGTTTTGCCTTCAGTTCGCATTTCGACCCAGGTGAGTGAAAACATGACACATTCTGACACACAAACGTTTATTATTCATTAAAAATGCACTGATAGGAGATGCTATACCGATGATGCTACCGATGATGTGAAACAATATATACTTTTTTAATTTGAGGAATTTGCCACATACATGTTTTACCATGCTTACCATGGTAAAACAAAGTAAATACATAATAAAGGCCTAAACATATATTTCTACTCATTATTTATTTATTGTGTTTATGAAATTGTTTCATTTTTTGTTCTTCCTTCAATTAGCCTACGTTTGAGCTGGTTTCTAATTAATAATATAATTTTGATGCAGATTATATTACAACATTTGTTATTGTGAATAATGCATTTATCAAAAGGCAACCTGCACATGCACATGCATGCATTCTGCACTACAGAGAGATAGTGTGTTTTGCACATTTGCAGTCGGACAGAGCTGACTTGGCATTCGTCAGCCAGGACTGTTGTGTTCCTCTTTTTGTGTGTCCTGTGTTCCCAAGGCAGTTCCGTTGCGTAACGTCTGTGTGTTTGACATATCTGAGCGCTGCTGTTTACTTCCTTGAGAAGTCAGCAGCCTGTGGTGTCTCAGACACTGTGAGGGTTTGTGGTTGAAGGCCGACCAGTGACACTGAGATTCACGTGCACACCCCCCCCTTTTTGTGATGTCTGCTTCAACGTAATGAGGAATCAAGCAGCTTAAAGCTCGCTCTGCATGCATGCCCGGTGAGAGAGACCCAGCCGAGCAGAACGCAGTGGGGCGACTTGGCTGAATGTCTGCAGTCGGATCACACCGTTCATTACGTGCTACGTATACAGCGTGTGATGCACCTGCGGGTGTGCTGAGACCATAGAAAAAGCAGAGCGGCGTGAATTAGGGTGACATAGGTGAGGAGAGAAATAGGTAGTGCCGTAAATGAAGCCAAAAGTGTCCCTGGCCCAAGTGACGTGCAGCATACTAATGAATCTGGGGTGCAGAGGGAGTCAGCTTGCTTCTATATCGCTCTTGGTTTTCACTGTCTGCGATATGCACTTTGCATGCAGATCAGCGTTTGAATGGCTCTCTGATTGGGTTGCTGTAACAAACTATTATGCAACACTGTAATTAGATCGGGCGATATGAGGGCCACGGACGGACACTCCCAATCACGGCCGAGGAATTAAAATTCTGAAAAGACGCCTTGACCGGCGCACAGTCCTGTGCTTGATTCAATTGCACTTTTGCATTCCTGCTTTCCGAGGGAACTTCCACTAACCATAACAGAATTCCCTGAATCTCTATTTATTGAGCGCTTAATGAAAGTAAATCAGAACTAAGTGAGGATATGAGTTTCCCTATTATGTTTTATTAACAAAGTTCGGGAGAAGCACGCCAGATAATAAACCGGATTATCATGGGAGGAGCTCATCCAGTCAACTCAATTAGCATCAGGACTCAGGAGGTATATATACAGCAGATTTACCGCTGTTATATGAGTTTTCCAGCAACCCCATCTCCTCACTTACTATTCCTATCCCAACCTAGGATGGGGGGTTTGGGCCAAATTCCGAGCTCGGAGCCCTCCCCTCGGACAGCACGCCAAATACGCATATCCTTTACTCTATTTAATTATATGTAAGTGTGAACTCGTGAATTGATTTACAACAGGTTTGAGATGATAGCAGCGCAGGAAGGCCATTGGCCAAAGGTCGGAATACACTTCACGAATTTTGGCCAGATTTTGCCCCTGATTTACAGTCTGGACGAGACGACATCAGTTGCTGAAAGTCAAAACCAGTCTGCCGATCTGAGTTAACAGATTTCACAGAACATCCTATTCGTCCTGGGCAGGGACTATCACAGACTTCAGGCTATGATTTCATCCTGTCGGAGGATTTAAAACACGTTCGATGTTTTGAGCCCATTTTAAAACACATTCCCCCCGGTTCCACAGACAAGGCTTTAGCTTGTTCCAGACTAAAATGCATGTTTGAGCTGTTTTAACTGCAGCAACTTGCACTGACAAATCTTTAAAAAAATATGTCTCAATTTTGTGTCAAGATGCACCAGTAATGTTAAAGGGGTCATATAATGCCATTTTTGTACAAGCTAATATGATTCTTTAGGGTCTAAATTAAAAGTTTGTAATATACTTTAATTAAACATTCTCATTAGTATTGTAAGAAAACACTTATTTTACCTGGTCAAAAACAGCTCTGTTTTCAGCACGCCGTTTCAGTGCATATGACTTTAAATGATGATGAGCTTTGCTCACCCCGCATCTCTGTTCTGTGTGTACACCGTTTGTAACTCGATAACACAATAACCATAACGCGTTGTTCCGTATAAACGTGGGATTATGAATTATATTGAGAACGTCATACATAGAAAACATGCCGTAATGTACCCTGAGTGTAAACCTTAGACGCATTCATTGTGAAGCGTGCAGCTAGCGATTTGCAAAGATTAATATATTAATATAAAGTTTAATAAAACGTTACACTCACTTCCGTTCTTCTGGAGATTCAGCAGGAACACGAATATCTGGTACCGATCCATTTTTCATGAGCAGCTTCTTAGCAAATCCAGCTCATACTGACCCTCGTTTATAAAGCAGTCTGGTGTGTGAAATGATTCGCGCAAACATGAGAGCATTGACGTTGCTCGTGGGGAATATTCCCTTCGAAAACAAACTCAGCCACTGCGTCTTCAGCGGTTCGGATTTAGGAACATTAAAATGACTGTGTTCGTTATTACACCCAAGAACAGAACACCACAATCGCTTAGACGCCATTCTGCTCATAGACAGTGCTCCAGCATATCAACAATGACCGCGCCGGTCCGCGCAGACTATGATTGAAAGCTCCCTCACGAGCGAGGGCGGGTCTGTGTTGAAATGCTCTGTCAATCATCAATCGTGGGAGGGGCTTCTGAGCGTGTGACGTCACACGGTCGAACCGCTTGATTTGAGGCAGGGGAAAACATATAAGGAGATTAAAACAAAACCACTGGATGGATTTTTATCATTATATGATGGTTGTGTACAGACACTGCCAACACACATTTCAGTACAATCAACTTGTAAAAGTGTATGTACCATTATATGACCCCTTTAAGGCACGTTTATAAAAGCTTCTTAAATGCCCTATTTGAACACAGGCAAAATCCTGGTTTAATCTAAGCCCTGTCTGTGAAACAAGGCCTTATTGTTTTCATTTGTTAGGCAACGAGGCATATGTTTCTGCGTGAGTTTGTTGTGCTCAGAATGACTTTATGCAATGGGACCCGCAGCCGTGTTTGATGCCCTATTTTTCTCTGTTACCTTTTACAAAGTTGTCAAAGTGTATGATGCCTAGCATTTTAAAATCTGCTCAGATTTTGAAAGTCGTGAAGTATATTCCAGCCTGAAGGCGGTAAAGATTCCCTTTTGCTTTATGAGGACATATTTAGGGTGACTGGAGGCTGACTGGGTGATGTACATGCTTTAACAGGCTGGAGTCAGCAGCAATCTGTTACTCTGACTGGCCAAGTAATGGGATTGAGAATCAATGTTTCAGTGGCAGTGGATGGTGTGGCTTGCTATACGACAGGAGACCAATCAGTGTCCCACTCTCAGGATCTTGGACATATGCAAGGACATGGCAAAGTCATCCGGATTATAATAAGACAGGGCAGTTTGTTTCATCACATTACAGAAGTTTGAAAGTCAAGTGTTGTTTTTAAGGTTAGGACTGTCTAATGTATCTAATGTCTAGTGCTCTGCCATACGGTGCGGTTGCACTCTAAACGACCCGATATATATATAAATCAGTACACAATGAAAATAATTGTGCTTTGCAGTACAGGACATCTTTTTTACTGCGTTGCCTAGTGTAGTCCAATTTACAAAAGAATGAACTGGTTGGAGCGATTGTTCTCCGAACCTTACGTCATTACCTTTCACCATTACCGTATTAAAGCTTGTGAGACTTAGACATACACAACCGGTCAAAAGTTTGGAGTCAGTATGTTTTTCTAAAAGAAATTTAGATTTTTTTTTCAGCAAGGATGCATTAAATTGACCTAAAGTGACAGTAAAGACACGGATAACGTTACAAATATTTCAAATATATCATGGTTTCCACAAAAATATGAAGCAGCACTACTGTTTTTCAACATTGATAATAATATGAAATGTTTCTTGAGCATCAAATCATCATATTAGACTGATTTCTGATCATGTGACACTGAAGACTGGAGTAATGATGCTGAAAATTCCACTGACATCATAGTTACATTACATTACATAGATAAATTACATTTTAAAATATATTCAAATAGAAAACAGTTATTTTAAATTGAAATAATTTTTCTCAATATTGCTGTTTTCACTGTATTTTTGATCAAATAAATTTAGCCTTGGTGACCATAAGCGACTTTCAAAAACATAAAAAAAAGTCTTAGTGAGCCCAAACTTTTGAATGGTAACCTAGTGTAAAATCAGTTTAATTACAGGTTATTCATACTAGAATGTGTTAAAGATAGTCACAACTGAGTTTGTTAAAATAAATTGTGTTTATAACAAAAAACAACAAAATCACCAGAACCAGAATCTTTACATTCCGCTCACTGTTCCATCCCCATGTTTAGGGTTTATGGAAGGAACCACATCAAAGCATTCAAATTTGGTCTGTTAGGGCAAGACTACTTGCTTTTGTCAGAATTTGTAGCCATGCTACATTCTGATGGTTATTTACCATGCTGGGTTCTCAAAGCCAGGCTCTATTCAAGCGTCCTATAAAGCCACATGCACGGTGGATGTGGTTGGCCTAGAACTGTCTGTGAACCGGGCTTCACTGCTCCACGATCACAACAACAGAATCCTCAGACACTGTTAGAGGACGATTGCTCAATACTTCAAAGCCTGCCTGTGGTTGTGACTGTTTACTCCAGTTGACTGTAAGTTTATGAGGATTTTGTTTTATCCCAGACTCAAATTTCTCAGGTTTTTCTGTTTTAGATGACCTGAATGGCTATAAGCGGTTGTGTAGAGAAAATGTAACTTATGTGAAGTACAAGATGAAGGTCGTAAGACAGAAATATGTAGTATGTGATAAATAGTAGTACGAATCAAAATAAATGATTTCCGGCATGTAACGCAGTTCATTGGTCTAACTGTAGACAGTTTGTGGTAAATATAGTGTAAATATGCTGACTTATATGCAAGGGCATTAATATAGAATATGCAGTCAATGACTTAAACCGTGGCTCATTCAATGAGAATCATTCTTTTTTTTAAAGGAAATAAATGCTGATGATTTCTTCTATGTATTTTGTTCTCTTTTGTCTAAAGAAAATTTAGGTTTGAGTGTTCTTTGCTATAACATGCCGCTTTTGTGTACAGATCGATACTGCGTTGATAGACCTATTAATGGTGTGAGTTTACATCTTCTGTTGTTTTGCTAAAGAAATACATGCGCAGGTCTTTACTAACATGGCGACAGAAGGTGTTTGGATTGTGCACCTGTGCACAGAATCAGCACCATGGACAGGGTCATGTCTAAATGCAAGATTTATATTGGAAAACATGGCGAATTGCTAAAGTTCAGAGTCAAAGGAATCCCCAAAGCTTGATTTCAGGCCTCTTCAGAACCATAAATAAAACCAATAGATTTACAACCAGTACCTGAAGTAAATAAGCTATTTCCTTCCACATTTTGAAGCCCAAAAAAGCGCATCCATCCATCACCAGCCAGGATATTTTTTAATATAACTCTGATTGTGTTTGCCTGAAAGAAGAAAGTCATATACACCTAGGATGGCTTGAGGGTGAGTAAATTAATAATTTATATTTTGGGGTGAAAATGTTCACCTAGAGATGAAGATTCTGTCATCATTTGCTCACCCTCATGTCGTTCCAAACCTGAATGACTCGTTCCTCTTCTAAACTCAAATGAAGACATTATTAATGTTCTCTTATCTTTTTTTGTTCATCCATTGAAAATGTCAGTAATCTACATTTTCATGTGATCCATATGAATCGAGCAGTTTAATCCAAGTCAAAATCGCTTTATTTGATGTTTTAAGTTTTAATTTACTATTAATGATCAAATAAAATAAAATAATTAAAAAAAATAAAAAAATAAAATTTTGTTTTCCATTAATAATTTTGATGTTACAGTTTTTTTGGATATTTAATTGAACATGCTAATTTACTTGATATCACATTTGTCATCTAATACTCGATTAAATTCATCTTTAAAATCACCTTTAAATGTAATACTTAGGATAGCTAAATAAATATACATCAACATAATGTTGTGACGCTTACATCCACCAAAAGCAATTAAAATGGTTGATTTGAGTTTTAGTTGTAATCTGTGGTAACCCTTTTTACAGCATACTATAGAATTTTAATATCAGATATTAATCAGTTATCAGGCAGAGTTATAATATCAGTGCAGTTTCTTAAGACTAGACATCCATTATATTTCATATACTTATTTTAACCTTGTCTGTCTGTATAAGGCTTTTTGTACATATTGCTGCGTCTCGTTTACCAAACACACACATATAGTCGGATTCACTCGATTGCCTCTGACAGATGAGTTCATGCGGAATTTAATGCAGCACCTCTTCCTGACCTCGTCTGGTTGAGTGCTGCTTGCCATGTGAGGCGGTCTGGAAAAAAAAGACTGCAGTGTGTTGATGTCTTTGAGAGTATGTGGGAAGATTCAGAACAAGACCAAATGAAACACCTACAGAACGATCAGGTACACAGTAGGTGTAAAATCTAATAACAGTCGAGGGTTGTAAAGGAAAATTTCAAGTTTCTCCACAACAAACGTCATCATCACAATTCTTTTAGTATGCACACTTTTTAAAGTCACCATGAAATCAAAAAAAGGACAATTCTTTTTTTTTCTTCAGTATTTCTTATAAATGATTTATCCATGCACATATTTTTTTTAAATTCATGTGCCCTCATAATCTTTAATCAGAGTAACTTCCCCTCGCTCTTTCAGTGACAACTCTTCTCTTCTCTCATGATGTGTTTACTGGCGTGAGGGCGGGATCAACCTGTCACTCACATGAGATCGACCAATAGCAAACCACAACCATCCAATCAATTCCCCATGGACAAAATCAAGCCCCGCCCTACATTTTTTCTTGTTCGAGAAGCCATTTCACTCAGATATACGCCACAATAGGGAAGAAAAGACTATCACAACTTCTGTTTTATGCCGACTCTAAGACCCATTGCAGGTATAGACTAAACTATTGATACATTTCTTACTATTTTAACCATGTGCGTACGATGAACAACAGCCAATGATACTGCAAAGGAGCACAAGTGGGAAGTGTTAGCCAAAATAAATCTGAGAGTTAATAAGCAGCACGTATGTATTACGGTTGTTTTTGTACTAAGTTTGTGTGTTTTGTATCCACCAATCATCGTTGAGTAAAATGCACACCAACACGGCAACAGTGTTGTTATTGTTAACTCAAATTAAAACTATTAAAATTAATTTTGGTAATTGAAATTAAGCTAAAATAAAATAAAATCTAAATATTAAATGAAAAAAGTTTAAGTAGAAGTACTAAAATGACTAAAACTAAAACGGGAATAAAATAAATTGAAGCTTATTAGAAATGTAAAAAAATAATAAAAATGACTAATGCACATAACAAAATTACTTCAACTTAATTTAAATGAAATCTGTAGATATAAAAATGAAAGCTAATTCAAAATATTAATAGATACTAAATAATATTAACATTTTAGAGTCTTTAAATGTGCTTCAGTAATGCACTGATCATATGTGCATGTTGTTGTGCAAGAGAAAATAACAGTCATTAGTCAAAATTAGGAAACGCACAGGAAAGCGTGTGAACAGGCAGAGAGGCATGAGCGAGATCTTGAGGCCATGCAGGAGGAAGAGACATTATGTTCTTATTCAATGTTAGATAGTCATATCTGCGGCAAGGATTTCCCTGAATGTTTTTTTGTATGTTCGGCTTCCAGAAGAAAATGATTAGTGTGTATTTCGTCATTTGTAATGGCATATGTCTTAAGCATATTTCACAACGTGTGTGTGCTTTTGTGTTAGTTGTATAAATGTGTGTGTGTGTGTGTGTGTGTGTGTGGGGGGGGGGGGGATTCTTTGGATGTTGTTTTCTTATCTGTGTCACACATTGTTCCTGGGAAGGAATGGTTGCAAAAAAAAACATTGCCTGCCTCCTTCCTGAATATGTGTCTTGACACACACACACACACACACACACACACACACACACACACACACACACACACTAAACAGCACTGCAGAGATACCCTGCACTAAAAATAAATGACTTTGAGTAATTAATTATAAATTATCCAAGGATGAATACAACCCAACACCCGGGGGATCTGCTCAAAGGGTATGTTCCTAAACCTAGGGCCTCATTTATAAAATGTTGCGTAGAAACATTTACGATCCTTTTTCAAATGCGCATACACGAAGGTACGCATAAAAAAACGTGGGTATACGCTTCTCTTCCAGATCGCAAATGATCGCAAATCGCAAATGATCTTGAAATTATGTGCAGCTGAATGGTTTCCGACTTGTAAACTCCGCCTAATTAATGTCATTAGCATATAAAAGAGCAGCAGTCAATGTCCAAATGCTTTATTAATTAAAATAATTAAAATTAAAGCTGCAAGCAGCGATGAAGAGGGCCCTCGCACCCGTGCCGCCACCACCCGGCGGTTTTAGGAAGACAGAGCACGGTGGGCAGTATGTAATGATAATAAATATAGGAGGACTATGTCAAAGTATTTGTATTTGCACACTTCCTGCTACCAGCAGGTGGCGCTATTGCTATAACCAAATATGAGCATGGTTATGTGTTCAGGACAGGACTCTTATCAAACATGTGAAGTTTGGGGCAGATCGGACATTGTATGCCTGAGTTACTGCAGGCTGTCTGTGGTTGCCTAGCAACATCGGAACTGCAAGCAATATTGACTATATGACATATTCATGCACAAATCACCAAAAGGCTGAAATTGGGTGTACATTTGTCCGGCCGCCAAGGGCACACCCTTCGACGAAAACTCAAGATCTTCGCAATTTAACGTCGCAAAGGCCTTAAGATTACACTCACCAAATTTGAAGAGGATCAGATCATAACTGTAGGAGGAGTTCGTTAAAGTACAACATCAGGAAATTATGAAAAATGCACAAAATCTAGGAGGAAGTTCAAAATAGCTGACTACCTGTTGTGTTTAGGCAAGGCAAGGCAAGGCAAGTTTATTTATATAGCACATTTCATACACAATGGTAATTCAAAGTGCTTTACATAGAAGAAATTAAAATAATCAAAACAAATAAGAATAATTAAAACAGTTTAGAATAAAAAATAAAGTACAGTAAAAACCGTCGGACGAACAGTGGTTTAGGGCTATGCTCCAAGAGACTTTTTTTGTAGGTATTGGGTCATTACATGTATGTACCGAATTTCATACCTGTACGTGAAACGTAAAGCCGGGGCAAAATGTGGGGGCAATAATTTACCGAATTTGCCCCACCCAATTTTGAAAACCATATCACACGTAAATTTTCACCACTTCTGAAGCGTGTGCAAAGTTTCATGAGTTTTCGAGCATGTTTAGGCCCTCTAAAAAGCGATTCTTTTAAGAGAAGAAGAAGAAGCGCAATAATAATAAACAGAGCAATTCCAAGAGGGTCCTCTCACCATCGGTGCTCGGGCCCTAATAATATTTTTGTTATATGCAGTTTATGCTCATTAGTGTATTGCCGAACACTGTATATATGTCAAACCAGTGCACTCATATTACTTTGAATGAGAGAAAGTCCAACATGCAATATGTTGGAGTAAGTACCACCTTATAAGTAAAAGAGCCGACTGGTAAAGTCATTGAATCACTGCAGTTGCTGTTAGAAGCTCGGGTTCCCATTAAAACAATCAGTGTCTAAAATACACGCTTGCGGACTGCACATGCACATTGGCTAGTCCAGCCTGAAATATAAGCTTTTTAAATGCTAATTAAATGTAAAAAACAAGATTTATGAGATGGTTCATGTCATGTTCAAGATTTTGCTGCTGGTTTGAAATAATATGTTATTTGCTTGTGAATTTACCAGGCAGCTTTTGAGATTTTGATATTTTAGTAGAAAGAAGCTGGTCTTGCATTTCCGATATAGCTGCGCTGAAGGCGATTCAAATATGGCCGCCAAGTGAACTGACTTTCCTTGAAAGGGACTTTGGTATCGCGCTGTTCGCTTAGCAATATGCTAATGCCAAACTGTATTGAAATCAGTTTGACTTGAGTCTCTCACGCACTTTGTGGGAGGAGTCGATTCAATGAATTTGTGGAGCGCTTTTTTGTTTTAAAGCAGCTTTACAGAAAATCTTGATGTTAATGTTTATAATATCTTGTGTTTTGTAGTCGCATTTAGCAGATGGCTGATAATATAGTTCACATTATGCATGCTGTTTGTATGATGTCACAGGTTCCATTTCCATTTATGATGTCACAGGTTCCAAGACAGCAGCCGATGTAGACGCTAGACAGCAAGGAAGCTCACTAGATTTTGGAACAGATTTGAAACTAATTGTGTAGATGTACGCAGCTCCAGAAATAAAGCTTCTGAGACGGGACATTAATGATTGCTCGCACCCCATCACCCATCAAGCCATGCTGATTACTGTGGTTAGGAAAACCATTGGTTGCCTCTGTGCCGAACTAGTGGTGAATGAATGAAGCCGCTTGCTGTTTACCCTCCAACCTTCACAAAGAAACATTCCTTCCCCGTATCACCACGTGGCCCAATGTCTTCGTTCTCTCAGCCGCTTCAACGCCTAGCAATTTGGCAATATGGTTCTCTCTCTCTCTCTCTCTCTCTCTCTCTCTCTCTCTCTCTCTCTCTCTCTCTCTCTCTCTCTCTCTCTCTCTCTCTCTCTCTCTCTCTCTCTCGGTTTTGTCATCTCACTCACTCAGTGGTCGACAGAAGGCAGATGTCAGCATCAATTCTTCTCGAGGGCAGTGAACAGACCACAGCACTTTCCCACTGATTCAGCATTGACTGTTTAATGAAAAGAATGTTTTTGTTTGTGTGTATTTCTGAATAGGCGATGATAAGTCCCCTCCTGCAATCTGTATACTTTTTCATATATTCTGTGGTAAAACGTGTTTAATTGATACTACACTAACTGAATGCATTACCGACACTGCATAATACCAATAGCACTGCTAAAGGAGACGCATCTTACAATTGATTCCAATAGAGATTGCTGTTAGCATGCTAGTACACACAAATATATTCAAATTAAGCTTATGGATAGTATTCTTTTCAGATTGAAATATAATAAAATATATTATTAATCAAACTCTTGCTTTGTCTATCATCCTGCACTGTAAGAAAAAAGAAAAGAAAAAATATGACAATATAAACAATTCTACCGTTACCAAATAGCCGATAACTATTCTACTAGTCTAAGGCTGAAACTGATAAATGGACAATATTTAAATGATATGCTGTTGTAATAAATAAAATTAACACTAAAAGTAAAATCATTCTACTAAATAAACGGACTGCTTCTGACAGCGTCCCGTCTGTCCACAGATTTTAAATGGTGATGAACTGTAAAAAATAAAAATAAAAAATTCGGATTACATTTAGGTATTATTAAATTATTAGTGTTTTTAAAGATTAACTTGAATTAGTTTTAGATGATGTCAAAGAGGAAAAATAGGGGAAAAAAGCACGAACAATTGAATATCCACCGACCGCTAAATGTCCAATTTCTGACTGAAAACATCTCCAATATCAGCCTATTACTAAAATGTTACTTTATATTATGCAAGAAAACATGCTATATCATGTTGCCAAAAGGAAGTATATTAGGAGGCACAATAGTACAATGATACAAAAATGGTACCAATTCAAAACACCATTCAAAAGGTACTAATATATACCATTTAGATGATGAAATGTACCTTTAAGGTGCTTATACACTTTAGGGGTAAATAAGGTAGAAAGGTGTTCCTTTCTAAAAGTACTTCCCCAGTGACAGCTTTTGCACCCTTTTCCCCCTTAGATTGTATGCTAACTACCTGGTTGAGCAGCTTTTGCATTGTGAGCATGGTTATGATGCCTATGTAGACAGATCACTACGTTTTATAACAGAGGCAGACTTTTCCTTATTGATGTTCCTTGAAGTCCAAGAAGGCCAAACTGGGGCAAATGTGAATCACTGCCCACATCCCACCCCATACTAGACCCAATATTCTTCCCTAAATGTCACTTGTCCCATTGTCTCAGAGTCTGATGCACTCTGCTCTATATCAGTGTGTAAAGGTCAATACTGTCGTGAAGCTGAACGAGTATCTCCATTAACGTTCCAGTGCTCATTGTTCATCCTCTGATTCTTACTGATTCGGGCTTATCCACTGAAGCTAATGGAGCTGGCTCTTGTTTTTTAAAAAGAGAGGTAGAAAAATGTGCTGCCCGTCCAAATGACCCCAAGCAACACTGCCTACCCTGCTGAAAGATAGACCTGCGAAGTCCGTGTTGGTCCAGGCTGGGTTATGCTGGTATAGAGCTGGTGTACAAGTGTAATCTTGCTGTTCTCTAGCAAATCTGAGCTGGTCCACTACCAGCATCCCATGCAGTTCCCAGCACGCTAAACATCCCTTATGCTGGTGACCTGCAATGCTGGATTTTTCAGCAGGGTGTTGAATAATGTTCCCTTTCTAGAAAAGTGTTGTTATTATCAACTAAAACTGTTGAAAAATGTTTTTAATAATTGATATAGAGCTTAAATAAAATAAAATGTATAAATATTAGATGCAAATATTTTAATATTTTAACTTTGTTGCCCTGGCAGTTCTATAACTGAAATAAAAAAGTAAAAGTGCTAAAATGACTAAAACTGAAATAAAAATAAATGTAATCTAAATAGAGATTTAAAAAAAAAAAACACAATCTAATACAAATTGACAAAAGCACCAATTACTAAAACCTAAACAAAACTGAAAATATAAAAATTAAAGCTAATTTAAAATATTCATAAATACTATAACAGTATAAACAATACTACAATAAAACTGGTTTGGAAGAATGTATCAGTGTTATTTTAGTATCTTTGAGATACTATAGTTTTTAATAATATTTTGAATCAGTTTTTATTTTTATTTTTTAATTTTAGTTAAAGTTGTACACATTTTGTTGTGTGTTTTTGTCATTTTGAATAGTTTAAAAAAAAATATGTCTATATAGTTTTTAATTATTTTATTTAAGTAATAATTTAGGTAAACAAAATTAAAACAAAAAATGTTGCTTTAATTGTAATTACCCCGGAAAGCACCCCTCCCTTACAGGAGGTTTTATTGCAGTAGTGTCAAGATTGGCACATCACCAACTCTGCAACTCTGCAAATCTGTCGGCACCCGGTCACAGAGGTGAAAGGCAGTGTTGGTCTGTGCGCTTGCGTGCTTTTACAGTGTACAAACACGAGGGAAAGAACAGCTCAGCTGGAAACTTATGCTGTGCTGAGGCATGAGAAGGAAGAGTGCGTATACATGAGAAAAACGGCAAGAGAGAGAGATTGAGGCTAAAAATAGGGACACAGGTGGCCCCCCTCCCCTCTGTTCTTCCTTCCTATTAGGCATCAGCGAGATTGGGGTCCGGCATTGTTAAAATACTCTCTCGCAGACAGTGTCCACTCCTACTAAAGGACGAGGCGATAACTTATTGATGCCACAACAATGTTGTGCCACTACTTCATAAAGCCCAGCTCTTGTCCTGCAGGGCTCCTGGCTGATGAGTTTTGGAATTAATGTCCATGTCTGAAGGTCTGTGGGGAGTCATATGTCTTTCGGACAACACCCACTTCTGAATTTCAAGGACTACCGGGGTTGTTTTTGGTAGGTTTTTTTAACATTCATTTGCAGAGAGCGAGAGTATATTAAAGAAATACAAAAGAGTTGTTTGAATAGTTGCGACAGTGATGATTAAATAAAGTTCAACTGTTGTACTTAAATAAATGAAGTCAGTAGGACATTTTCTAAAGTAAAACATTCGTGTCATAATAAGAAAAATCACGCTTTCGTATTCTGTGCTGAACATTACAAAAGCACTTTTCAGTCCTGACCTTGAGGGCTCTCCTCCATCAGCTTTCTTATTCACACCGCACAAATTCACATTTACCCATTACACTCTCTATACCACTGCTTCACCAGCTAACCTCTTGTGTCATAATGTTCTGGAAAATGGACCACAGTCTACTCTCCCTTCCTGTTTTGGATGTAGCGGTTTCGTTCTCTGTGAGCTAAAATAACTTGCTGCTTCATTCCTGGTTTAATTAAGTCAACTTGACTTGCTCATATCCTTCTTTTGCATCACATTTGACTCAACTTCCATGCCTAAAATCCTACAACTTTTAATTATTTTGTCTTTCTAAGATAATATAGTGCCTTGTATTCAGGGCTGGCGCATGCCTAATAGGCGAACCATGTAACTGCCAATGCGCCTAGGGCAGGCAGCACAGTCAGGGTGGCAAGAAAGAGAGAGAATTCTCTACACATCCACAATATCAACATATTATCACCCCATTAGTTATTCCTAATCTAAATGAAAATTTCCTTCATACCTAGTAGTGTCACTCTTGCCCCGTCCCCACTCCACCCCACCCAACTCTTCAGTCTACATCAGTCTACATGCAATCTGTTATCCGGACATGAATATAAAAGATGACGACTTTTACTGCTGGCGATGAATAATGATTTTAAAGCTTAATACGCTTTTCTGAAAGGAAGGCTTATGTATGTGTTTGTGATGGGGGAGAAGTCATGTAGCTCACCTTATTGCATGCGTAATATTTATATACACCATATTAATAATATTTATAACCGATACGAAGAGCAAGTGACGGGATTTCAGGTGTACGAGCACTGCTTGCTAGTGATGTTAGCCTTGACAGGTCCGAAGAGGGTGTCAA
The DNA here is from genome assembly GCF_029890125.1 of Rhinichthys klamathensis goyatoka. Lineage (NCBI taxonomy): Eukaryota > Metazoa > Chordata > Actinopteri > Cypriniformes > Leuciscidae > Rhinichthys > Rhinichthys klamathensis. The sequence continues at coordinate 1,178,700 of NW_026606567.1, forward strand.
AAAAATTAAGCGATTTTCAGTGTGAAGCAAACAGGAAAAATGTCCTCATCCAGAAAACAAAATGTTATCTTTATTGTTTTGAGTTACTAATAGTATGAAATGGAACAGATTGTTGTCATGTATTTAATATATTGGTTCATTCATTTATTCATCTATCCATTCATTCATTCATTCAATTTTGCTTCTAAGATTAATCCGTTGGTCGGTTGTGAAACATTTTGCGGCACAGCGCTTTCCCTCACTTTCACCAGCAGAGGTCCTCGTCAAGCTCTGATTTGAAAAGCTTCGAGTAATGAACCTATTTCCGATACAATTATGTTGAAAGCTTCACTGGTTCAGAAAGCTTAACTTCGCCATCACTACTGCTTGCGCTTCGCCGCTATAGAGCTACCAGCGATTTGCTGCTTTCCGTGTGTTTCTCATTGAAAATTAACTAGAGACTTGTGCTTTCCGCATACCGTGTTGTTACTGCTGCCGGCCCAATTTATCAGCGGCCTGCCAGGTATTCTCACAAATCTTCACATTTTTTTAGTGCAATCTTCTAGTACAAATCCCCCAGTCTTTCACTTGCATCTCAAAGATATTGTTCAATTGTGAGTATGAAGTAAGCGCGGCAAGACAGTGTTTTGCCTATAGAGCTGCAGTTGAGCTTGTGCTGGCTCTGATTGTAATAGTAACGTCCCGGTTACTTTTGTAGAGGGAACGAATGGAGGTAATTAGACATGGTGTCGATTGACTGACACTAGGGGTCATACTTGGGAGCACCTCTGATTCTTTGAGAAAAGGCCAATGAGAATTGGAAAGTGGAATTTGCATGCCACTCCCCCAGACATACGGGTATAAAAGGGGGCCGGTGTGCATCACTCATTCAGGTTTGTCCTGAGGAACCGAGACAGTGTCCCGACCATTTCAGCGGCCAGGCAGTTAAGCGTTGTGGCAGGAGTGACACCATGTCTCGTTCCTTCCATCAGGAATCGTAGGTTACAACAGGAACCGAGACGTTCCCTATCTGTCAGTCACTTAGACTGGTGGTGTCGATTTACTGAAACTACTGAAGGTCCTCCGGGGAAAACACCACAACATGGCAATGGCATCCACAATCCAATGGGTCATCCTCTGTTTGGAGACCCTTCTGCTGTCTGCCAAAACAGACAAAGAGCTGATCAGAGCTTCTGAAGCTCTGCATGTGGTCCAAGTAAACACACAGGGTGAAACCAGGACACATCAACGACAAGGCTGGGTCTGCTTCATCCTGAGGCAGCGCTTTCAAGCTCACCCCTTGGTCCCTAAAAGGGGTAGTGGGAACTTTGAGCACATAGACTGGCTGGGTCTCAGGATCACGTGAGAGTATGCTGGACCGAACTCAAGGCACGTTTTGCTGACAGAGAACGCCTGTATGTCTCCAAACCTCTTGATGGAAGTGAGTGCGGTCAGGAGGACCGTCTTCAAAGAGAGAGCTCTTAACTCAACTAACTCCAAGGTTTCAAAAGAAGCTCCCTGTAGGCCCAGCAAGACTACAGAGAGATCCTATGAGGGAATGCAGTTGGCCTATGAGGATTTAACCATTAGGTTAAATCCTCATAGGCCAAATCCTCATAGAGGGAATAGGCTTGGCCTATGAGGATTTAACCATTTCCCTTAACAGGGCAAAGGCAGCCTCTGTGAATTTGCAAGGTGACAGGTACAGCCCGAAAGGGAGGGCCTTGTACTGGTGTGCCTGACCCTTGAAAGGGAACCGAAGAAACTGTCGGTGTCAAGGCAAATTCGAGACATGGAAGTACGCATCTTTCAGGTCTATTGCTGTAAACCAATCCGTATGGCGAACGCATGTCAGAATGCATTTCTGCGTTAACATCTTGAACGGGAGCTTGTGCAGAGCCCAGTTCAAAAGTTGAAGGTCTAAGAATGGTTGCAATCCACCACTTTTCTTTTTTTTTGGTACGATAAAGTAAGGGCTGTTGAAACCCTTCTTCATCTCGGCTGGAGGGACAGGCTTTATTGGGACCTTCTCCAGTAGGACTGCAATTTCCATACACGGGACAGGGACATCTATGTCCTGGGCCTGGTGAACTGAATCATGTAGCTGAGTCTGACTGTCCGGATGAGCCAGCGTGACGGGTTGGGAAGTGCTAACCAGGCCTCCAAACTCTGTATGAGTGGCGCTAGAGAAATACGGGGCTTTGGAATACATGGAAGCACAGGACACACATGTCCTGTGCAGTTGGAGGACATTCACACAGCACAGGTTAACAGCAGCCACAGCACCTGAGGCTCTCTGCAGTCACTCTGGGTTATTAGCAGCACCTCTTAGCATTGCCTGTCATCAGAACAAAGCAGTGGCTACCACAGACTCCACATGTGTTAGTGTACTACATGTGGAAGCCCTGCTTCCTGCTTAGCTACTGTTCGGACGCTCTAGCTTACTGCTCCGCACTTTGCTCTATCGCTTTTATATTTTATCTTCAGAAAATCAGCACAGTGCTAAATCGACATAGCTTGGCATCAACGTTAAAACTAGAAACTTTTGTGACTGGACCATGTAAACCATGAGCTCAGGGGTTAAATTAGGATTTATTATGTGGGGTGGGCTCTCCCTAGGGGGGTCCCGGGATATGCCCCCCCCCCCCGGGAATTTTTTTTGAAAAATAAACCATTAAATGGGACTTTCTGGAAAGTTTTTTGCAAAGAAATGGAGAAATTGAGTCTTACATGATATGTAGGGGTGTAACGATACACGTATTCGTATTGAACCATTCGGTACGAGGCTTTCGGTTCGGTTTTCGGCACGCATTTTTAAACCGAACGGTTCGTTGGACCATTTTTCCTGCCGACCAAAATTTCGTTATTTCAATAGGCGCGACGCTCGTGGCAAGCGCGCTCATAATGTAAGAGACACTGGTGTGACGACAACATTGCCCAACATCAAATGGCAAATGTAATGTAAGCGGAACGAAACTGAGCTACTCGTTATTGTGTGGTTGACGGACCATTTATCAGTTTGGAACAATGCAGCCCGAGCCGATCTTAATCAAGCAGCACTGTTACTACCAAGGAGGTAATCCATCCGCCGGAAACTGAAGCCTCCCGGGGGCCGCCATTGTAGCAGACTATCACCTGCTGTTAGCATTCCATTGACTCCCATTAATTTTGGTGTCACTTTGACAGCGAATAACTTTACATCTGAGGCGTCCAAAGACTCCATTTGTCCATTATTTATTTCTAAAGAAACACGACAATGTATAAAAGGCTCCATTACCCTGTATCTTACGTTATGGCCCCGTAGAAGCAGTTTTTGTAAAAATAGGCTAACGATTGCGTCATAACGAATCGACTCCGTCGCACAGTAGAGAAATTACCGTATAGACAGGAGGAGAAGCTCGCAGGCAATCGGGGGGACGTGGAGGCATAAAGTCCGATAAAGTCAAGGGAGAAGCCCACAGAGAGTCATAAAGTTGCTCCTGCTGCTAGCTCATGGACAGCTAATACTCACTCTCTCTGTCTCTGTGAGATTCGGAAGGGAATTATTCAGATTTCACTCGGCACAGCTACTAGAAGACATACAGGTTGCTCACGTGACAGGCTCAGTTTGAGCCTGCGCAGTACGCCTGGCGATCAGCTTTTAACGGGCTTCAATTTTCTCCGTTGAAATCAATGGGGTCGTGATATCCATTTCTTTTACTGTCTATGGTTACAACACAGCGAAATCCAGTAAAGAAAAAAAATTGAATTCGCCACTTAAGTAATAACATCGCTGCGAGATCTAGTGAGAAACATTCACATTTCTCCGTTATTTACGGATCAAACAGCGCTGACGTGGAAACCAGGAAGAAACATTGTGTCAAGAATGAACTATTCAGTGTCCACAGATCAGCAACATTCACCATGGGTTTACTGTAGTAACACTACTAACTGTAACCATGGAACCATGGCTATAATGCTTTCAAGTAACAGTACGTCGGTTTTATTTTGACATTATGAATACAATTGCCTCAAATGTTAATCTGAACTAAAATAAACCTTTGTTTATAACTACTACAATATTACATTTCATTTTGTCCAAGGAGCTGTTTTGTTTTATATGCTCCTAAGAAAAGTATAGCTCCATCATTGCTCAAAGTTAAAAAATATCATACTTTATGATGTTAGTTTTAATAAAAATATAATTAAAAAAATTAAATCAAGGAAATTTCTCTGGCATTTCTTTCTTTTTGCTGTATTGAAAACGTACCGAACCGTGACACAAGTGTATCGTATCGAACCTAACCGTGAATTTTGTGAACCGTTACACCCCTAATGATATGTGAAAAACTGCAAGGTTAAGAGCATATACTTTGCATTGTTGTAGTCTCAACAGGTATTAGGACATGTCTACTTCTCTGCGTCATTTCGCATCAAGTATGCACAAGTCACAAAAATAAAATCAATCTATCCTTGAGGAAAGGTTTCTTGGTAGCTAAAAGTAGGTCTAGCAAGTCTTATATTTCTGTAATTCACACAGATCAAACACAAATATGCTGACTGAATAGATTGCTAGTTTATTTTGAGTAGCCAGCTAGCAGTTCTCGCAGTTGTGACATGTAGTTGCTAAGTTACTTAGTAGAATGACTAAAGTGGACCATCAAAATTGTGTTACCATACATTTTTCTACTCTGCTCTTTTCATCCAGGTTACCCAAAAACAGACATCACAAAAAGTAAGGGGTGTCAAATAACTCTCATTAGAGTATTAGTAAACTGTCTCCTTAATTTCTACTAACACTTTATTTTGATGCTCCGCCAACAGACATTCTACTGACTACAAGTAACTTCGCAACTTTGCAACTACATGTCAAATTCTACTAACCCGAACTCTAACAACTAACCCTAACCTAACAGTCTACTAGTAATGAGAGTTCGTTGAAATGTAGGTGCAAAGTTACTTAATTAGTAGAATGTCTAAAACGGACCATCGAAATAAAGTTTTGGGTTCACTGTGGCAAGACCTACTAAAGAGGATAAATTGGTATGAAAATAGAGTTTGGAGGGAACCCTGTCTAGTGAAATCCTACATGAGTAGAGTGAGTCACAGTGAACAGAATGTCTCATGTCCCCAGTGACTGCTCTATCTACTCACTCACCCTAAATAGCCAGCCATTATCTTTATCCTTATACTACACAACTCCAGCTATTGTCTTCTCATCTTAAAGAAATTGAAAGACATTTGTGTTCTGATAGCATTGCTGTTAATAAAGTATGTTCTTACAGAACATTAACTTACAGTATGTATGCTTACTCGCCCTTATGTCAAGACTTTGGATCATCAAATAATGATATTTCTAATGCAGTCTGAGAGATTTCTGTTACAAGTCTGTTAAAGTCTGTTACACCAAAACTTTGCTTCAATAAGTTCATAAAGACATCAGAGAGTAATCCATATGAATCACGCAGTTTAACCCAAGTCTTTTGAAGAGACTCGATTGCTTTATATAATAAACAGATTTCATTTATGCTTTTATTTACATACAGTATAAACATTGATCAATGCACATACATGAAGCACATTAAATATGGCAAATGAATGCGTAATTGTACTTGCTTGACGTGCAAAAGCATTTAGCATTTTTGATGTGCGTTGATCAGTGTTTATGTGAATAAAAGGCTAAACTTTAACTTTTTGAAGCGTCAAAGTTTTGGTGTAATGGAGTTCCAGTGGAGGGACAGAAATTTCTAAGGTTTCATTAAAAATATCTTCACTTGTGTTTCGAGCTAACTCTTTAACATACTGCCTTTTTGATCCTAAACCTAAATACATACATTTATACCAACAAAACTAATGTTTTTAAGTTAAATCAGGTAGAAAAACTCTTTTTAACATTTTCAACTTTCTTTAGTGTGTAATGCTGCTGATTGAGCATGAAAAAGCTCTGCAAAGTTACAAAGCACAAAGTCACTCTAAAGAGTTATTACTCTATATCAGTGCGCACTGTTTCAAAACTCCCTGAAACGCCTCGATTGTACTTGAGGAACGAACACTTCACAATACACCTCATTTAAATAATTCCCGCCCAATAGGGGTGTTGAAATGAATTCCGATTCTGCATTGATGCAGTAATAGACCATAATCGATTATAGCCATTGTAGCGTATTGACGTTTCTCTGACATTATTCATCGCATACGCGCTTGTCGCGGGAGGCGAAACACAAATGCGAGTAATAAAAATGCACCCACTATTTTAACATTTACAGTTCGTGCGTGTGTGCGAGTGCATTATTGTAACTTAAGTACACTTCTTGACAGTTTCATGCGCTTTTTGTATTTAGTTCTAAATGCTCCTGTCGTCTACTGTGTTCAGACTTAAGTTTTGTTTGACTACATTTAGGAAGTGTACATTCTTGGAGCAGATAAAATAAAAAGGGACTTCATATATCTGACTGCTTGTATTCATTGACGAAAACATAGCCATGCACAGTATGCATTGTGATATCGAATCGAATAGTTGACGATTTGCACCCCTGCCGCCCAAGGCATTTGCTAAATAAAGGGGCAAGGCCTGGTTGAGTTGGTAATGTGTTGATACTTACTTTTCGACAAACAGACACAGAACTAAACAGGGGTGTGTTTGTGGTACAACGACAAGACTTGCTGCTTCGTACGATGCATTGTTGAAATCAACTAGCTCATCACAACCGTTTCCCGAAACCATATTTGTGGTCGACGGAATTGGCGACCATAGTTTGCCATCGATGCTTTCGGGAAACACACCCGAGAGCGTTACTAACAGACTGGGAAGAGAGGTGCTGCAACAGTGTAAAATATGTGAAAAATAATTCATATTTTTGTGCATTCAAGCTTGAAATCCTATTCTAGTAGAGCCCAAAAACAAAATCAAGACTTTGCAAAAGGGCATAATATGTCCTCTTTAAATGTCAGCACCTAATTAACATTCATTAAGACAGCTTTTTTTGGTGACAACTGCATCTATGCATGCAGACACTTTGCATACTGCGTATTACAGAAGAACTATGATAGTATGCGATTCCGAACACCTGTGCTGTGTGCTCTTATTTCAGAAAAGCAGGAGAAAGCTGTTTCACTGTTTTAAATTCAGTAGCTCGCGTCCTGCTCTCGTCATCATCTCAGCTCTGATCTCCTGTGTACACTTACACCCCAGGGAAGCGGAGCTGTGTGTTTTTGGAGACTGTGTGAGAATGCTTGGGTGTGAGGGGGAAACCTGATGAAAGAAGCAGAGGAAAATAGAAGGAGCAGCTGTTAATGCATCAGCAGAAATGTGTCATCATTATGAAAGGTGGGGGCTGAGGAGAGATTTGACAAAAAGCGAAGTGCAATACATGATGGGTCAGGCAGCCAGCTTGTTACCATGGAGACGCAGGAGTGGGTGGGAGAAATGCTTTCGCACGTTGCTGACCGTGTCTCTGCATGTGGTGGTGTGTGTACACACATGCTCCGGTCACTGCATGGTCACTGCATCCTGTTCCAAATCCCACTGAGATGCCTACATAGACAACTTTATTAGGAAGCCACCCTTTTGGTCAAAGACAGCTGCCTATGTAGGTATTATACAGCAGGGCAGCTCCATGTTTTGGTGCAGAGCCCGTCAGAGTTTTGTTTTCTTATATTTGTGTGTGTTTATACCATCCTATGTCTATTTCTGTTAAGACATTGACCTCATTGACCCACATGAGCAGTGACAGACATCATATGTGGAACATGGTGTCCACAGCGACATGTGTCAGCATATCAGCAAAACAAGCCACTTCCTCCATTTCAGGACACATTGCCATTGTGGTGAAGAGTTTTGCAGATCTGAATGTTCATGCACTTTTCAACCGAGAGAGAGAGAGAGAGAGAGAGAGAGAGAGAGAGAGAGAGAGAGAGAGAGAGAGAGAGAGAGAGAGAGAGAGCACATGCTTAACATGTGTCTTTATGTGTCTGTCTTTGTCCCTGGCTGACAGCAGGATTACAGTGAAAGTCAGATTACATCTCAGTGGTCCAAAATGTGACACCACCCCCTGCGTTGTCCTTGTAATGACAGAGTGTGAAAAGGCCTAAATGCTGTTGGCCTGAGTCCCATGCATCGCTTCTGCTTCATTAGCACACAGCCAATCAAACTGGACAGCTGGGAGGCATGTTTAAATGGCAACAACTTTACCTCAAGCGGACATTTCATTAATCATTATCTGGCGGCAATTTACAAGTCTCTTCTTTTCAGAAAATCAGGTAGGACTAGTGGGTACAGTGTAATTATTATGCATAAGCCAATTTGATTTTAGTCGTTCCTATGTCTCTGGATTTTTATATGCATAAATTGATCTGCATCTTTACAATAACGATTTCATTTAATTTAGGTATTTTTTTCACATAAAGCTATAGATTAGATAGAGTCCTAAAGTCCAGAAACGAGTTTGCATTTCCGGTTCCATTATCCTGAAGTCCTGAAGTCAATAGTAATTTTTTTTGGTTAAATGCCTGAAATAAGGTCTGTGGTTTATGCAACTGGTCCTACTTGACCCGCTCCGAGCGCGGTACTTCGAACCGTGGTCTCCGGCCTGGGAGGCGGGCGTGCTAACAAGGACGCTAAAGCCCGCAGCCGTTAGCGTCAGTCGCTAGAGTGCCTCTTGAGGCCAGGAGAGTGAGGTTTACACGCACAGCTGACTAATGTCCGTTACACTCATCCCCCTAAACCTCACTCCCATCCGGGTCACGGCACCAAATGTAACATGTCCTACTCAAACCGCTCCGAACGCGATTGTTTACTTCTGGAGATTGTATTTGGGCGATCAAAATTCATAAAAGTTGTGACATTTGTGAAAATTAACGTGTAACACAAAACGTGTAAGTATCATAAGCTATTGTTTGTCACAGACCAGATCTGCAATCATCCAAAAGCTAATTGAAAAAAGCCTATTGACTTTTTGTCGAGGGAACCAGGATGAAGCTAACTTTCGGTTTGGCCTTAAAAAATGCACTCAGAAGACTTGAAATATAGGGCACAAGTTGCATTGACTAACTTTTATGGTGCTTTTTGTCAATTTTGGAGCTTGGCAGTGTGAATTGCAATCCATTCTTGTGTATGAAAATGAACAGCATAGGCAGTCTGCAAAAACTTTTTTTTTTTTTTTTTTGCCATACAGGTTTTCAATGCCATTAGGGTAAAAATAATGGCAGAATTTTAGAAAAGATTGCATTATCTTTTCTCAATTTACATTTATAGCCAATCAAACTGCTGAGCTTATTTGCATACCCTCAGCTTTCATTTGACACCCATATCGCCGTCTCTCACTTCATTAAATGATAAAACTGTGCAACTTGCGTTTAATTATGAATAACAAGTGTCATGTCATATCTAGGTTTTTTAAACATCATGCAGATTGTGTCTCAGTGATTCACCGCAACAAAAAAAAGCAGATTTGGCTTCCATTAGCGCTGGTTTCGTCATGTTCCTTCATGGACAGGTGATCTGTTCAAATGTGATGCACACCAAATCAAATTACTGACAGCAGCTGCATGCTGCTTCACACGCTGTTATGAAACATTTAGATAACCCGTGTTATTGTCTTATCAGCTGTTAAAAGGCCCCAATAGTTTCTCCCTTCGTAAAGACAATGGCAATGTGAAAATGCAATTTTGTCTGTAATGGTTGTCTGGGTTTTTTCTTCTGGTGTTTTAATGTATTTTAGTTATTTGGTAAATTTTCTGATTTTGACTAAATGTTACGAAGACAAACACGTTGGTAACACTTTACAATTATTCATTTGTTAACATTAGTTAACTACAAATGAGCTAGAAAAGTAAACAGACACTGAACAATACTTCTACAGCATTTATTAATCTTAGTTAATGTTAATCTCATCATTTACTAATTCATTTTTAAGATCAAAAGTTGTATCTGATAACATTAGTTAATGCACGTCATGAGCATTAACATTAGTATTAACTAACATTAAGAAATGGTTAATAAATGCAGTGAAAACATTGTTCATTGTTAGTTAATGTTGGTTAATGCATTATCTAATGTTAACTAATAGGCCTTATTGTAAAGTTTTACCATCATTTTTATCTTCTGTGGATTAATTGTTAACCACAAGGCTAGAAATGTGCATATAGGGCCAATTTTGATTTCATGCGGACTGTAAAGGTAAAGTCAGTAACAGTTTATTGTACAGTGTCCTTGTTACATGTAATTAACTATAAATTATTCATAATTACATGCAACTAACCCTAAACCAAACCCTAATCCTAACATTAGACATGTAGTTAATTATTATTACTCAGTACTTAAATGTACAATTAAACTGTAACACGGACACCTTAAATCAAAGTGTAACCAAGTTTTTTTTTTGTTTTTTAAACCATAAATGGGAAGAAATGGATCTGATTATTGACAGATGGGAGGACTGTTTGGGAAAATACATTTTTGGTTTGGATCCACTTATGCACTAGAGGCACATAAATAACACATTTAACCTTTAAACATTGTCAGTGCACTGTAGTCTGTAGTTTGGAGTTTGACACCGAGTGTGTGTTTGTGCACCCCAGGTGGCTCCCCGCTGAGTGAGCTGTCATGGCCATCCTCTCTGGCAGTGATGGCTGTCTCCTTCTCTGGCCTCTTCATGTTCGTCTTCCTCATGCTCGCCTGCCTGTGCTGCAAGAAAGGGGACATCAGCTTCAAGGTGAGATCTCAGTTCTCATTAGTCATTTCATCCATCAAAACAGCCCCCCAAATTAAAGGAAGATGAGAAATTAATGTCTTCTCCGGCACCTCATCCTAATGTTTTATAGGCACGTCATTCAGTCTTTTTTTTTTTTTACAGCAACCTATTATCATTTTTGTTTGATGTCACCTTGTTTCTTCCCAGAATTACATCATGTCATTCAGCCTGTTAGCTTTGATTTGTCCTTCTAGTCATGTACGCATGTACCTACAAAGCAAGCGTCAATCTTGCGGCGCTTTCCAGTGCAAAACAAAAATGAAATAAACTATGAATCCAAAGCATCATGGCACAAATAGTTTGACTGTTTGGTAGAGTATATCCAGTATAAAGATACCAATATAAAAAGTCTTGATATACTATGATACATTATGCATCACAATATATTTGAGTATTGTGATTTTAGCTTAGCTTTTTCAAGTGGAGTCACCCATATGCATCGCATTCATTTCAGTCAAGATGCTGCGTTATAAGACAGCTGCCCATGTAGGCAGCAGGGCAGCTCACTAAGTTTAGGAACAAAGCCATAGCATGTCTTTGTGAACTATGCCACATGGAACCCAGCATGGCTCTGATACATGGGCTGATTTTGAACCTAACAAAAATAGGTTTTGCTCAAGAACAAAAATTAGAGGAAGCATGGATGTTTGACAGAGATATGAACAGACAGACAGAGGGATAAGTTGTCACCAGATTTGGTTTTGGCACACGCAGTTGAGGATTAATGTATCAGAATAAGCAGGCTGCTTATGTCCTCCTGAAAGCAACAGTGGGAGAATGGCACATCATAAGACCCATCGCAGCACACAGCTACAGTCCGTTAATATGCTGCCCGTAAAGCCCTGTGTCTGTACTGTCTGTTTTTAATAGGATCGTCTGCTCTAAGTGACTCTGTGGGTGGATGGTTTGTCCATGTCTGTCACACACTGGGTTGTCTGTGGCAGACTGTGAACGTGGTTCAAGTCCAGGGATCACAGTGGCACAGATAATTACCATGGAATTTGGTGCTCTGTGGAAATCGCAGGGATGCCACCCTGTGGAGAGTCTGTCCATGTTCGTATGGGTGTTCAAACAGAAAACAAGCTGACCTCTATAGAAAGCAACAAAAAACATGGACCAAGGTGGGATTAATACTAGCAAATTAGAGATTTATCAGATGTGCATTGTTGTGAATGAATTTCTAGCTGTACCTTATCTTTCTAGCTCATTAGACCAGCACTTACGCCTCTATTGCCTTATTAGTACATTGTCAATTTCAAAATAATATTGTTATTGTGATATTAGTGCAATTGTCATGTCACGACTGCGAGTATGTGTGCTCCAGAGTGGCACTGCTCATCTAGATGTGTGCAGCCCATGAACAATAAACAAAAAAATGAAAACAAAGGACTGGGCGACACAGAACATGAATAATCCAGATGCCCATGGAGAGGAAGCATGACTGGAGACTGAGGCAGATTGGGGAGCAAGGGTAGAGCACGTGGCCAGGGCGGAGCAGATGGAGATGAAGACCACCACGGCAGGACAGAAGAAAACCACGGCAGGGCAGAAGAAAACCATGGCAGGGCAGGCTGAAATGGAGACCACCACGCCTGAGCTAAAACAGAGAACACAGAGAGGTTAAAAACGGCTTCCGTGGCCATAACAGGAAGCTTGGAGGGTTCATAGATGGCCTCCATGACCATGTCAATGCAGACAGAGGGTTCAAAGGTGGCCTCCTTGGCCATAACAGGGCAGGCACAGGGTTCAGGAGCAGTTGGCGAAACCTCGAGAGAATCAGTAGTGGTCGCGGGCGCCTCGGGAGAAGCTGTAGCAGACGCCGTCGCCACCTCAGGAGGAGCTGGAGAAGTGTGTGTAACCCACATACACAAGATGGCAGCTGCCATGCCAGGAAGCTAGGGGTGTGAACCTACACTTGTCTCACAGTTCGGTTCGATTACGATTATCATGTCATCGATTCAGTTCAATTCGATATCACGATGCACCGCATCCTCAATTTTCAATTTTTCATATTCAATTAGTGCGTAACACATGAGTGCACACAGCGCGTGTCTTCTCCAGGTCGTGCTTACCAGGTTGTTCATAAAAGCCGAAATGTGCTCAGATGTAGGCTTTTAAAGTAGTTGGAGCATTTTTAATTACTCGCACTCGCGTCTCGCCTCCCTCTGGCATTGTATGCTACCGCGACAAAAGCACATACGCGACAAATGACGTCTGAAAAGCGTCAGTACATTATAATCGGTTATGGTCTACTACTGAACCGATACCGAATCGTCCTCGTCTGCATTGCAATGCATCGTAGAACCGATTAATTTCGACACCCCTACAGGAAGCGCAGCCAAAGGTGGGAGGACCTCCGGGACCACTGGACCAGGGACCACCAGACTCAGGACCACCAGACTTGGATGTACTAAGACCACAGGACGTGGGACCACCAGACTTGGAAGTGCAGAGACCTTCGGACTTGGGACCACCAACTTGAGACCACCAGACTTGGAAGTGCAGAGACCTTCGGACTTGGGACCACCAACTTGAGACCACCAGACTTGGAAGTGCAGAGACCTTCGTACTTGGGACCACCGACTTGAGACCACCAGACTTGGAAGTGCAGAGACCTTCGGACCTGGGACCACCAACTTGAGACCACCAGACTTGGAAGTGCAGAGACCTTCGGACTTGGGACCACCAACTTGAGACCACCAGACTTGGAAGTGCAGAGACCTTCGGACTTGGGACCACCAACTTGAGAACACCAGACTTGGAAGTGCAGAAACCTTCGGACTTGGGACCACCAACTTGAGACCACCAGACTTGGAAGTGCAGAGACCTTCGGACTTGGGACCACCAACTTGAGAACACCAGACTTGGAAGTGCAGAAACCTTCGGACTTGGGACCACCAACTTGAGACCACCAAACTTGGAAGTGCAGAGACCTTCGGACCTGGGACCACCGACTTGAGACCACCAGACTTGGAAGTGCAGAGACCTTCGGACCTGGGACCACCAACTTGAGACCACCAGACTGGAGGGGTGTGAGACTTATAGCCCCCCACCCCTCACTCGCCAAAAAAAGTGGGAAGGGTCCTCCTCTACCTCCACCACAGTGAAGGGAGATCCACTTAACTGCAGGGTGTAACCCAAGAATTCAACCATCGAGGATCATCACGGAGAAATATAGGTTGGAATTGATTATTGAGTTAATCGTTATGTTACGAGGGAGGATTAAGATGACAGGAGAGGCGAGAATCCAAATGAAAATAAACAAACAAAATGGGAAAAAAAAGAACACGAAGAATCCAGAGAATTAAGAACCATAAGGGAGATCCAACACAACAAACCATACCAAAACAGGCCAAAACAATGACTGACAAGGAACAGGAGAAACACAAGGGCTATATATACACATGAGGCTAACAAGGAAACAATGGGAAACACAAAACACCTGTGGAAGCAATCAAGGAACAAATCAAGGAGAAAAACTACAACAATGGCACATTAGACAGAAAGTGAAACAAAATTCCAAAGACAAACACAAAGATCATGACACCTAATTGTGACGTATATTCGGCTTCTCGAACAAGAAAAAAAAATAGGACTTAATTTTGTCCACGGGGAATTGATTAGATGGTTGTGGTTTGGGATTGGTCGGTATGTGAGTGACAGGTTGTCCCGCCCTCACGCCAGTAAACACGTCATCTAGAGTGATCTTAACATCAAGTTATTTTTATAAAATATTATGAGGGTGTGTAAAAAGAAGAAGATGTGCACAGATAAATCATTTATAATAAATAACACAGGATTCCATAAAAAAATAAGACATGTCAATTTTGATTTCATTGTGACATAAATATTAATATTGTATTCTTTTTCCAGCCTTTTCAATTATTAAGCCTTTAACAAAAAACACCCCACTCTTTCTAGGATGATTAATTCTTTCCAAATATAGCTATTCAAGTAATCTGGTGAACATTCCTGTATTTCTTCATATTGCAATATTTATCGGTTAGATTATTTTCTTTATCTCTCAGCGCCTTCAAATATTCTCAGCCCTTTCAGTCGAGATTCGAGAATGCACAACTGTTGGAATTTCTACAAAGACAAAGATCTGAGGTCAAGCTTCTTCAAAGTTTATTGTTCAGATGTCATCTTATATTTTTTTGCAGACAATGGTAAAGGTGTTTTACCTCTTATCTCCTAATCTCCTAATCTGATCATGACATATATGATATTTGTCGACCCCACACCTAAAAAACGCTACTCACCCATGCGGTAAATAAGCTATCGCAATGTCAGTTTTTTCCCAATATCATGTAGTTCTAATGTGATATATAAAACTTCAAATAATAGTAGTAAAATACTTCCGACTACAGGACAATTTCATTAGTCCAGCACAAGCATTGCAACAATATATAAATGTTATCATTAATTTTGACAAATGATGATTCATTAATTTATCTAAATATTTTTGGACAAATATGTAGATATACGTATAATATTTTCTAACTGGAATTGGCATTTCTATAATATAATATAATATATTATAATATAATATAATATAATATAATATAATATAATATAATATAATATAATATAATATAATATAATATAATATAATATAATATAATAATGTAATAAAAATATTATGTAATTTATATGAATTATTTTTACTCTCCACTCTACCCTTGCCCTAAAAAAGCAATAATTAAAAATAAATAAATTCTTAACAAAATTAAGCTTAATTTGTTTTAATTTCAGTCCATTTCTACTTCATTGAATTACAATTATGCACCCTGTTGTTTACCCTAATTGAAATTCAATAACTGAATGTGAATTGTGCACATCCCTACACTGTACCCTGGTAGAACCGTAGTATGTTCCTGTAAGGGAACACACGCAGAACACATCTCTCAAATAATGCCCAGTAACATTACCAAGGAGTGGGTGGCATTTGCAGTAGCATGTGGGACCAGACCACATCTTTTCATCCTGATTTCACATGTGTCTCTGTAACAGACAGCCATGTTTGGTATTAAATATGACTAAAGCCTCTTTAGGGATTGTGTGTGTGTGTATTGTGAATGAGAAGCGCACGCTGCTGATCAGAGCCGATCCGCCCTATACGCTCACTACGCAAGCTGCGTAGGGCCCCGCAAATTACTCAAGGCCCCGCCTCCCCCTCGTGTCATAGCGCGTCAATTAATGTTTACAACATCAATGACAAAATGAAGCGAAACTATCCTTCTGGTCACAAAAAGAGGGGGGAAAAACATGAGTGAATTGCGGAAACAACAATCAGGTAAACTTGTGTTCTCTCCTCTCCAAGTTTGATGTCAGCAAAGTAAAGTTAAGTTTATGTGCATTTCTATTGTGTTTTTTAAAGTGCAACGGCTCGGAAAAGATAACCGCGTCGCGTGTGTTATCATACGTTCATATGCGCGTGCACGAAATGAAACGCGCATTTTTCAAGCAGAAATATATGTGGAGAGAGACCAGACATACTGTAGCCTACAATATTTGGGCCTGAATGATGACACTCCTCATCAAATTACACATTATACATACTTTTAAAACAAGACACTGATTATCTAGTCTCAGTCAATGTGTAGTTAAAAACTCTAAACAACTGCTTATGCAAGATGGAAAGCAATGTATTGACAATTTGACATTGATTGACTATTGATTTATAGGCTATATTGAATTTAAAATGTTGATTAGCTGGACATACTGGTCAATATGGATGCACATCCCTCAGTAAATAATAACCATAAATCAAGAATTGCTTCAACATGCATACTAAAACAAACCTTTAACATATGGCAAGCCATTTTAGCTTTTATTCATTCACAGTTTATGCATTTTTTATATCAAGAATTCATTTTTTTTTTTTACTATTTGCAATGTGAATTCTTGATTATTTTTTACTAGTAGGGCCCCTTAGTTACATTTTTATCTACCAATGTCTATTTCTGATATCAGGAATTACATGTTCACTTGTACAAAAGTTAATTCTTGATTTCAATGATGTCATCACTCACAGGGATTATTGATATCTGCAACACAATATTCACTTGTTATCTTAATATTCTATAGAAAATACTCTATTCAATAAATATCATTCTGTTCTATATTATTGTACTTATTCTTTGACTGTTTGGTTTAAAGGAGGGAGGATTGTATTGGGAGAACTGAAGTGTCAGGTGTGACTGTGGCAATGGCAAATGGTTTACATAGCTCACGGCTTCACGGGTCAGGTAGAGGGCCCCTTAGCAGAATTTAGCTTAGGGCCCCAGGGAGGTCAGGATCGGCACTGCTGCTGATGGAGTGAGACAGCTGCTCTTCCTGAATGGAAAACAGCCCTCGCTCCCCGGAGCTACAACTATTGCTGGGGTCTAATTGAAATGTGTTGGCTGCTTCACACTGGCGTACTTTTCATCAAGATGTTTGAGGTTTTTATTGTGCATCTGTTTGGAAAAAAACTGATTGTGTGGCTGCAGTCCACGAGGGTCTGACATCATGTGCCAATAGCAAACTGCCACTGAAAAACATGCATGCTTTCTCATGGACACTTGCTGTCTACTGTCCATGTATTTGCCATAGTACATTTGGCTGTTTAGCTTTGACAGTTAGTCTCTGCTGGTAGCTGCCATAACCACAGCATTATGCGGGTAAACAGCATGTTTTATTTTACTATACAATAAATAAATGAGTCACTGCTGTATACAGTATATCATATCGAACAGTCAGACACAACAAAGTTGTATTTGCATGATTGCTAAAATATTGTACAATAGTGTAGTCCTTATTGAACTGTTAATAGACGTAGTAAATAAATCAAGTAAATTTAAGTAAATAAAGAAATTCTGTATTGCAAAAAAGACGGGGAAATAAAAAGAGAAGGTAAAACATGTTTTGCTGCTTAATATTTTTGTGGAAACCATTTTGATGAATAGCAAGTTCAAAGTCATTTGAAATAGAAAAATTTTGTAACATTATAAATGTCTTGAAATCTTAAAAGGATGAGAGGAGCAGGCCAACATTTTCCAGCCTCGTCTTATTCTCTTCATCCATCATGCACATGAAACTCATGGAAGCAGCAGCTCACTTCAAATTAAAGTTTTTATCGACTGCTGGTGAATAAACTGCTCCCTCCTTTTCAAATATGTCCTGTTAGCACTTTAGTAATGCACACATAATGAATGAATAACAGATTGAAGTATGAAATATTTAGGCTGTTTAAATTAAGTAAATTACTTTGCACCCTCATGTGGTTCTAAACGATATTGCATCAATTTGCCTCACAGCCGTTCACTGCCGATGATAAACACCCATTAGCAGATGCGGTTCAGTAAAGATTTGCTATTGAGAGCTTGTTTTACATTGGAAGTGGCAAAAGAAGATTACATTTTATAATACAAATAGAAACTACACACTAACCAATCAAAGAATCAAAGCTACTATTTGTTAATGCAGGAAAAAGGCAATCTTCCCATCTGATGCCTGAAATATATAGAAATTGCTGTTTTTCCTTCCTTCCTCAGCAAATCCTATTTTAGTCAGAGAACAATTGTAACATTACAAAATGAAAGATTGCACTTCTTAAAATAGGAGAGGTACTACGGCATAAGATAAGAGTGTGTTGTCCATTGAAATCAGATATACAATGAATATGAGGATATGCAAGCACAGTGAAATATTCCTTTAAGTTAGGGACAAAAGTAACAATTGAAGAACTGTCTCCCTTTCTGTTCATGAGTATAGGAATGTAAATTGAATTGGAATTTCAATTGTATTGACTGAAAAAGAATTTCATGAATTAAAATGAATAGAAATTCATTACAGTCACGCAGCAGATGCTCCTTTCTGTCGACAGCAAAACTTATGGAAAGAGGCTGAATGCCTTTTTCTTACTGAATATAATATAAAGACACTTAAGGGACACTTTGGTCTTAATATTGGAATTGCCACACATTTTATCATACATCATACAATACAATGTACTTTTTTTTTTGTAATTTAAACAAAAAAGACTGTAAAAAAAGCTACTGTAAAAAATACAAAGTTCTGTCATGAAACTCTAGATATAGAAGGCTAAGATCCTCAACTCAATCTGCTTGCAATCACATCATTTTCTATAGGGCACAGCTGATTGGTTCCTGCTGTATCAGTAGCCAATGAGCTCGCTGCTCAACCTTCAAATACATGGTCAATATTTCTGTAGCAGTGCAGCATGCTTTCAGAAACCCTCCACCTTCCCCAGCTCCACCTGTATAGATCTGCTACGGGTAATTCCTGTACGCTATATTGTACAGCAGCAGCATGTCTAACTTGCTCACAACCGTGTGTCGTGTATGTATGGCAGTTGCAAGTTCCTGTACTTGTTCTGCAGCAGAAATAACCAACAGCAAGAGAAATAACAGCAAATAAATAACAAATGGTTTAAAATTTCATTATATGTAGTTTTACTGTAAAATACTTCTACATTTTATGATGAAAAGTAGTAAGAGGACATTCCCAGAAGCTTTAATTTAGTGCTTTAATGTGAAATATTCACATACATCTGAAAAAAATACTGCATTAAATATAATGAAATATTTCAAATTAAATAAAAATTTCTACAGACAGCATTTTGAATACTGAAATATTACTTTAAATTTAAATTGTACTATGGTCTGTCTGAGTTCTGTATAAATGCGCGGTTTTCGTTGAAACACACACACATACGTCACTATACATACATATATATATATATTTGTGTACCCAAATCTAAATTCAGATCAAATACAATACTAAAATTCAATTCCCCGACACAGATGCTCAACAATAGTCAGACTCTGTGAGAATGAGCCAATATGTGTAGCTGTGGGAGCTGAATACCCTTGGGTTATTGGGTTCAAGCAAATGATTGCTCAATTTTGTAAATTTGACATCCTGCGTTCACAACACAAGAAATAACACATGAGAGACTTTCATCTGCCATCATACCGTGACAAAAGAGACCATTAAAATTCCATATTAATTTCCCAGTATGCGTAAAGTAATAGTGCTGAAGTAATACCGTCACTCTAAATTTCCTGCTTGTGTCTGAATTGTGTCATTGATCCTCTGTGCTTTTGTTCCCTGCAGGAGTTTGAAAATACAGAGGGGGAGGAGGGCCAAGCTAACCTTTCCACTTTAGCCTCCCCCAGCTCTCAGAACGACCCCGAGGTTTATATCCTGCCTCTCACGGAGGTCTCACTACCTGTGTCCAAACAGCCCGGCAAGTCATGTAAGAATCGTATCGTTTTGTTCATTATTTACTTACCCAACACAAAAGGAGATGTTTTGAAGAATGTGTTTTTTCATGTCAATCAGTGCTGGTCATGTGATTCAACATGCCGGCAACCACAAGAAGACTGCCCAAGTTGACATGTTTTAATGGAAAACATGATTTAAAGTAGACTTACTGCCTACAGGCGCTGATATACTAAGTCCGTTTTAGTTCTTCGCTCAAGGGAAGTTCGAAAAAGTTCAAAGAAGTTTGAAAACGCTAAGCAGTGATATAGTGTTAGCAAACATCCCAACGCCACCTGTACTGCTG
Organism: Rhinichthys klamathensis goyatoka; assembly: GCF_029890125.1. Classification (NCBI taxonomy): domain Eukaryota; kingdom Metazoa; phylum Chordata; class Actinopteri; order Cypriniformes; family Leuciscidae; genus Rhinichthys; species Rhinichthys klamathensis. Next base: position 1,198,986 of record NW_026606567.1, read on the forward strand.
AGAGCTGCATTAGTTGAATATGTAAACATGTGCTGCACTATTTCCTCTTAAAGGGTTAGTTCACCCAAAAATGAAAATTCTGTCAGTAATTACTCACCCTCATGTTGTTCCAACCCCGTAAGACGTTCGTTCATCTTCGGAACACAAATTAAGATATTTTTGATTAAATCTGAGAGCTGTCTCACTCCTCCATAGGCTTCTTAAGGGATCGAAACTGGCCGGCCCAAAAGTTAAGAAAGACATCGTTAAAATAGTCCGAGTGACTACAGTGGCTCAAATCTTAAGTTTATCAAGCGACGAGAATACTTTTTGTGCGCAAAAAAACAAACAAAAATAACGACTTTATTCAACTAATCATTTCCTTCCCTGTGGGCCTTGAAATTTCACGTAGTGATATTGCGCAAAGCTTCTAGGTTGCACGTCACACGTAGGCTCACTATTGGCCGACGCTGGTCATGTGTGTGATGCGTGACGTACAACCTAGAAGCTTTGCGCAATTCCACTACGTGAACTATCACGGCCGAACAGAGAAGGAAATGATTAGTTGAATAAAGTCGTTATTTTTGTTTGTTTTTTCGCGCACAAAAAGTATTCTCGTCGCTTGATAAACTTAAGATTGAGCCACTGTAGTCACTCGGACTATTTTAACGATGTCTTTCATAACTTTTGGGCCGGTCAGTTTATACCCCTTTATACAATACTGCTTTAAAGCAAGCAGCTTTGCAGTATTAAACATTAAAAAACAGTGCATTGACGCTTTCAATTAGAATTTCAACTTTATTTGTAGTATAAAGCAGCTCTCCAGTGTGTTCATGCTTTTACTCGTGTATGACTGAACAGAAGAAATGAACCAGAGACGACTTTCACGTCAAAGAAGGCGGAGCCTCAGAGCCACACCCACCTATTACGTAATCGCCACGGACCAATGGTAGTTTAAAGGTGTTTACCAGCCGGAGTGGAAAGCTTTTCTGGACAGCTGTTTTAAACTCTTGAAACGAACTTTGTTTTGGCCTGATTTTGTCCGAAATGGTTCATTCTTCTATTTCGTTTGAAGTATATCAGGGCCTTAAATGGACACTGTGTGTTAACAGAAGTGTTTATAGCTCATCATTGTGAACACTGTGCATTCACACATTGCAGGCTTGGTTGCGTTTCTCATTAATAAACAATACTGAAGTGCCACACTGCGCTGATATTTGTCCCTCACATTCCTAATGGCCTTGTGACAGGAAGAGTAAAGAACAGGACCTCTCTCTGTGCCCATTGTGAACGGATGGTTCCGGAAAAAGAGCAATGGCCTTGTTTATGTTCTCACAGTGCAGAGAGGGGTGGAGAGCGAACCGTCTCTGGATGCAGAACACACATCTGTCAGTTGCATAATGCGCCGTGAGATTGGCCCAGAGGACTCCTGGCATGATGGATGCATGTGAACTGGACGGCAGAAAGGAAAGGAAGTTATTAATGCATGGAGCACTAGAGAGTACAGATGGAAATGAAGCTGTTTTTACCAACAATATTTCAATAGATATGCAGGGTTCTCAAGTTTTATCAAAAGCTTGGAGTGAGATCACATGCGGTTAGGGGAGGAGCCTAAATGGAGCCCCGCCCCCGCCCGCCCCCAATTTTACCCATTGTTCATAATTAACCAGCAAAAATTTAAATTATAACAATCGGTAAATCTGATAAATGACAGAGCAATTCATCACATCAAATATAGGCCTACTCTTTAATGTTATATTTCAAAATTAGGCTACAAATATATAACAAATTGCTCCAAAATGTTTGGAAAAACAAATATTTTTGCATTTTTCCCTGACGTCTTTGAAAAATACAAATGCAACGGCAATGATTAGGCTAATGTATGTTTTGACAGGATATACAATATTACCAAGAGCACTCTGCTTTAGCCTTAATGTAACTAGAAATACTATTAATACAGTATAATATAGAATTTAAAATAAACTGAAGAAATACCTCTTCATTCCTTCCCATACGGTACCCAATAACATTTCCTTAGCCAAACTGAGCCAAAGCTTTTGGCCTGGTTGCAAAGCAGTTGTAGAGTTTTTGACTGCATCAATAATGTATACGATGGGCTATATATTAAATGTTCTAGAACTTCTAGTCTAAAAATGTTAGGCGAGCTTTCTTCCAACTTACTTTCTCCATCACGACGTGTGTTCGCGCGATGTCGCGGTGGCCGAACTTCCGCGTGTGTTCGCGGACTTCGCGCGTCTATAAGTTGCCTAGTAACGAACGCAATCTGGCCGAGATGCTGACGCGCTGGCGGCAGGAAACTTATTGTGTGCATGCGCCTCGTATACAACGTTATATATAACGCTTGCAGGACAACTTGGTTGGCATTGCCTTTGCAGCGTGAGATGTACACGGTGTGGCGTGTGAACTGGTTGAATTGCGTGTGTCTCACGGCCAATGCGTGAGACTTGAGAACCCTGGATATGAAACAGATGTGTCCAAAACCCAGATTGGCTATAGATTTTCCTCTCTTTAGAAGAGATAAATTGATTCATATTTGGGGTTGAAGTTTTTTTTATTTAAGAAATGAATACTTTTATTCAGCTAGGACACATTAAATTAATCAAAAGTGACAGTAAAAACATTTGTAATGTTCCGAAAGATTTCAATATTGAATAAATGATTTTCTTTTGAACTCTCAAAGAATAAAAAAAAAGTATCACTCAAAAATATTAAGCAGCACAACTGTTGTCAACATTGATAATAATCAGAAATGTTTCTTGAGCATCAAAACATCATATTAGAATGATTTCTGAAGGATCATGTGACACTGAAGACTGGAGTAATGATGCTGAAAATTCAGCTTTGATCACAGGACTAAATTACATTTTAAAATACATTCAAAAAGAAAACAAATATATTATTTCACAATATTTCTGTTTTACTTTATTATTGGTTAAAAAAAAATACAGCCTTGGTGAACATAAGAGAGACATGCAACATTATTTTTGTTGCTGTTGCCATATTCGTCTTTTTTGTAGTCTTAACACCAAAAAAAAAACAAAAAAAACTGTGATTCAAAAACAACCCAGACATTAACATAGTGTCAACTCAGATCTGGCCCACATCTGGGCCCTGTGGAATCCACATGTACCAGATGCAGGCCGGATCTGGGCAGACACTATTGCTGCGTCCCAATTCGCCTACTTATACTACGCCCTAAAAGTATGTACTCTTTTTGTGAAGAAAAAGTACATACTTTTGAGTGTGTAGCAAAAGAGTAGGCAAGCTTTGGGACATACTACTTCGTCATCTTTAACGGACAGATCTGTCGCGTGCACTGCCCTGTCAATCATCTCGTCACAGTTAAAATCCTCCATTCAATCTAATATAACTTCTTACCATTTCGGAGAGAAATGTTGTCGCACTTTCATCTGCCAGTCATGGGTCTTTCATGCCGAGACTCTCCTCATGTGTTTGGAATTTGAATATAGGCCTAATGCATTTAAAAGTTAATAGCTAAACGTATCTTTGCAAAAGTTCACAATGCTGCTGCAGATGTAATATAATGTGGACAACATTGAATAAATACATTTTCGTCAGGTTAGATACTAATAATTAATCACTCAAACCCCTTTATCTAAACCTCTCTACATAACCGTCGGACTCGCGCGTCCTCCATGTCTGTAGTTTTTGAACACTTTTCACTCGTTTTTGTAGTTCTAACCGAATCCTCGTCCAACGCGCGATGGGTTGTGGGCAATATCAGCCGTTAGAGTGTGCAACGATCTGCACTTCGGATTCTGACTGGACATAGTAGACCATCCGGGTCTCTTTGGGACACTCATTTCAACATACTACGATTTGGGACGTACTAATTCTATTTTTGAATACTGTATAGGACGGATAGTATGCGAATTGGACGCAGCATATGTTTCTGTCTATGTTCAGTCGTACACACCGGGACGAATATCGGCGCACGTTATTCGGCAGCGTTTTTCAACGCGTTTTTTGTGTTCACACCCAAGCGATTTTCGCCGACGATGAGCCGTGAACATGCAAATTCATTCCCTGACATTAGATGGCGCCCATTTGCTCTGCAATACCACTCCATAACATTCTCTATTATCAAGCTTTTTGTAGTCGCTTGTTATATAGTTCTTTATGTTCTTTTTGTAGTCGTTTGTTATATAGTTCTTTATGTTCCGACACCAACGAGACCAGCAGCTCTACATTCATCTTGCCTTGCATCTTCCTCGTCTTATTTCTTCCCGGCAGTGTAGACGCTACTTGGCGTATATCTTCTTCGCCGTTGCGTATGTGTGCTCGGCAAGACCCTTTTGTGTTTGAGCGGCCCCAAGTTGTGTTTTACCGTAACTTCAGAAGCTCCAGACACGTGAGCAAAAGCGCCAATCTCATTGGTCGGATAGTTTTTGACGCGGCGCGTCAAACAAAAAAAACGAACCCGAGGCGTTTTTAAAAAAATGACGCTTTTACGCGTGCCGTTTTTCGTGTCGGTGTGCACACTCACATTGGCGCCCTTTGTTAAGTCACGAGGCGTTAAACGTCGGCGAATTTTGCGCGAACAAGCCTTCAATCTGAACACCTAGATGAGTAGTTTTTCATAATTTGGGACATAACGTCTATGCAACATAATTGAAAGTGCCCAATATTGTCTGTGTCATTTTTACTAACTCTATAGTCATATGCCATGTGACATTTACTAAGTAGAGAATAAGTCAACAAGTCCATCCTATCTTTCCAAACCAATGATGCACTGCTACCGATGTAGATACACCAGACGCTGAGACATGTACACTGTTGAACAAACTGATCTGATTTAATTACTTGCAAATTGACAGCATTGATTGATGGTGGATTGGTTGAACAGCCAATCCTAAATATCAGATTTGAAAAACAAGCCTTAGTGGGATATTTACCATCTGAATTGTCACCTAAAACCGTAGCAAATGCATTGTAACACCCTGGCCACCGCTCACAATGGCTTGGCATAATGGCAGTGAGTTTCGCACAGGCAAACAACATTCACATTTTCTTAAGGAATGATACAAATCTACTGAGTGTATTACATATAATTTTGCCTCAAGTCAAACCCAGTAGCTCAATGGCTGACTGTCGTGGGCGAATCCGTGCGAGTCAGGTTTTCTCCCTATGACTCACACACTCTGTCTGCGCAGAGCATCAGAGGAGGGTGGGGGAGACAGCGGGATGCTGGAATGAAAGCAGGGATTGGACAAAAGAGTTTTAGGAGTCAGCCAATAGCCTCTGGACTGTTCGTCGCCCATGGTTACGGCCATGTGATTGGTCCAGGTGTTGCAGAGCGAGAGGGTAGCACTGAGTCCCTCATGATATTGAGAAGGGCTCGGTCATGGTTGGACCGCTCCCTTTCCGTCCTCCCTCTCTTCCTCATCTTCCTCCTCAATCATTTTGTATGAATGCAAAGAGCCGGAAATGAACACTTGACTGAATGCAATGAAGTAAAACCCCCACAAATGAATGTCCCTGGTGTTTTTTCCCCTCCTAAACTACATTTCCAGGTTTTCACTGACTGTGACATAAGCTTCAATCTGAAAGAGGTTGAGCATGGAGAATAATAATAAAAAAAAAGGGTCTCACAGTTGTCCATAAACAGCAAATTAATTCAAAGTAGAACATTTAAGGCAGGGTTTCTCAACTCTGGCCCTGTTGTTTAGGGTTGGAGCTGAACTCTGCAGGACAGTGGACCCTTGAGGGACGGTTGAGAAACCCTGGTTTTAGGGAAACATTTCTATCACTTAATTCCCCTGGGAATTGAACCCAACATTCTCTACCAATTGTTGAGCGAGTATGGAACAAACATAATTACTGTATAACTATTGTTATATATACAGTTACTATGTTTGTTCCATACTCAACAATATAGTTAAAGTCGGCATGAAATGGAAATTTTGATTCTTTTCTTTCCCATACAAGTTCAGCTTCTCAAACCTTAAAACATGTGAGACTTCATTTTGTTAATTTGGGAATTTTTTTGATCACTCGATTGTTGAAATTTGCTAATAGTTGCAATTTTCACGTTAACGTTTTTAATTATTATTGAATTATTCTTTGTGAAATCATTCAGAATGAACTGAAGCATTCCACAAAAATATAAATATCGTCAAATTCGATTTTATTGCGACTTTAAATTTGATTATATTTATTATATTTAATAACCAAGTGGTAATGACTATTTTGGGGGAATTTAGTGAATTACAAACTGTTTATTAAAGCTACATCATTTGATTAGATCATGTTCTCTTTTTATTTGGAACTTAGACAAAATATAGTTATTAATAAATTACTGACAAAACAGGTTGACTTTATATACAATATCACTTTAGTTAAAGGTAGGATAGGCAATGTTTTTCATAAACACTTTTGGTTATACTGTTTTAAACAGTCTTCACATCCCGATATAAATCAATAATAGAAGTGCTCTAAATATTAAAACATGTATACATATATCTTCTTTGGAAGTCTCAGGACCAAAAAAAAAAAATCTTCGTCCAATCATTGCAATCGGTTTCGGTCCGAAAGCAATGATAGGATGTCACCTGCCTGTCAACATGTATTTGCATACCTCCTACACAATAATTCACACCATGTCGTAATTACCGTAATTAAGAGATGGCAACCCGTGACGTATGAGTCGGAGCTGTTCACGTCCTCGGAATTATGTGTTAATGGCAAAGCTATGGGTGGGTGGGATCTCATGCTTTCAAAACTTGTTATTGCTAGCCTCTCCCAAGTTGCCTTTAAAGTCTACCTTTAAATAGTCTACCTTTAAAGACTAAACAGCAAAATTAATATCATACACAAATTCAAAGGTGTTCAAATAGCTTATAGACCACATGTTGATGCGGAAAGTCGAGACATTGCTCTCAATGCCCAATGCCATGAACAACTAAAACCTGCTTACCGTGGTGCCAAACAACACTCCTTAATAAGTTAATCCTCATCATATTAGACATGTCCTACTCTGCATTTTCGCATCACTCCATATTTCTTTGTCTCTCTTTCAAAAGATGTAAATAATGTATGCCATCCTTTGCAATACATAACCTAAACGGTGTAGTAATGGCTGACACATTTCTAACTTTGCATGGTATATACCGTCATTCAGCTCTATTTATCTACCATGCTGGTTCTATACCAGAATCAACACTGTTATAAATAAATCGACAAATTTGATGTAGGAATATTTTCTCTTCCATATTGAAAGTTCACGCAATTTTTTAAATCTCAGCACCAATTTTTTTAAATCACCAGAAATCCCCTCATTCAGTTAAGTTTGCAATTTTACTCGTTCTGAAATCTTTTGTCGACATATTAAGTAGAGTTTCTCTTCCACCCCATGTGCAATCATAGGCCAGCCTGGGTCTTCTCGTGCAATTGTGCTGTGTTTTAATGCATTTTTAACATGGCCCAGGGCTGCTGTGGGAATGCCAGGAGTGGGACAGGAATGCACAACTCACAGATTCCACAGAAATCATATAAAAGGCCAGTTCAAGTCTGCTGAAGAAAAGAGAGATAGTTGTGTGTCAGGAATGGGAGGTGGAGGGGGGGTCATTTCTGTGACAATCCTGGCTCTGAGCAGCAGAGAATGGGCCTTGTGTCTGGGCTGGTACTGGGGTACCAGGCGCTGCTGCTCTGCGGACAAAAGCCACAATGTAACTGTGGCGGGGAGTGTGAGGGGCTGGAATGAGAAGCTTCTGGAACGCTGCAGAGGAGGAGAACAGTTTAGTGCATTAATACAGGGATGGGTCTGTGAGACGCACACTGTGAGACCTGCTCGTAGCGCAGGAGGAGGTGTGTGGGGGGGCTTGTGTTAATGACAGAGGTCTTTCTGCTGCTCACAGTGCTTTATTTGTTTACAATTGCCCCTATAGTCTTGCTGAGATAGACCGAGTGAAGGAGGGAAGGGAAGGGCAGAGGAGCGAGGGTCATTATGTGCTCATGGCATTGCTTGCGTGAGCAGATGCATTTGGCATGTGCAGAGCTGCGCGGCAGACATACGTCCAGCTCCTGGTGGGGCTGAGGGACACTTGGCACTTTAAACACCGATCTCAGCCAGAGTCGCTAGTTTTACCACAGCTTCAAGTTGAGTCGGCTCCAGCTGGGTGCATTATGGGAATGTTGTGGAACACCATATCTCAGAGCGAGAAGACGAGCTCTGTCTCTGGGAACGAAGAAAGACAGCGCTGCTTTCTCAGCTGTCCGAGGGCTTGGAGGGTTAAACCCCTGGAGCTTGGAAGGAGGCATGGAGAACCAGAGGAGAACGGCAACCCCATTTCACAGCATCGTCGAACCTTCATCCCACGGTTTCCTGCCAGACAAAGAGAGCTGCTCTTCGTCGCTGTATCTAATCTGCCGAATTATCATGGTTCAAGGTATTTGGAACCAATTGTCTGAAGTTGTGTCGACTTCCACAGAATATGATCCATTTTGCATCTAGATGTGGTGATAGAAGAGGGAGTTTAAGCAGATAACCATGGTTCTTGTGGTTGTGCCTCCCTGGATATTGGTCACTTTTCCATTGTTTGGTAACATTCAGACCGCCCATTGTGTCCACTTTTTATGTCTCTGCCATCTCTGATTGCATGTTTTCTCTCTGTTTCCCTCAGTTCAGCTCCTGAAGTCTACAGACCTCGGACGCCACAGCCTCCTCTACATAAAAGAAATGGGACATGGCTGGTTTGGCAAGGTAAGACCTTTTATAACCCAAGCCATACCATCAGGTGGCCTTTAGAAATCATTTTAAACATAGTACAGTGCAATGTGGTCGTGATCTCATTATGAGCTACCGTTAAACAAACAGTTTGAGATAAATAGCACGCAAGTGTAGACTCTTTGTAAATCTGTGCTGCCAGTTTCACAGGTGTGAGCCATTTCCTCAGTGTGAATGTGTGGTTTGGGCTGGCTTTCAGGTGTTGCTGGGGGAGGTGAATGCTGGACTCAGCACCACACAGGTGGTGGTTAAGGAGCTGAAGGCCAGTGCCAGTGTACAGGAGCAGATGCAGTTCCTGGAAGAGGTCCAACCTTACCGGTACTTACCGTTCTTCTCATCTGTCTTACCTCATCTTATGTTATCTCATGCTATATGCTAAAATTGCTATATCTATGACATTTTTGTCATTACATCTCTCTTGGAGGCACAAGATGAAACAACATTAACGATAGCTCTTACTTGAAATGTATAACTAAACAGTTTCTTGTGTGAGCAGTGTTTTGATGTTGGAATGTGTGGATCTTACAGGGTGCTCCAGCATCCAGCCCTCCTGCAGTGTCTGTCCCAGTGTTCAGAAGTCACGCCCTACCTGCTGGTTATGGAGCACTGTCCCCTGGTAAGCCACCCAATACCAGGCACTTCCCTCACTGTACTCAGAACACACTCTGAGTTGGTCTCCCTACCCTTCAGAATCTATACCAGCGGTCAGCAGCCTTGTGAGATGATGTGGCACATTATATCAATTATAATATGATTTATTGAAGTAGCATCCCCTTTATTTACTAAGTATTACGAAAACAAGAAACTGCAAAAAAGCAACTGCACAGGTATTGTGAGTGTGAGTGGCACTGTACTGTGCAGTTGACCCTTTGGTAAGCCACACCTTCAAAATGTTACTGACCAATCTTAGCTTAGCAACTCTTGCCATATATGAGAAAAGAACAAAAGTCTGATTATAAGTCTATGGAGAGTCTGTGTGTTTGGATTTAAATTTCACATTTTGGATTTTTGAATTTTTAAATGCATAATAATGCAAGAGAAATAAAGTAAAACTTTTCACTTATAACAGTAAAACAAGGAACCCAGGGAGTAGAGAGGATGCATGCATTATTTTATGTACCATTTACTAAATATTTATGTAAATAATGATAAGTTAACGCTGTGTATTAAACCCTCATTCCCAAATGAACATGCAGCATCTGTAATCTTTATAACTTTCCTAAAATGTAATTTATGTTTTGATCCATACTATGTAGTTATACTATAGGTAATAGTAAATAAAGAGTTCATTGTACCATAACATTAGGAACACCATCAAATTAGTTTTTTTTCTTTTTACTTGACTATATTGGTTGTTTGCCTTGTTACCAATTTCACAGTCTTAGCAGTTTTAATAATTTTTATGGCATCATTCAACAATTTAAGAAAAACAGCATTGCTTTGTTTCATTCCAACACAGAAAAGAATAATAATCTTTCCGTTTTTACAACTTAATGCGCATTTTACTGAAAAACATGCAATGATGTTTCTGTAAAGCTGGTCTGAGCATCCAAGGGGGACGGAGCTTAGTATAGGGATTATTAAACAGCTTAATGCTCCCTCTCCTGGTCATATTAAAAATTGTGCATTTGCAGTGTTACAAACTGAGACAGTAATGGTACCAGAATTACAGTTAAAGGTAGTAAGATAACACACTGTAGCTGTACGATATGCATGATAACACACATTAGGATTCATGTGTTGTTCATACGAATAATGTTTACTTTATACAGGGTGATGTTAAAGGATACCTACGAAGCTGTCGGGCCACAGACTCAGTGACCCCTGACCCTTTGATCCTTCAGCGGATGGCATGCGAGATTGCTTCTGGTCTTCTGTACCTTCACAAACACAATTACATTCACAGGTCAGGATCCACTAGCCTTTGGCCTTTTCCCCGCATATTAATTATTTGAGTTACTTTTCACCCCGCCGCTCACTGGACGTCCAGCTCTGGTGTCTCCTGGCAACAATATCCTGGTGCTGCCTGAGTACATGTCACAGACTCCAGCATCAGTGATTTTGTTGCTGGGGGAAAACCCCTCACTCAACAAACACCATCAATTATTTGTAAGTTACCCATGAAGAAAATGTGAGATGACCCTGCAGACTTCCTTTGTTACTCTGTCATGAAAGTTTGCTAATGACAAGAACTATAAATGATGCAAACATTGCTCCACTCTGTCCTGTTCGCAGTGACTTGGCCCTTAGGAACTGCCTGTTGACCTCAGAGCTGGCAGTGAAAATTGGAGACTATGGCCTTAGCCACAGTAAGTACAAGGTGAGTCTGTGAAGGCTATAAGGATTGCAGTCATGCTGATCCTATTATTTTGACAATGTCTCAGCATTTCCTCATTTTCAATATCAATGCATCCTTTCCCCCTGTTAGGATGACTATTATGTAACAGCAGATCAAATATGGGTTCCTCTACGCTGGATTGCCCCAGAACTTATTGATGAAGTCCACGGCAATCTCTTAGTCGTGGACCAAACCAAGGATAGCAATGTCTGGTGAGAAATGATTCAGAGAAAAACACTACGACAGAGATTCTCAATCTTGAGGTCACAGGGGATTACATGATATGTTCACTAAAATGTAACCTGGATGCAAAGGTGAACTCAGCATAACAATCAGGATGCCGCAAATGGCGAATGCAGAACTACCACTTATTTGTATGCTTATTTTGTGGTAATATTTCGCTTACATAAGCATGCTTTTAATTGTAATACTGGACTGTATTACACATAAGCTCAGCGCCTCTCATAAAGGTAAAATTCCTCACATAATTCGCAGCCTGTGATATCCTGAAGTACATTTCTTAATTCTGTGCGGGTTCTCTAGAAGTTTGGAATAAAAAAAGGTGTAGTTGACCAATAAAGGTAGAAAACCTCTACCCTGTGACATACTGACATATGTGTGATCCAAAATTTAAGAAATATTATTTACTTTAAACTAATTTCCTTACTGTCTAACAGACTCTTTTTTGACCCTGCAGGTCACTAGGTGTGACAATATGGGAGTTGTTTGAACTGGGGAACCAGCCTTACAGGCACTATTCTGATAGGCAGGTTTTAACATATGCTGTAAAGGAACAACAGCTCAAACTGCCAAAGCCCCTGCTGAAAGTGCCTCTGTGTGAACGCTGGTGAGTCGTCTCACAAGTCACAAGTCCTTGTTATGAACTGCCCATCCCCTTACGTCTACCAACCATGACTCCCCTCACCCCCATCACCACATTCAAACCAATCAATGTTCCCCTCCAGAGACACACCCACAAAATCATTTCTTTTAAATACATCTAAAGCAATGCATATTTTCCAACCACAGGCGCTTCCGCCAGTCATTGCCATTTTTCTCTGGCAAGACCAACAAATCAATACTGCTCAAATCCACTATGGTCAATCATACATTTATCCAGTCCTGGAAGCACACAGTCATCCATTTTACTCTCACACACTCCAATCATTGTCCATTTAATCAATAGCAGTCATGCATACAACTATACCACTCCATCCCTATGGGATACTAAACAATGAATGACCATACTTTAAGACTGCAAGGCTACTATCACGCTAAACTGTCCATATTTCAAATCATCACTTAATGTTTTTCTGGCTATTGTCCATACTGTACTAGCATCCATTTTTAAGTATCCATAAAACAATAAGATAATAGAGAATCAAAACTGTGCTACTCATAAATCATTAGGTGCCAAGAAAAGAAGCAAAATGTTGATGTCTGTGTTTTTAAGGTTTTTTAATTTAAATATAAAATTAAATATAGTTTGTGTAGGCAATTTGGTCTAACCAATCTATTCTAATCTTTTACAATCAATCAATTATTTTTCTGATAGATATTAGTTCAGGGTTTAAAATATTTGCTTTTCTGTCACGTGTGTGAGCAGGTATGAGGTAATGCAGTTCTGTTGGCTGCAGCCTGAGCAGAGACCTGTCGTGGAGGAAGTCCATCTACTGCTAAGTTATCTGTGTGCTAAGGGTGCCACTGAGGCTGAGGAGGACTTTGAGCTGCGCTGGAACTCTCTCAGGCCAAGTCTGGGCTCTAACAGCTCTCACAGGACACCTGTACCTGAAGTAGCTTCTTCTACTTCCTCTTCATTTCCTCTACTTGAACACTTCTCTATGGCAGACAGCTTCCAGTCTGAGAATGGTGACGACATATTGACAGTAACTGAGACCAGCCATGGGCTCAACTTTGAGTATAAATGGGAGCAGGCACAAGCTGAGCAGCCCTACTGCTCCTCTTCAGCTAGTGGACCATTGGGAAAGAATAATCCCCATTACCAGGATGTTTATTACCCTCATAGCAACTCCACAGGTAGCTGTAAGGGCGAGAGCCTCCCTCTCGGGGTCTCTCCATCCTACTATGAGTCAGACCATCCAGGGGTGGTTCCAGTGCTGAGTGCCCACAGCCCCTCAGTAAGTAGCGAGTACTACATCCGCATTGAGGAACCAGTTGAGTGCAACATCAACTTAGAAGACACCAATCTTGATTACAGCCCAAGAGTTGAAGCCAGCAACAGCAGCTTGTCTTCAACGGATAGGAGGAGCCCCATTGGGTCTCTGCCAAACACCTACTGGTCAGCAGCTAAAGAATCCATCAGTAATGATTATGATTCAGATAGTAGCCTAAACATGGAGCCACTCCAAAGAAGAGTTCCAAACTCGGTAGAGACTGACCAGTCAGAAACCCATTTTTCTTCTAATGACAGGAACAATTTACAGTGTGAACAGTCACCTCAAGCAGGGCCAGATGTTCATTTGATAAGAGAGTATGGTTCAGACTCTAATCAGCAGAGAGGGTCGGGAAGTCTCTGCCATAGACTTGAGGCAGTACAGGAAAGCCCACTTGGCATTTCAGTCTCTCTCAGTAGTCCCAGCTTGGCATATTGTGATCCATACCTTGAATCTAACCAGAGAACTGCAGAAAGTATGGCCAATGAGGCCTATTATGACATGATGGGCCCCGTTCAAAAGAATGTTCCCAGACCCCACTACATGAGTATTGATATTGATGCCGGTGATGGCCTTCTTTTGGGCATGGGGAGTGCCAATCCAGAAGAAGATGATGATGATCTGTTTTCTCAGAACATGTTGACTAACTGGAACTCCAACCACTCAGCAAACAACAACCGTTTAAGCGATCGTACGCAAGCTGTGGGCTTTCGAGATGCATATCTTGATTTACGTCATCCAACACCCTCTTCTCATGTCGGGAATTTTAAATCAAGAGAATTGGAAACAAGCAACAGTTGTACATATAATTACATAGATTCTCTCAAAGTCCACTCATATATGGAAGCCACAGATAGTACACCCACCACAAGCAACCCTCACACTGACTCAGAGGGTGGTGAGTACCTACATTTATGCCCTGAAGGTACTCAGGATGTTGAATCATCTTCCAAATGTCATTCTGTCACAGAAAGTCAGCATATTTATACACGGCAGAAGAACATTGCTCATAAACATATCAAAAACAATACATCAGAATTACATCTAGGAGGTTACAGCAGAATGAATCCATCAACTCTTCCAACGGATATTGTAGTGACTAAAGACAAAATGTTACTCGAGACAAGGATATCCCCTGCACAAAAAATTAAACTTGGGACAGATGGTTCTGCTGGAGTGTGTGTAAAAATGGTGTCATGCCCTAAGGATCTGTCTAAGAGTGTCTCAGAGTGTAACCTTTTGACAGACAGCAGGATGGTGCCCAACAACTCCAGTATCAGTCTGGTGGAAATTAATGACTGCAGTTATGACTGCACTGATATCCCCTCTGGAGTTCTTACAGATTATCCCTTGGACTATGCAGAGGTGGGCAATATTGAATTGACTCATAGAGCGTTACAGAGGGAGACTGGGTCCAGACACTGTGAGGACACAATAAATCTTGCCTCTAGCAGCAGTCCATGTGAGGCCTTCAGTCCTGATAGTTATCACACACCCATTCAGCCGAAATCCCTAGATAGTGGCTATGACACAGAGAACAATGAATCTCCAGAGTTTATCTTGAAAGACCTTGAAGGGAATCCAGCCCTTAGCACCAGTGTAGAATCAGATGAGTGTGACATGGTGCTCCAGATGGACCTAGATGATGATGTCGATGTAATGCTCCTGCATCCGCCCAGCAGTCATCTACCACTGATCAGCCTTGGTGAGAGGAATCAGTACAGAGACTCTGCTTATTTTTCTGACTATGACATGGAGAATGACAAGAGCCCCAGTGTAGGGGGAAGCAACTTTTTCAATCGCCAAGACGAGGAGGATGTCTTTAGACTCAAAGCAGAAAAGACAGTTGGGAAAGAAGGACATTGCATGGAGAGTGAGAGGGGAAATAACATCTCTGTGCCAAAGGACAACAATTCAGCCCTTCATGCTAAACAATTGTGTCTTAAGACAAATCCAAATCTGTGTTCATCACCTACATTGGTTCCAATGATTTCCATGCTTTCTCCATTTCCTCCAGAGATGGGGGGATGCTTGACCAAGGAGTCAACTCCAGATGAGGGTATTGGGCTGGAATCTGATCATTCTGGAGAGGAACCAAACTCTGAATGCTATTCTTCCACAGTGTCGGAAGGTTCCTCCTCGACACAGGAGGCCTCGGGTGTGGAGGAGCCATCTAACGGAGACACCAGAGATTTTTCCTCAGCAGAGTCACTAGGTGCAGACTGTGTCATAGTAGATTTCAGTGGGGAGATAATCCAAGCAGAAGACCAAGAGGCCTGTAACAAAGTGGACAATACAGAACTTCCAAGGGAAGGACACAATGAGGAAAAGGAAGATGAGGATTCAGTGGAAGAAGGTGGCATAGGTCAAGCTTTTTCAAGATCAAAGCGTGATGATTCCTTGGAGAACATTCTTCCAGCCTTGCCAGAAGACCTTGATGTCCCAGCTCCACTGGGAAATGGAGAGGAGGCAGATGAGGAGGATTCTGAGGATAGTGATGAGTCTGATGAAGAACTTCGTAGCTACAACATTCAGGAGCAGAGTGATGAGAGTGATGACGAGTTCCCCGTGGTGCCTGTCATTGTGAGCGACCGCAGCAGTGCACGGCATCTACGCAGCCTCCTCAAAATGCCCTCCATACTTACACAGTCCTTCTGCGATGAACTGGAGAGCAAGAAAAAAGCGGTGTCATTCTTTGATGACGTCACTGTGTTTCTGTTTGACCAGGTTCGTAGAATTATCTCTTGTAGTTTTGAGGTAGAGCATTAAGTATCATGTTACTTTTTTTTTTTTTTTTGAAAAATAGACTGATTTGTGCAATGCTAATCTGACTCAAAGTTTGTGTCTTGCTGTGTATTGTGCAGGAGAGCCCCACGGGTGAGCTTGGAGACTACAGTTTTCCTGTGGATGCAGAACCTAATGGCCAGGCTTCAGAGGTGGAGCTACCACAACCCCATGATAGGGTCACTGCCCCTGAGGATTCACTAGGAAGGAATTTCCCAGAAGAAAGTGGGTGTTCAATAACAATTCTTCTACATTGATAAGATTTTTGCATTGGTATTACCTCTCATTCAGTAAAATTTCACAAGCCTCTCACCCTAAAAAGGTGGTGAATGTGAGTGGCAAGATGATTTTCCATTGATGCCAAGCCCTTCAACATCAGAACCTGGCTCTGAAGAAATCACCACTCCACCCAACTCTCCCATCAAGTCTCCAGATGAAAAACCAGTACCACCGTTTTCCCGATTTAGTGTCTCTCGTTTCTCCATTACGCATGTGTCTGACTCTGACACGGACTCCATGGGAGGTCAGTTTAGCTCTGCACTTCTTCACATAAACACATTCTTGATATAATTTAGGCATTTAAGGGCTGTGCTAGGTACATTTGAGTTTTGAATTTTGAGTTTTTGCTTTATTCATGGTTGACACTGGAAGTTAACTAGCTCTCTCCTTTCGTCACACAGGTAACAGTGAGAATGGAGCCCAGGAGTAAAGGGGTCATTAACACACTTAATTGAAGAGGTGTTTAGAACCTGTATGGTTTGATTTGGTCTGATCAGACTGTGGGTTCTCATGTATCGCTATCTTTTTGTTGTTTTAAACGTTCTGGGTGAAAGGGTCCTGTCAACCTGATATGCTGTTTGGACACAGTGCCTCATATTGTAGTGGATTAGCCAGCCCCTTCCAAGTGTTCCTAGACAGACGATGGTTGAGTGACAGTCTGTTGAGGATAACAGTTATAAGAACAGGAAAAGAGATCTGTATAACAGAACATATTTATTATCTATGTATTAAAACATGATGTATGAAGATTATAACTTTTTTGCACAATTCAGTATCAGTATCAAGCTGAAAGCATAACTTTTTTCCCCCCACACAACTTGTAGGAAACAATACAGATACAAGGCTGCTCTCGTTTGCTTGTCACGCCCCATATTGTCAATAAGTGATTTAGAGTATGAAATATCTGTCATAGTGCTTTACATGTTTCGGGTTGACCCAATGAGCCGCATAAAATAGGGTGCAGGATGAGACCACCGAAAAATGATATATACTGAGCCCCCTACCATAAGCTGCTCAAAAGTGATATTTTCTATATTTTAACTAAACTTTAGCTCAGGGGTGTTAAGGGTAAGGAACAAAAGTATTAACTATCATGCTTAAAAGTCTTTATACTGTCATGCTGTTTTGCCTTTTTTTTTTTTTTTTTAAATGCTTTCAACTTTCATACAAAAACTACCTGCACTTTAATTATTTGAACCAAGACATCTTTTATACATCTCTTTCCTTATAATCAAGTACATCTAAATCAAGAGCTTATTTATGTCTTATTAAAGTGCAGTTAAATTATTAAAAGGCTAGTTCTTCTCTGGTTAGATCTTTAGTTCCCTAGACTTCAATATCCAGAATATTTTACAGACTACAGTAACACATTACAGTATTTGTTTGCTCTAAGAATGAGTATTGCTGGTGAGCAGGTGATAAACCAGCGATTTTCTTCAACTAGAGGTAGCTTGCATATATAGGACAGCTTGCATATGGGTTATTCCTGTTATCCAGCCATTTGCAAACAATTTAAAAATATGTTTGCTTTTATAATCGGTTTTCAGACTTTCAGAAATATCAAGGCACTTAAACCCTTTAAAACAAATCTCATGTGCTACATTCTGAGTTCAGTCTGATTTAAATCTTTCAAAAAGATCTGTCGAAAACTTTGGCATATCACAGTCGATCACAAGACCCATCATTTGCATCAAACTTGTCATAATGCCTCATGACTTGCAATTTTTGAATGCTTAAATGAGTGCAAGATTTCACAGTTCTGGTAATAATTGTCAGACGATGTAAATTTCAGTCCTTCACATAAAACTATTGTATGACTTCCGAGGAATTAAATAGGCTACATTTATGGGGCTTTTACCATTTTTTAAGCTGTAGCTCAGACATTAAATTGTGAGAAAAATTAAAACGAAAAATTAGCGATTAATGTAATGAGTGAATGACATTTTTTTTTTTTTACGTTTTCAATTTTAAAGGGTTAGTTCGCCCAAAAACGACACTCAAAAAAATTGAGTCATTAATTACTCACCCTCATATCGTTCCAAACCCGTAAGACCTCCGTTCATCATCGGAACACATATTTTTGATGAAATCCGAGAGCTTTCTAACCCTCCACAGACTGCAACATAATTGCCACTTTCAAGGCCCAGAAAGGTAGTAAAGACACCTTAAAAGTTATGAAGCGCCGAGAATACTTTTTGTGCGCAATAAAAACAAAAATATTTACTTTACTCAACATTTCCTTCTCTTCTATGTCAGTCTCTGACAGTGTCTTACGGGTTGGGAACGACATGAGTGAACTAACCCTTTAACTAGTTTTGAGTTTAATCTTTCATCCAGTATGACATGAATGAAAATGCACGGCATAAGAGGAATGACCCCGATGGCGATTCGTTTATTGGTGCTCGTCAGGATCAGAACTTTAGAAAGTCAGTCACAGCAATCAGTCTTGGGCATGAATGCCATTTGCTTCAAATTCAAGACAAGAGCTACAGGAACTGATTTCAGGATTGAGCGAAAAACCAGTGGGTTATCGAAGTCACAGTTGTACACTTCACCTGTGTTACTTTAAGACACTTAACCAAGTCAAAGGAAGAGTGACCATCTCGTCTGTGAACAAAATCTGTTACAAACAATAATGGCAGCTCCTGCAGATCTGATCCTCCGTCTGTGATGAAGCCTCATCTCAGAAGTGTTCTTTTTGTTAAATCCAGTAACAGATAGATGTTCAAAATTATACTACAAAACAATTCAGATGGTCCAGACGGCATGTGGACCTCATGTGTTTCTACAAGGTTCTCTCAATATATTTTGTCCCTATATGATCTGGTGTGTTACACCGAGAAAAGTAATGATATCTGTTTAAATGTAACGTACAGCTGTACCTGTCATGCTCTGCCTTGATTCACTGGAGCCCATACACATTTGTGCCAATGCTGTAAGTCACAATCACTGCACTGTACCCTCGCTTTCTCGCTGTTTGCCTTTTAAGAGTTTTATACTGTGCTGAACCTAGCGGCAGTAGGTACTTTGTCTCATCCAGAGCATCAGTGCTTCATTTGGGTGTTTATGGTTGCCAAAGAGAGGTTAAATGAAAGTGAACTGAGTGTTGAATGTAGCGTTGAGGGGAGAAGTCTGTTGTTACTGCCTCATAGCTGTCAAACCGTATGTCCTCACGACTCATGCCTACTGTACTATTCTAAAAATAAACCAAACTATAGTTTCTACTTGTGCCTGTGAGTTATTAAAGATTCTTCATACATATGCATAAGCTCAATGCAAATACAGTGGGCTCCAAAAGTCTGAACGCACTTTAATTGAATATATAAATTATTCATGTAAAATGAAAATTATTATGCTTTAACGACAGCATCGGTTGAACTCCACAAGTGATGGTCATGTTTTCCAGAGCATGATTTGAGATAAACCAAGCTTGCCAAAGAAAAGAAATTATAGATCTCCGTCATTATAATCTGAAAGTATGGTAGAGATCAGTTTACATTTGCTTTTTTATTTCAGAAAAGACAAGAATGTGCACATACATAAGCAGTTCTCCATAAATAGGAATAAACAGAAAAGCCAAAACAAAAACAAAACATTATAAAATGGGTTTTTAAAGCCGATCAGACAAAATCTCTCCATCGAAGAATCTCACAACGTTCCCACCTTCCTCAAACAATCCAGAGTAGACGCCCTATTATAACACATGCAATTCATATCAGTATCTAATCTAACTGATTTCATATTTTTCCTGTAACAAATCAAAGGTTGTATATACACAATGGCTTTTGTGACTGGTCTAGTTCTTTTTAGTCCCTCATCAGAAACGAACCAAAAGATATATTTACAGAACCTGCAATTTTATATTTTCACTATTATGCAGCAAGTCTATATTTTGATATTTAATAAGCAGTATTGCTCAGTATGTGAAAAAGCAAAAGCAACAGGTGAAGACAAATAAACCCCCTTAAACCTATTAACAGTCATTGAAATTTCTAAGAAACAAAAAAAGAAAAAAGTACAAAAATCAAATAGAACAACAAAATATCACGTAAACGCAAATCCCTTTTACTTACACCAGTGGAGTTACAGATATTCAGAACCGCATTAAGCAACAAAACAGCAGGAAAAGGCACAGTTCCTGTGTCGGTGCTGCTTGCGTTGAGAAATTGCACTATATATTGCATCTAATACACTGTACAGATCTCTGCATAGACAGAGAATTCACAGAGGCATCACTAAAACATTAGCAAAGCATGGTGGTCTGTTTAATATTAATATCAAGAAGAGGCTTCATCAGCTTTCTGAAATGAGTGTTAGAGGCATGTGCCACAAAAACGTTTAGAACTGACAGAAAAAGAAAGGCTTCCCTATAGAACTGCATTTATAGAAATAATATCTACCAATTGCTCACTTTTTTTTTTCTTACATTTTCACATTCATTCAAGTAAAAGATCTCATATTTAAACAGTCAGGCATCAAAAAAAAGAAAAAGAAAAAAAAAGCACATTCAGTTTGTTAACATGAAGAGAGAACCCTTTAGAAAAGCTTTTGAAATACGTGAATTGGTGGTTACAAATACCGATAATTATGTACTGTAGCTACAGAGTACAGATCATTACTCTAATCCTTTCAGGACGCAACAAGCTCTCTCCTCCATGCCCTGTGGGTAAATGCATGTGCTCTGCCTCCACATGCTGTTGCAATGACACAGACAGAACAGAAGAGGGCGGTATAGCGCACAGGCCACAGCGCGGCCCCTCTAGTAGTAGAGAGGAGCGGATCGGTCGTCCATGATGCTTGGCCTGAAGTAGACCTCCAGGGAACGGTCACTAGATAGAGAGGGGGTGGAGAACAAACACGGTCAGTACGCCCGCGACACGGCCCGTGCCAGTGACCCACTGAACTCTACGACATCAAAACATCTTAAAAGTCTACTGCACTTTGATTTGGGAAACAGAAGAAAAAGTACTGCTGAAAGGCATACGGTGATTCATTTGACATATACGTATGAACAGGCATCTGAAGGGTGTTTGGAGCAGGCATGCAAATGGAACAAGACTAGTTACTTCTGATAGAGGCATGCAAGAGTTAGATTCAGGGTTACCTCCAGCGCCAACACCATTTCCTGGCAACCTATGACCTCTCTGGCTGGTACGAACTACAGCTCACACACAAAAAAAAAAAGAAAAAAAAGCCAAGGACCAACCAGAGAGGCAGGTGGCGGCATGAGACGAAACAGTTGTGAAGCCCTACTGTCCCGTTTAAGCCGAACAGCGAATGGGAGTCGAAAAACAAACCAAAAAAACAAACAAAAGAATACAAGAAAGGGCATGATTGGTTTGGCTTAGCAGCGATGGAGGCAGGTGACTTACGGAGGTCCTGCAACACTCAGAACCGGGACAATTCAGGACCAAAACTGGAAGGTAAAGAGAGTCCAGGGGTTTGTACCTGAGATCTCAGCTCAGACCGAGGCTATGCATGGCTACATTTCCACCGCATTCACATGACTGTTAGTGTTGCGTACGATGGCCGTACTGTAGGTTACTGAGCGTTTAGACTGGTCATGGATGACGTCACAATCTTATGTTCGAAGATGAGTACATAACGCACCTCTAGAAATGACATGGGTTCAAAATATAGTGCAAAATGAAAGCAGTTTGCATAGGAGGTCCGATTAGTAAAGAGATGTGTATGGAAAAACAAAACAAAGAACTCTTGAAGAGCACATTTCAAATATCAAATCCCTTCGGTTCTTGAAATAAAAGGCATGCTTGGAAAACTGACACGCATCTCAAATAGATCAGATCTTAGAAGATAAGGTAGAAGTAAAAAAAAGGCGAGCAGGCAAGCACAGCCACAGAAATACACGGACAGGTCACATATTCATACAGACACAACATCATGATGCACAAACACAAACATTACGCTAGATTAGAACTGTGTGCTCTTCAGGTTCGTGAAATGTTTCGGTCTCAAAGGACGGCAACATAACCTCATCTGGATTTTATTTGTGGACGACCTTGTCTTGTCGGCATGTGGGTGCAAAGCCAATAATTTGAATATTAATTTCAGGGTGCAAGATTAATGTCCCGAAATTGTTCATGCCATATGGATTTTTTATATTTATGTATTTTTTCAAATAATATATGAATAAATAACACCATAAAACTTTAAATAAATATCACAATGAAGTTCTTTTCTGCTTAGTTTTTTTTTTTTTTTGTTCAATGCAGAAAATTGTAAATTCAAGATGACAAATTAAAAATCATCAAAAGCTCATTCAAACAAATGTTTATTAATATATATATATATTTATTTCTTCTTTTCGTAAAAAGTCACCATACATTCAAGGTCAATTGTTCACTATTTTCCTCCTCAGCATGCATATTGTGATTGTTACACTGATTTCTTGTGCATTTTACCTAGTTTGTATATTTTCCAAGAAAAAAAGAAAGAAAGAAAAGAAACAAAAGAACATCAACACAGCGAGGACTACACCACAGCTCCAGAGGATCTGTCAGTCAGCATCCTAAAACTGCACGGAAACATACTACAATGGGAATGTTTTAAAGACATGGGCTGTTGGCACTTCAATATGGGCTCAGAATAGGCTCAAATGAATATATTCAACAAAAATATGATACATAAATGTGTAACCCAATTGATATTCATAAAATAAAAGTTCACAAAGGATGCATCAGCATTGTCCAATGTACTGAACTCTCATTTGATTGGCGGAAGTATTCATTATAATACCATTCTGATCCCATACTTTAAGGTGTCTGAGGCAGGATAATGGGGTATTTTTTGGGGGGTAAAGGTTTCTGCTCAGAGCACTTTTCTTTCATGCATGTAGGGTGAGCGGATGGGTGCCGGTCCGGGCGATCGGCACAGTCCCACCCGAGTATTTTGAAGCTCATGCGACCTTCACTCTAGTTTCGTAGGTCCACTCTCATTTGGCACTTGTTTAATGAGGGAAAATTTCGATTTTCATTCGAATCATTCCAATTTCGTCAGTGAATCAGAGGAAAATCTAAGCTGCTGTTTGTTGCGGCACAAAGCGACACAGCCTCTGGACCAGAGGAGCACCAGGTAATACATGAGGGATTCACAAAACGCAAATGCTCTTCAAAAACACACACAGAGAGAGTACACTCTGCACAACTAAACCACAAAGAAGAAGAAGAAAAAAAAAAAAAGAAACATTCCTCATTATGCATGAGGCTCCCATCACATCTGCTTAGAAAAAAACACTCAGCAAGAGCTTCGCAATGAGGAGAGCTGCTCCAAAAGACTCAATTGGCTTTTGGCACTTTTTACATGAGGATGTCATTTTAGAAAACAACCACATAGCAAAACTTGTGCACATGCATGAAAGACGGGAAGTGGTAAGCAGTCTCTTTGGAGTCCACAGCGATGTCATAGCGGCGTCACTACAGGCGAATCAGAGTCCGTAAAGCAGCGAGACGAGCAGTTGGACTGCGTTCCGGTCGTTCTTCTCAGAGTTCCCCCCCGACCCACCACACGCGACCACCACTATCGCCCCGGCAAGACGCAGGGAGGAAGAGAGGACAGAAAGGAGGGATGAGACTGGCCCCTTCCATTGGAGGAGGAGTGTGTGGAGGCAGAGCTTAAGAGGGGGAGGGGCTAAGGGAAGTAGGGGCGTGGCCCCTGTGCTATCCGGATCTGTGTCTGATAGTCTGTCTGTGTTCACACTGTCGAAATCAATTTGCCATCGGAACTGTGGAACAAAGAGAGAAGGAAGCTTGCCAGGTCGGACACATTCAGAGAGAAATGAAGAAAAGACAAGACAGCCACAAATGGGCGGGAGTGAAGTCTGTAGGGGGCTTATTCCTCAACCTTAACAACATGTCTAACATCAAACTAAACAGCCAACTTCAGTTATGAAATGTGCCATGGGACATTTGACAAAGAGATTAAGTTTCATCTCAAAGATATCTTTCTGAATAAAAAATGATTCGGCTTAAATACAATTTACAACAACAATCTTTTGACTTGGTAGTCAAATCGTGTTTACAGTGAGTAATGCACTTACATGTTACATTTATGAGGCAGGGCATTGCGCTGGAAAACCTTTACAAAAGGAAGGCTACAAAACTTAGTTATTCACTCTTATATAAGGCTATTGTAACTTGTTTCTACTGTAAGTGCATTATTGTACAGTTTTGGTTTGCTTTTATAAACTGCGTGATGCTATGAAACTATTTTCTGCAGTCAATAGAGTCAATAGAAGTGAACGGAGTCTGTTTTTAATTGTCAACTCAACTAGAGGCTCCTAGAAACCATGACTTCAGGGCACACAGACTGTGAGCAGCTCTGATCCTGACCTTAATGGATCACACACACAGTGAGGTTACAATGAGGTCAACAACGATGCATTTCACAATCCAACAGCTCGTTCACTCCACTCACGAAAACAGACAGACACACAACCTTCTCTTGTCAAACCATTTACAATTCTCAGATAATACAGGGTTGGTCTCCCAACAAATTTCAGCACTACATTGCACATTTAGCATAAGCAAGCAAGAGCTAAGAAAGGGAAAAATTACAGATATTAACTACTATTCACTAACAGAGGTATAATTAGCAGTACAGTTTTGGCATTTTGGGATCAATTCATAAGACTCTTTATTAAGTGTTGTCATTTCTGTCCATTAAGAGCCGATCTTACCTTGGGGCAAACTGACTGTCATAATCCTCTAGCGCTGGCTGGAATTCGTAAAAACAACATTTCAGTGCGGCTTAGAAGCTTATTTCCAGCTTAGAAGGAAAATATCCAAGCGTGCATCAACACAGTGTATTAAAGGGACAGTTCACACAAACATACTAATCCTGTCATCTCGTATCGCTCCAAACGGAAGGATACATTCAATTTTCACAATGTTTCAATTGTATTTCCTACAATGAAAGCAGATTGTGACCAGGGATTGTCAAGCTCAAAAATAGACAAATAGCACCATAAAAGTCTTCTGAAGACATACAATAATTTTGTGTTTTGTTATTCACTGAACACCTTCCGCTTTGGTGTTGGTCTCAAAAGTAATTTAACAAACCCAAACCAAGCTTATTGGAGAAACGTACCCGTCCCGACATTTCTACAAAATTATATTATGTCGCTTTTTGCACGTTTCACGCAACTTTAAAAGTGAAATGTCCAGTGTGTGGCACAAAAAAGTGTGTACGGCGAGTGGTCGCTAAAACGTTAATCGCATTTGAAAATAACATGCCACCTACACTAAACTTAAAGGGTTAGTTCACACAAAAATGAAAATTCTGTCAGTAATTACTCACCCTCATGTTGTTCCAACCCCGTAAGACTTTCGTTCATCTTCGGAACACAAATTAATACATTTTTTGATTAAATCTGAGAGCTGGATCACTCCTCCATACTAGTCCATAGGCTTCTTAAGGGATCGAAACTGACCGGCCCAAAAGTTATGAAAGACATTGTTAAAATAGTCCAAGTGACTACAGTGGCTCAATCTTAAGTTTATCAAGCGACGCGAATACTTTTTGTGCGCAAAAAAACAAACAAAAATAACGACTTTATTCAACTAATCATTTCCTTTTCTGTTCGGCCGTGATATTTCACGTAGTGAAACTACGCAAAGCTTCTAGGTTGTACGTCACGCATCACACACATGACCAGCGTCGGCCAATAGTGAGCCTACGTGTGACGTGCAACCTAGAAGCTTTGCGTAGTTTCACTACGTGAAATATCACGGCCCACAGAGAAGGAAATGATTAGTTGAAAAAAGTCGATATTTTTGTTTGTTTTTTTGCGCACAAAAGTATTCGCGTAGAAATACTACGAAACTACGCGTCGCTTGATAAACTTAAGATTGAGCCACTGTAGTCACTCGGACTATTTTAACGATGTCTTTCATAACTTTTGGGCCGGTCAGTTTCGATCCCTTAAGAAGCCTATGGAGGAGTGATCCAGCTCTCAGATTTAATCAAAAATATCTTAATTTGTGTTCCGAAGATGAACGAACGTCTTACGGGGTTGGAACAACATGAGGGTGAGTAATTACTGACAGAATTTTCCTTTTTGGGTGAACTAACCCTTTAACCGATAGTGTTAACAAAAGCAAATGTGAGATAAATAGTGTTCTTTGGTCATGAAACGTGTTGGACTCGCGCTTCGCATCCAAAATGCAATGCTGAGCTACAGAGCAAGTTTACTACATCCAAAAAGCCAAACATCAAAATGTAGTTTAGTTTACGCACTGGGGTAAAAGTGTTTTGAGGTCATATCATTGTGCTGTGCAAGGAACGGCCCCAAAATAAGTGTTATTAAATGATAATCTGCCCCTGTAATCAAAATTTGTGTGACAAGAAATAAAAGTTGTTGGTGTTTTACAGCAACTAGCGATCATTTCAGCTGTAAACTGCAGTGAATTGTATGTACAGGTACGTTTTTGGAAAAAATCTAGATAAGCTCACTGGCAAAACGTGCCTCTATGTTGAAGAATTCAGTCAAACTTGTCGAACCAGATGTGATGTGTCAAATCTGAACATGCAGAAACGTGATTGAGATTTGACAGAGATGTGCACAAATCATATGATTTACTTCCATCGCATTTTTTTCCCCTAATCAAAATGCTTTCGGTGTACCAAAAAGTGAAGCTCTTTAAAACAGCTTTTGTGTTCCGCAGAAGAGAGAAAGTCTTGTGTGTTTGAAACAACAAGAGCATGAGTAAACGATGACAGGAATTTCATTTTGTGATGAACAATCCTTTTAATACGAAAATCATGCACGTTAAGAGAGACCCACACCATTAGTAAGCTTTACAGAACAGATTAAAGAAGAGCTGACACAAAGATTACACTTTGAGCAGAGTTTAAAGAGAATTACAGAGAAAAAAATTCCAAGAAAGGA
Source organism: Rhinichthys klamathensis goyatoka (assembly GCF_029890125.1). Classification (NCBI taxonomy): domain Eukaryota; kingdom Metazoa; phylum Chordata; class Actinopteri; order Cypriniformes; family Leuciscidae; genus Rhinichthys; species Rhinichthys klamathensis. The sequence goes on from NW_026606567.1 coordinate 1,226,213, forward strand.
GACTTCGGTGAGAGATTCCTGTCTAATGCTAATACGTATCTGTGTGTGTGTGTGTGAGTGTGTGTGTACCTGTGCGAAGCCTGCCATGCTGTAGGGACGTGGTCGAGTCTGTGTTAGGCTCTGTGCCAACAGTCGGGCAGTCAGACCATAGTCAGGCATGGGCAAAGACATGTCCTCTCGCTCCAGCAGGTTTCCTGTGCTGCTGCTCTTCCCATGGTGAAGACTACAGGATGAAGGTCAGTCAATCAGTCATCTTTACACATGCGATTAACATGTGTTTGTGTTTCGTATCTGGATAGTTTTTCACGGGATTGCATTTACACCTTTATTCAAATGCCTCTCCAGTAGCTTATCATCGTAAAATACAAAATCACCAGTTACGCACACTAATGCTCAAAAGTTGGGGATTTGTAAATTTTTTTTTTTTTAATAAGAATATATATATTTATTTGTTATTATTAGCAAGGATGCATTAAACTAACTGAGTTGTTTATAATATAAAAATATACAACAAATGCTGTTAAATAAATTCAAAACAATACTAAATGCATTTATTAAGGTTTCCACAAAAAAAAAAAAAAATTGAAGCAAACATTTTCAAAATTAATAATGTAATGTTTTCTTAAGCAGTAATGATTTCTGATGGATCATGTGACACTGAAGACTTGAGTAATGACGCTGAAAATTCAGATTTGTCTTCACAGGAATAAAATAAATTTGATAATATACACAAATAGAAAACAGTACTTTTAAATTGTAATACTATTTCACAATATTACAGTTTTTACTGATTTAAGATAAAAAAAACAAATGCAGAGCAGAAGAGACTTCTTTCAGAAACATTAAAAATGTAAAAAAAAAAAATTATTACCGACAACAAACTTTTGTGGTGAGAGTTTTCGTAAATCATTTAATTATTTCTGTCATTTAAAATGTGAAAAATAGTTTTTCAGTAATTTAATGTTTCCTTTCTTTATAAACTCCTCAGTAAATACTTTTATTAGTGATTAGAAGTGAAGAAACAGGAAGAAAAGGTTTTAAAGCGACTTAAATGAGCCAAACAAGATTCCAACCATATTCCAGTGAAATCATTTGATTAATAATCAGATATTGTTGATTAAATCAGGCGATTTAATCAAAGCGCAAGATAACAATATCTGTTTCAAATCGCCAGAGAAGAAAAAGAAAAGCCCAAACCTGCATCCCACTGCTCAGTCAGTTAAAGTGACATACAGTGCGAGATTATTTTCGGTGTTACCTCGTATTCCTTTCGTAACTAATAACAAAAAGATTTGCCTTTTCACCTTCAATGTGGTCAAAATCCATCCCAGACGACTTCCAAAGGCGTTTTCAGTGAACAGATCATGACGTGATATCTGTGCTGCATTTACACCTGGCTTTTAATGTGTGGTCAAGCGCTATCTGATCATGATCCGATCACCGAAAACGTACAGTATGTCAATACCAAATGTAAAGAGAGAAACTTACTTGACTTTTAACTTCTCGCCGTCACTCTCAGGCAGCACTCGAGTGTAGGAAAACGGAAACCAGCCACGCCTGAGAGAAAAGAGCTTTTCTTTAGAAACTTTACGTCCATGAAAGCGGATCAAACAAAATGTAAAAAAAAAAGCATTAGTGGGATATCTTTAACATCTCAACTTACTTAGAAAAATATTCTCCTAAACAAAAAAAAAAGAGATTAAACGGAGACTTATTTATCTCAGATTATTCTCCTGAGAAAAAGACTCTAGTAATCAAATGTATCACTAATTATTTGTATATATATAATATTTAAATACATGCAAATATACAAGGAGTGAGAGAATGTAGAGAAACATGTCTAATGCCACTTCGCAGTCGCTTCTGGGCACTTGGAGATATTGTTGAGATCTCTTTTGAAACTCTAGAGAACACGCATGAGATATTTTTTGGCTCTTTTTCTCAGGAGAACAATCTGACATGAACAGTACAAGGGGCCCAGAAACCGTAGGGATGGTCCCAACGTCTTCTGCAGTGCTTCATGGGATGCAAGATTCATTTAAGACTTTTCATGTTTCCAATCAGCTCTGTTGCTAATGTACAGTATATATCATTGAGCGCTTACATCTTGTTTTTCTCATTCTCCCCGTAGTGCCAGCCGTCCCGAGCCTCTGGCACCAGCAGGGTGATGATGTCGCCTTCAGTGAAGCTGAGCAGGGTGGTGTTGTCACCAGCGGCGTGGGAGAAAATGGCCTGTACGCGAGCGCGTCCGTTCTTCTCCAGTCCAGCCGCCATAGAACTTGACCTAGGCAGAGTGCGTGTCTCTCCTACAGAGCGAACCAACTATTAATAATAATTCTTTCCATCATTTCTTTTATGGAGCTTTTCTCAAACTCAAAAGGACTTTATTTGCCCAAAAGGTTGTGTGGAAGGGTTGGTTACTCTTACCCACAGTGGTCTTGTTTTTAGCGGGCTGAGGCCTGCGGACGGGCAGAGTGTTGGAATAGACGTCGCTGACCTGTCTCTGGGGGTGGCTCTGTGGTTGAGACTGATTCGGTGGGGAGGGCGGTCTTCCCTGAGAGACCCCTCCCTCGTTCCAGTAGTCATCTCCATGGACCCCTGTTGTCCCGTTCACCAGAGACATGCCATCAGGACCCATTAGCCGCTGCAAGCATCAAAATCACCAAGTAAGCGATGCCAGACACTAATGGTCGACCGATAGACACTTTAGACATTCTACTAACTTTAAGTAACTTTGCAACTACATGTCAACTAACTGTCATTAGAGTATCAGTAGACTGTCTGCTTAATATCTGCTAACACTATTTTGATGGTCCTCCAACAGACATTCTACTGACTATAAGTAACTTAGCAACTACAAGTCAACTTATTCTACTAACCCGAAACCGAACACCTAAAAGTCTACTGACACTCTACAGTCTACTAATACTCTAATGAGAGTTAGTTGACATGTAGTTGCAAAGTTACTTATAGTTAGTAGAATGTCTAAAGTGGACTTGAAATAAAGTGGAACCAGTCTTTTACTTTTATTTTGACAGCGCTGTGTGTGAATGCCATCACCTGAGCGTCAGAGCGTCTTATTAGTTTACTGTCTCTGTTTAACAGTCTAATACATTATAACAGAGGTCTTCAACCCTGCTCCTGAGTTTAACAACCCTAATCAAACACACCTGAACCAGCTAATCAAGCTCTTCAGGTGTGCTGAAGCAGGTTAGAATTAACCTTTGCAGGAGTAAACTTTACTGGAGCTGTGTCCGAAATCACCCCCCCATACCGTTAAATAGTGCACTGTTAGAGGGGACAGCCATTTGTAGTGGTGTCCGAAACCATAGGGGACATTATCGATTGCACTCATTCAATCCCACAATGCACCGCAAATAACGAGTGTACAACCGGTGTACGCTCAATGGATAGAGAATACCCATAATGCACTGTGAGAGTAGCGCACCGAATGAATTCCCGTGTCTGATCAGAAGATGGCGCCCGCAGCTGAATCATCCAACCATTCATTTCCAATCTGGCTACAGAGTATCAGGTATAAATTAATTTTTACTTGTTTAATTTTTTTAATTAAAGTTTATACATGCTAGTTTTCATGCTAGTTATACATGCTAGTATCCATGCTAGTTGTTTGCTAGTTTCCAATCTTTTCATCTTACTACTGGAGCTGCCAGTTTGCTAAATTTCAAATGATTATTAAACAGCAAGCACAAACTATGCAAAAGCGGCAGCCCTTCCAGCACAGCCAGTGTCTGAACTCACTCACTCGTTTTCATTCACTCCTTTAAATGGACTACATTAGTGGAGTAATGTAGGGAATAGTTAATGAGGGTATGAGGGGGCGATTTCAAACAGTCTGGGTTCTCCAGGAGCAGGGTTGAAGACCTCTGCATTATTACATTACATTATAAGACAGAACTGTTAAACAAAGATAGTAATTTGTATATGTACAAGTATACCATGTGCATTTGTAGACTGTATAAAAACATGTGTAGTCAGTTAAATAGTGTGATATCGGCCTTCAGCCACCCTGGTCTCTAAGAAATCGGCATCGACCATCAAAAAAATATCAATATCGGTCGACCACTTCCAGATACACACACAAAAGGCTGGGTTTTAAACCAGCAGACAAGGCCACAGACTTCTAAACAAGCTTTGTTATATACGAGTATCACTCAAGCAGCAGCACCAATAGAGCGTTAGTGCATTATGGGTGTAGAGGCACAGTTAACATTGTGTGAGCGTTCTGCTCTAGCGAGGGGCCACTCGACTAAAGCACAGCCTGCAGACATGAGTTTTAAAGAGGTTGAATCATCCTACGCTCAGCTAATGCTGCAGTATGCAAATGAACATTTACTTTTCACATCAGGATACGCGAGGCTTGAAATGCTATTTTGTGTATTCTGACCAACAATCAATCCTTAATGTTGTGAAACAGATGGCAAATATTCTTTACTAACCCCCTGATGACCCATGAAGGCAGCTAGTTCGGGGGGCACGGGCAGCGGTTGTGCTCCAGGAATGGGATCTGAGATGAGAAGGTTGCCCTTGGAGGAGTGCAGAGGGCTGGAGATGAGGGTGCTTGATCCAGAGCTCATCTGCTGGGCGAGCAACATGGCCCTGTCAGGCAGCTTGTTGGGGTCTGCACAGGCCTGTTGCCACACCGGGATCTTCTGGGTTAACAAGTCCTTACCCTACAAACAAGCACCACGGGAAAGATAGGGATTGTTTAGAATGGCATTGGCAAAGCTTGTCCATAAATGGTGTAATAAAATGTATCCGAATGTGTTTGTTTGTGTGAGAGCGAGAGAGAGAGAGAGAGAGAGAGAGAGAGAGAGAGAGAGAGAGAGAGAGAGAGAGAGAGAGAGAGAGAGAGAGAGAGAGAGATGCCAGATGTCCTCTGTTGGCTTTACACCACTACACTTGATGCTCATGTAAAAAAACAAAAAAAACAAAAAAAGAATTGCCATGGTAACGGTAACTGTAGTTTCTGCCAAAACACTAGAGTTACTTTAATTGTTATTGTTACTACAAATTCGTGACTAGATTTTTACACTTTCAGAAGAAAATGCGAGTGGCTGCTTAGACATTTCAATTATGGTTGCAGAGGTTTTCTGAGTGGTTCTCAGTGTTCTAGGTTGTTGCTAGGGTATTCTAATTGGTTTATTGTGTGTTGCTAATGTGGTCAGAATGGTCTTTGGTGTATTGCTAGGGTGCTCCAAGTGGTTGATAAAGTGTTTTGGGTGTGTTCTGATTGGTTTTTAGTGTGTTGCTAATGTGTTCTGAGTGTTCTTTAGTGTGTTGCTAGGGTGTTCTGAGTTATTTTTATTGTGTTGCTAGGTTTCTAAGGTGTTATAAGTGGTTTATATTGTATTGCAAATGTATTCTGAGTGTTCTTTGATGTATTTCGATGGTGTTCTGGGTGGTTTTTAAGGTGTTCTAAATAGTTATTTGGGTTGCTGGGGTGTTCAGTGATAGTTTTGAGTGTGTTGCCAGTGTTCTGAGTGTTTTTAATGTGTTGTGGGTGATTCCCAGGGTATTCTGTGTTGTTTTTATTATGCTGCTATGATGGTCTGGGCGGTCTTTAGGGTTCTCAGAGGTTGTTTGTGTGTTGTTAGGGTATTCTGAGTGATTTCTAGGGTGTTTTGACTGGTTTTTGTGCGCTGCTAACGTGTTCGGGGCCATTTTACGGTGTTGGTGTGGTTTTTTGAGAATTGTAAGGTTCTGATTTATTTTTGGTGTTTGATGTTCAGGGTCATTTTAGGCTGTTCCAAATGGTTGTTTGAGTGTTGTTAGGAAGTTCTGAGCGATTTCTAGGGTGTTCTGACTGGTTTGCAGTGTTTTGCTAGGATGTTCAGGGTCATTTTAGGCTGTTCTGAATGGCTGTTTGAGTGTTGTTAGGAAGTTCTGAGCGATTTCTAGAGTGTTCTGACTGGTTTGCAGTGTTTTGCTAGAATGTTCAGGGTCATTTTAGGCTGTTCCGAGTGGTTGTTTGAGTGTTGTTAGGAAGTTCTGAGCGATTTCTAGGGTGTTCTGACTGTTTTGCAGTGTTTTGCTAGGATGTTCAGGGTCATTTTAGGCTGTTCCGAGTGGTTGTTTGAGTGTTGTTAGGAAGTTCTGAGCGATTTCTAGGGTGTTCTGACTGGTTTGCAGTGTTTTGCTAGGATGTTCAGGGTCATTTTAGGCTGTTCCGAGTGGTTGTTTGAGTGTTGTTAGGAAGTTCTGAGCGATTTTTAGGGTGTTCTGACTGGTTTGCTGTGTTTTGCTAGGATGTTCAGGGTCATTTTAGGCTGTTCCGAGTGGTTGTTTGAGTGTTGTTAGGAAGTTCTGAGCGATTTCTAGGGTGTTCTGACTGGTTTGCGGTGTTTTGCTAGGATGTTCAGGGTCATTTTAGGCTGTTCCGAGTGGTTGTTTGAGTGTTGTTAGGTTGTTCTGATTAATTTCTAGGGTGTTCTGACTGGTTTGCGGTGTTTTGCTAGGATGTTCAGGGTCATTTTAGGCTGTTCCGAATGGCTGTTTGAGTGTTGTTAGGAAGTTCTGAGCGATTTCTAGAGTGTTCTGACTGGTTTGCAGTGTTTTGCTAGAATGTTCAGGGTCATTTTAGGCTGTTCCGAGTGGTTGTTTGAGTGTTGTTAGGAAGTTCTGAGCGATTTCTAGGGTGTTCTGACTGGTTTGCAGTGTTTTGCTAGGATGTTCAGGGTCATTTTAGGCTGTTCCGAGTGGCTGTTTGAGTGTTGTTAGGAAGTTCTGAGCGATTTCTAGGGTGTTCTGACTGGTTTGCAGTGTTTTGCTAGGATGTTCAGGGTCATTTTAGTCTGTTCCGAGTGGTTGTTTGAGTGTTGTTAGGAAGTTCTGAGCGATTTCTAGGGTGTTCTGACTGGTTTGCAGTGTTTTGCTAGAATGTTCAGGGTCATTTTAGGCTGTTCCGAGTGGTTGTTTGAGTGTTGTTAGGAAGTTCTGAGCGATTTCTAGGGTGTTCTGACTGGTTTGCAGTGTTTTGCTAGGATGTTCAGGGTCATTTTAGGCTGTTCCGAGTGGTTGTTTGAGTGTTGTTAGGAAGTTCTGAGCGATTTCTAGGGTGTTCTGACTGGTTTGCAGTGTTTTGCTAGGATGTTCAGGGTCATTTTAGGCTGTTCCGAGTGGTTGTTTGAGTGTTGTTAGGAAGTTCTGAGCGATTTCTAGGGTGTTCTGACTGGTTTGCGGTGTTTTGCTAGGATGTTCAGGGTCATTTTAGGCTGTTCCGAGTGGTTGTTTGAGTGTTGTTAGGAAGTTCTGAGCGATTTCTAGGGTGTTCTGACTGGTTTGCGGTGTTTTGCTAGGATGTTCAGGGTCATTTTAGGCTGTTCCGAGTGGCTGTTTGAGTGTTGTTAGGAAGTTCTGAGCGATTTCTAGGGTGTTCTGACTGGTTTGCAGTGTTTTGCTAGGATGTTCAGGGTCATTTTAGGCTGTTCCGAGTGGCTGTTTGAGTGTTGTTAGGAAGTTCTGAGCGATTTCTAGGGTGTTCTGACTGGTTTGCAGTGTTTTGCTAGGATGTTCAGGGTCATTTTAGGCTGTTCCGAGTGGTTGTTTGTGTGTTGTTAGGAAGTTCTGAGCGATTTCTAGGGTGTTCTGACTGGTTTGCGGTGTTTTGCTAGGATGTTCAGTGTCATTTTAGGCGGTTCCGAGTGGTTGTTTGAGTGTTGTTAGGTTGTTCTGATTAATTTCTAGGGTGTTCTGACTGGTTTGCGGTGTTTTGCTAGGATGTTCAGGGTCATTTTAGGCTGTTCCGAGTAGTTGTTTGAGTGTTGTTAGGTTGTTCTGATTTATTTCTAGGGTGTTCTGACTGGTTTTTTAGTGCGTTGCTGGGATGTCCTGAGTGTTTGCTAAGGTGTTTTGAGTGTTTTAGTCTATTGCGAGGATGTTCAGGGTGGTTGCTAGGGTGTTCTGAGTTATGTGGCAAAGTTCAACTTCGGGTTAAGAGGTTTGAAAAAGCCCTAACCCTAAGGGCATCGACCGTTTTTGACCCTGCACATTTGCACAATCCTTTCAACATTTAATTCACCTCACGTCATTATCATAGCAGTTGACTGTTGTTGATTCTGAGCAACTGCTAATGGGTCTCTCACATCTCGGACCACTTACAGTACAGCTCACTGCAGTGTGGGTGAGGGGGGCCTTCGTCTCCGTCCTACCGCCCACTCCTGGTGACTCACGCACACAACACACTCACAGCTCCCGACTCCACCACACTCGCTCTCTCTCTTTCTCTCTCTTCAGCGCGCCCTTTCTGAACTCTTCCCACACACGCCTCCATACTGATTAGCTACTGGACAGGATGTTCTTGAAAACGAAAGGCTTTTCTCCGCCCCTCCCTACAGCTTCAACAACGTTCCCAGAAGACATCACCACACGTCTAGTCCATGATCAGGGTTTACGGTTTAGTCAGAGCAAGTTATACAATAGTATATTACACAAAATAGCCACGTGCAAGCATCTCTTCAGCACACACAAGTATACAGATGTAAAAATGAGCATTTAAGTAGATTGCATATGGGCTGGGACCACCTGCAGATCTAAATAACTGCTCTACATGCAGTCTGGAGTTACAATGATGATGTTTTGCCGTGGGGAAGTGGCTCCGTTATTACAGATAATTGATATGTCCAGAAATGGTGTGCATTATTTCACAGGCATCTTTGGAACACAGACAATTGCAGGGGAGAATAAATCTCATCTTCGCAATAAGCCCAAACAAACTGTGCCCAATGGAGACTGTAGTGAGGGGTGATCTTTGGGGATTGCCATGGCAACTGCTGCTGCCTTCAGCCATATTACAGGAGAGACTGTGAAAGTGCATCGGTGGTGATGCGGTCTATCTTGTACGGCAAAGGAAAAAGCATCTGGGTCTCACCTTGCCGTGGTAGGCACTGCTGTTCTTGGCCACGGCGCACTGACGGTCCACCAGGAAACAGTATCTCCTACGTTCCTCTGAAAGTGCTGTTTTGTAGCCCTCTGCGATGAAGGATTCCAGCTCACTCTGTTTACTGCTGATGGTCTCAACAAACTGCGGAAGATAAAAGAAAAAACAAATCGTTTCTATGGTGATCATACAAAGGCTTGAATTTAAGGTTCTTTAAATGTCCTTTTGACCTTCCTAAAGAACCATTTTTTGCTGTGTAATGTCCTTAAGATGGCTTAATGGTTCTTTTTGTTGTCTCTTCTGCTCACCAAGGCTGCATTTATTAGATCCAAAAAAATTAAATTCATTAAAAATCCAGAAAAATCCAGAAAAAACAGTAATATTGTGAAATATTTGTACAATTTAAAATAACTGTTTTCTACATGAATATATTGTAAATGTAATTTATTCCTGTGATGTCAAAGCTGAATTTTCAGCATCATTCCTCCAGTCTTCAGTGTCACATGATCCTTCAGAAATCATTCTAATATGATGGTTTGATGCTCAGGAAACATTTCTGATTAGTATCAATGTTGAAAACAGTTGTGCTGCTTCATGTTTTGATAAATATAATGTTCAAAAGAAAATAATTTATTTGAAATCAAAATCTTTTGTAACATTACAAACGTCTTTACTGTCACTGCGGTCACCTTGCGGAATAAAAAGTATTAATTTTGAACGGTATTGTATATTAAAGGATTAGTTCACTTTAAAAAAAACTTTTGCTGATAATTTACTCACCCCCATGTCATCCAAGATGTCCATGTCTTTCTTTCTTCAATCGAAAAGAAATTAAGGTTTTTGATGAAAACATTCCAGGATTTTTCTCCATATAATGCACTTTGCTGGGCACCAAACGGTTCAAGGTCCAAAAGACAGTTTCAGTGCAAACTGCAAACTGTTCAAAGGGCTTTAAACGATTCCAGACGATGAATAATGGTCTTATCAAGCGAAACGATCGGTCATTTCAAAAATAAATAACAAAGTTTAAGTTTAATAATGTCAAATGCTCGCCTTGCTCTGTTCTGTGATGCACGTTCATGACTCTCCTGTTCGAACTCGTTCATCAAAATGAACAAATCTTTTTTCGAGTCATTTGGTTCATTTAACGAATGAAATGAACGAATTGACTCGGAAAAAGATTCGTTCATTTTGATGAACGAGCTCGAACAGGAGAGTCACACAGAACAGAGCAAGGCGAGCATTTGAGCTTATAAAACTTAAACTTTGTTATTTCTTTTTTAAATGAGCGATCGTTTCGCTTGATAAGACCCTTATTCATCGTCTGGTGTCGTTTAAAGCCATTTGAACAGTTTGCAGTTTGCACTGAAACTGTCTTTTGGACCTTGAACCGTTTGGTGCCCAGCAAAGTGCATTATATGGAGAAAAATCCTGGAATGTTTTCATCAAAAACCTTAATTTCTTTTCGACTGAAGAAAGAAAGACATGGACATCTTGGATGACATGGGGGTGAGTAAATTATCAGCAAAAGTTTTTTTAAAAGTGAACTAATCCTTTAATGAGTACAAAACAAACACTCATCCACATTCGCTATAGCAGCCAGGAATTTCTTTAAAAAAAGTCACCTTTTGTGCTCAACAAAGAAAATTAGGAAACGAGTAAATGATGAACTATCCCTTTAAAAACGTTCTCGCTTGGCATCAGGCTGTGAAACTCGTTTTTGGTACTGATTAAAACTCGAGAATGAAGAGAATTTGGCAAATAATTGATAACAATAGTGTGCAGGTTCTCTATTACGCCTTACAAAAACTATTGCGACAGTTCCATGGTACTGAATGATTATATTCATGCATAATGGCACTACAAAATTGGTGCTTTTTAGTGCTGTTTTGTCAGTGACTGCTCTAGAGTCTAGATTAAAACATGAGCAGGAGTGCTGTGAATATATGAATGTGTTTTAGATATCTGTGCAATAGTTTTTCTAATGAATACTAAAATGATCTCGTCTCTACCCGCTCTCTGCTGATTGGTCGATAATCACCTTGCCATCTCCCTCTCACACATCCCCAGCGGGAACTCTCAGCTCCCGGAAATGTCAGAACCGTTACAGAACTCATTATCTCAACACATCCAGGTGTTTTAGTGCCCTATTCCAATTTACCCACAACAGGACGAGGGGGACTTCCCATCACTCACTGGTATCATCGTGTATTCAGTTATAGTGGCCTGAATGAAGCAAGTGATGAGGAAAGCATTATAATGAGAAAAGTACTTCAGACACCATCAAGAATCAATGATGGGAACTACTTCCAAAGGGAAAAAAAAAAACGGACTCAGAGGGAGTGAAACGCTGATGAACAAGTCAGACTCAGAAATCTAATGGAGCAGACAATCTCCAACGGTCACACAGCGAAAGCTCGACTGCGTTCAGATGAAGATTGGGATGTAAAATTAATGGGTTGTAAAACCAGCAGGAGAGAGTTTTATAGAGAGATTTGATGGTCTTCCATCTACTTTGTATCCAGTGGACTGAATTATCTGAAAGAAGAGCTTGTTGAAGAGAGTATTTACTAGATTGAGTATCCGCAAGATAAAACACAACCTTTGTTCACGCCACTGCCACAAAATGCAAGGTCCTGACTGAAGTGAGTACATGCAGTGTGAAGTTATTACCACAGGTTGGCGCTAGTTTTACACTGATGGCTACTGGCTTACATGTGTTGAGGAACAACAGAAGATTGCATTAAAGACAAAATAAGTGTAAGTGTTGTGGCTTTTAGTCATTGTCTGTCATCTATATGCTAATGTAATCCAAAAAGTAACTCGTAACAGATATATGCAGGGTTTTTCCTGGCTCGAAACGAAGCGGAGGTGGTACCATCCTGATGATGTGCACACATGCACTTGTGCCGTGCCTTCAACTGCCCAAAGCAAACATTTTGAAAAATGAAAAATAGGAGGCTGGAATGTTTTGCCTCTGGTTGTGCACAGTGTAGATGAAAACAAAGGCTTTACAGCAATGTTTAACGACCTTATGTTATGTTTATGTTCAACTACACTGCAAAAGGGACCCCCCTTTAGCTGTTAAAACAGCTGCCTTTTACAAGCAATGTATTTTAGGTTTTCTAATAATTAGATGGTTTAAGAAAATTACAATTATCAAGATAAAGAACATTCTACAAAAAGCTAACCTGTTGAACATAAAGTAATTAAATACAACATAACCGCTAAAAAGGGCCATTTTGCAGTGGAGTTGAACATAAACAACATAAGGTCATGAAACATTGCATTAAAGCCATTTTGCATTCTACACAGTGCACAGCCAGTGGCAGAACATTTCAGCATCCTATTTTTCATTTTATAAAACTTCTTTAACCACAAATGCTCGTCTTGCACTAGCTCTGCGATGCGCCACGCATTACTTAATCACGTTGAAAGGTCACGCGTGACGTAGGCGGAAGTACCGACCTAGATGTTTACAAAGCGAACGTGCAAAGACTAAGTCAATTGCCATTTACAAAAAAAATTAAATAAATAAAAGGTAAAACAACGATGTCAGACGATTTTAAAGTTGGAGGAGAAAATGAGATGGAGTTTTTCGCCCTACCCTACATTTTTGAACCGGAACACGCGTGACCTTTCAATGTGATTACGTAATGCGTGGCGCATCGCAGAGCTAGTGCAAGACGAGCATTTGTGGTTAAAAAGTATATATATATACCGTAAAACTTCAAATAATATTCCCAAATCGTCGAACTGTACCGGCTTGTATTTGAGACAGGCGTCTATATGAGACAGGCCTTTATAATTTAGTGTTGAGATGTTGTTCATTGAGTGTAGGCCTAGAGTCTCTAATCTCTAAAAATCCCCAAATGCTCCACGTGAAACTTCCGACCTTTTACTATCGCGTCAACTGATTTTGATTAATATGCGCGAGGGAGAGAGACCAAGACAGCGCTCGTGTTGTTTGAAGACGTGAGAGTGCGCGCGCATGCGCGCGGCCGGAGCGCTCTCTCTGCTCGTAACGCGCCCTGTCAAGCGCAGCAGTCATTCTATTTTACATCACTCACCGATCAAAAAAGGCTTTGGCGGGACAAACATTTGCGTTGGCGGCCACCAAAAAGCGGACGATCTGACGGTTTTAGAAGATTAAATACAACCCGAAACTAAAAAACAGACCCGGCCTCTATTTGAGACCAGCCTTTATTTTCCCAAACCTGCAGCCACACCAGGCGTGTAAAAGAGACAGGCGTCTATTTGGGACTCGGCTATTATTTGAAGTTTTACAGTAAATATATATATATATTAGTGCTGTCAAACGATTAAAATATTTAATCGTGATTAATTGCATCAATGTCATAGTTAACTTGCGATTAATCGCAATTAATCGCACATTTTTATCTATTCTAAATGTCTCTTGATTTCTTTTTGTCCCATTATTTTTTCTCATTTTAATGCTCTTATCAACATGGAAAAGTGGATCGGCTTGCTTTGTGCAAATGTTTTTTATTGAAAACAACATTGGCATATACAGTGTTCAATTCCACACTAACATTCTCACTTGGAGCAAATAATCTCTCACACAATGTAACACTGTCCATCAATAAAAGGGTGAAAGAAATACTGACGAGGTCCTGATATTGACGAGGGGGCGGAGAATTCGCATCAGCTGTGTGTGTGTGTGTGCTTGGCCATCATCAAGTGGTGTTTCAGACTGGACGTGCTGCGATGATGATAGCTCAGTTCACAACGACAAAAAACACAGATCACTTTGGTCTTGTCAATGGGACCATTTGGCAACTTTTTAAAAGTAAACTTTCAATTCAGAATCTTATTGGCATCCATTTTGGCATCTCGCGCTCGTCATCCACTCAAAACGTAACGTTAACCAACTATTTGGCCAGCTCGCAAGCCCAAACAAGTGTGTGCGGCGTGCCTGTTGTTTTGTTTCCGGTCTAGCTAGATCCGCTTGCGCTTTGGTCGACGAAGCAACAAAACGTCCTCGCGCAGCGCAAGCCATTGAAATGAACGGGTTTCATAGCGCAGCGCAGCGCCGCGCATGCCGCGTCCTGTTGCAAAAGCATGTGAAAAAAACTACAAAGTTTGCTAGGCCAAAAAGACCGTTAATCACGCGATAAAAAAAATAACGCTGTTAAAATGGGTTTACGTTAACGCCGACTAATAACGCGTTTAACTGACGGCCCTAATATATATATATATATTATCATTATTTTTTAAAAAAAATTATTTATTATTTTTTTGAAAATGATAGATCGTTTGGCTAGATAAGACCCTTATTCCTCGGCTGGGATCGTGTAAAGCCATTTGAAGCTGCATAGAAAATGCAATTTGGACCTTCAAACCGTTGGTTCCCATTGAAGTCCACTATATGGAGAAAAATTATTTTCGACTGAAGAAAGACATGAACATCTTGGATGACGTGGGGGTGAGTAAATTATCAGGAAATTTTTATTCTGAAGTGAACTAATCCTTTAATTCTCTATGCAGGAAAAACCCTGGATGAATGTATTTAAATAGTACTGTCTTTTTTTTTCCAGATAAAATGGGACTACAAGTATTTAAAGGGTTAGTTCACCCAAAAATGAAAATTCTGTCATAATTTACTCACCCTCATGTTGTTCCAAAACTGTAAGACTTTCGTTAATCTTCGAAACACAAATGAACAATTTAAAAATGAAATCTAAGAGATTTCTGTCCCTCCATTGAAAGTCTACGCAACTACTGTACCACTTTGACGCTCCAAAAAGTTAATAAAGAAATCGGAAACTAATCCATATGAATTGAGCGGTTTGGTCCACATTTTCTGAAGAGAGACTATTGTTCTATATGATGAACATATTGCCATTTATTCACATATAAACATTCATCAACTCACACATCAGTTATGGTAAACGGAAGCTCACGCATGCTTGCTTGATGTGTGAGAACCAATGAGACTCATTCTCATGAGTTACACAGCAACCAATGAGGTCTGTTCTCACGCATCAAGCAAGTACGGTTGATCAGTTTATGTTCGCTGATCAATATGTGAATGTGCCTACCGTGTGTTGAAGTTTTTCATGTGTGGTTTCATATTTAGGTGACTTACATCGACGGAGAAATGAGCTGTGTGTCACTTGAAGGTTTTAGATCCACTATCCTCCACCAGAGCTGTTCCCTTCAGCTTTGTGTTTTATGCGTGACTCAAATTGCTCCGCTCTCCACTCAGATGTAAAAGCTGCTGTCAGTTAATGAATATTTGACGGATGAACTTGTGGCTGGATTGGACTCTTGTCGTATCAAAAGTAACATTTCTATTTTATGGACGTCGCCTTCTTTGATATTACTTTGGTCACTGTCGCTATGGTTACCGGTAAGAGAATACGGGCTTAACTCCCATTGCACATTCATAAAGACTGTATTCAAATTTCAAGACGCTATTGCAAGTTGCTGTTTGAACAGGATATTTCAAGAGTCACACCTGTAACTAATTAAATGCCGTTGTCAATCCCAACTGACAGTGTGAACGTAGCCTTAATGAGGGAGGGCAAATTAAAGATCAGAGCTCTGCATGACTGGTGAATGGAATAAAAACATAAAACCTTGTTCAAAACCCCTTTATACTTGCATAATGTTACATATTTTCAAGCAAAACGATATTTGCAGACAAAAAAATAATTAATTGAGAAGGATAAAGGGTACATTTTTTAACTTTAAAGGAAGATTCCTGCCTTGTAGAATAATGCATCAATCAGACATGTGGACTTGCTTTACAGCCTTCAGAGTAAAAATACAGATACAACTCTACTATGAGTCAGAGTACTGCAGTGTGAAAGAGATACGGTGATGTACGACAGCACAGGTGGTGAAATGAGGAAAAGCGCAACGGAAACATAGAACATGGGGAATGAGTGTTTGATGAAAAGATGCATTAGAGGTCATGACAGCAGGCGGCCGCGTGGACAGGCATGACGCGGGTGACAGGCGTGCTGATGGCGTGATCGATGGAGAAGGCAGGACCCTTCGTTTGATATATGGAAGCTGTCAGACCTAATCAATCAGCCGGTATGACAGATGTTACACAGGTCATGTGACTTTAGCACATACGCTCTAGTTATTGATGGAGAAAGTGGAGAGAATTGCTGCACGGTATACTGGTGACACAGTAAGGTTTTAGTACCCGTGCCTTGATTATTTATTATCATACTGAATACTCAAATAAAATTAATCCAAAAGTATGATACACCACCATTCTAAAGTTTTGGGTCGGTAAGACTGTTTTACTAGCCTGGATGCCAGCCCGAACCCCGCCCACAACATTTTTTGGTCGGGAAGTTCGGTCTGGACTCGATCCATTGAGGAGTAATTATGATCGGTTCAGAATTAGTCGGGCCAATCAAATTGCCAGGGCGGGCTTTATACGATGATGGACAGATGATCTGCAGTTACGTAAGCATCACGTTATCAAAGAGCGCTTGGGTTGAACTGGTTTCCCTCAAAGATGACTGCAGCTGGAGAACTGAGATGTATAGATTCAGGCATCGCGTCTGTTGTAAAAGAAATCGACAGCACATTCATTTTAAAAGACGAACAGAGAACTGCAATCAAGGCATTTGTCGATCGGAAAGACGTGTTTGCCGTCCTTCCTACGGGATTCGGCAAAAGTTTATTTTATCAGCTGGCTCCGATGGTCGCTAAGAAGATGGGACGCAATGAAAGCCCCTTGGGGTCGTTGTGGTTTCTCCTTTGGTCGCACTCATGGAGGACCAAGCAAAAGAAGCAACACTCATTATTTTACTACTACTTCCAGTGTGCGTGCAGTGCTCTGATTGGTTGTAGGTCTATCCAATTGAGTGCAGGTCTATCCAATTGAGTGCAGAGTTTTTTTTTCTTCCTGGTTCGGTTAAGACACGCCTCATAATCAAAGCCCTATGGAGCAGTATCAGACTCACATTCTGACTAGAATATGTGTATGACGAAGTCAGGCTACTGTTTTACTCAAAGTTGAACATTTCTCAGCGTCCAGAAACAAAAATATACCAAGCTGTTTTTCCAAAAACATTTTTTAAATATCTTCCCGACCCCAATCAGAACCAAATTTGAAGCAACCTCATCTCTCTTGCCAAAGGGAGGCTGCAGTTCCAACAACATGTTACTTTAATTCGGAGAACAAGAAAAACTCACTAAAAACAGCCATGTTTTACTCTGGGACATGCCGAACCAGTCCAGCTCAACCTTTATTATGACACAAGGAACATTACACTAACAAGTGAAACCCGAAGACACGTGTACCGCAGGGAAATTCCAGATACAGTTATTGTTCTGCTCGTGTTAGTGTCAACAATATCACAAATTCCTCTCCACAAAGCAACAGCTATTTCAACGAACTGCTCATCTAAAATGAATACCTTTACAAAACCACACTAAAGCAGTACTTTCATGTTAAAAGATTAATTATTCAGTGTCATGATGTGTATCAAAGTACCATGGTATTTTTACAGAATGTTTTTGAAAGGGCATAGTTTCCTCCCACCATAGTTACAGTTATTGTTTTTGAAAACGTGGTATTTTATCCAAGAAACTGCAGTATCTAATTGAACAGGAAAAGAATGAAACCTCCAAAAGTGTTTGCCAAGATGACATTTCCAAAGAAAAAAACCCAACACCGCGTGCACAACGTGGCATAAAATATACTGTGACATTATGACATTACCTTATACACCTTCTAAGTTCTGGGATGTGTGAGTTTTTTATTTTATTTATTGTCAATAATATACTTCAAATCAGCAAATTATGCATCATAAATTTAGCTTATTTTGCTCAAATCACACTAAAAAACAAACAAACACAAACAGTATTTTCTGGTCCAGCTGGAATGCATGTTATCTTGAGTAACAAACAGGTAATGCATATCAAAAAGACAATTTGATTTTTTAACCCAATAAATCATACTGTATCATATTTGATATGCAAAATTCCAAGGCCTTTAAATGATCAGTTTTGCTGAAAAACTGATAGATTGTTTTGGAACTCAGGCAAATGATGACAATGAAAACGGAGCCCAAGGGGTGGAGGGTCGAGGCGCAGCTGATGACTCGGAAGTCCGAGGCGGAACCAGAGGGACGACTGAGCAAGGTGGAGCCATAGGGACAGAGGGTTTGGAGTCTGTTCGCGATTGTGTTCCTGGGGCAGGGGGTTCACCCTCCTTGTGGCACTGGTTGCACCGCCCTAAGGATGGCCCTGATTGTGGCTCTTCAGTGTGTTCATGTTTTTACTCACGGATGTCTGACCTCGACGGACTGAACAGAAGAAATGAACCGGAGAATTTATCCATGTTCAAGAAGGCGGAGCCTCAGAGCCACACCCACCTATTACATCATCACCACAGACCAATGGTAGTTCGAAGGTATTTACCAGCCTGTTTTAAACGCCCGAAACGAACTTTGTTTTGCTCAGATTAAAAAAAAAAAAATGACGTCACACCAGTTTGTTCTTCGAATTTCCCAGATATATATCAAAGCCTTAAAAACAGTAGAAGCTGGGGCCCACTAGGGGGCCTCGGTGAACTACCTGGTGGGACCTAACAGTGTGCATCTTAAAATGATTTAAATGTAGAAATTTAAAACTCTAAAAAAAGATGTACAACATTAAACTGAGAAGTAGTACCAGAGGTACATATCAGTATTAGGGGACAATGTGCTGTTTGCTGCAAATATTCAGCTAAATAATTCCTCATTATAGGATTAAGTCATTTTCATAAATTGCCCGGCATTTGCAGCTTTAGAAAAGTCTTTTTTGGACCCTGGCTGTGTGCTGGATGGGAGGTTGGAATCCCTCTACTGTATGTCTAAAGCAACACTCGCGTGCTGTACAGTAGCCTACAAAGCCCTCTCTAACTTAAACGCTTCCTGCTGGGTGTCCCGCTGCGTCAGCCTGATATAGCCGCAGCTCCACTCGTTCCTCTGACATCAGCAGTCCTTCATCCAGTGGCACAGCAGCTTCCTCTCCAGCCTAGCAAAGCAACAATCCCTGGCTCTCCCAAGATGACTCTCACAGAGTCATGTGCGCTAACCGCGCGTGCAAGTAGATACGCTAATTGCTTTCCCTGAACTCGCCGAGGAGTCCACACCATTCAGAAGCATGACACGTCTGTTAACGTGTGATGTTACAGCGAGCGGCGTAGACCTCCGCCGAATCTCATATCCCTCCCGCTGTAACTCAGACCACTCTACCGAACTGAATAATTAGCTAATTAGCATCTTCAGAGGGACTTCAGCGACTAATTATTTCAGCAGCAACAGGACGAGGAAAAAACGAAGAGAGGATGGAGGTACAACAGAGTCGAGAGCGAGAAAAACCGAGTGCATAAACAGTTGTTTGAACACGCTCAGACAGAGCAGTCAAGTCATGCCTGTTCATGGAGCTTTTCCAATGAATCACAATCCGTGAACCTCCAAACCGCCATCACTCTCTAAGCGATAGTGCCGTGATTTACCGTAATATGGATGAAGTATCTGCATTTGTGTGTGTGTGCGCACTCAGACTTTGCTTTATGCGCCCCTGGGGCTCTCGACTAAATCAGTTGACTTTTCCTGCTCTCGCTCAAGGCCACATTTACATGAAAAAAATGAGTCTGAGGTACAAAATGAGAGCAGGTCTGTTCTTTGGACTGAAGCAGGTTTTCAGAATCGATCTTTTAGAAGCTCAGAAAGATAAATAACTCATTATATATCATCTAAATGCGTAATTATACAACTTGTGATCTGATTAGCAGTGTTCATTGTCGTTGTTAAATGCAGAGACACACTTGTGACCAAACATTATATATTAATGTGGCATGTGACTCTGTTGCTTGGCAACTGTGAGGGCCGAAACTCTGCGCAAACTGTTAATCTTAATACATCAAACTACTAACTGAACATCTGTGACTGCTGTCATTTTATTAAAGCAATGAGCCGTAGTGTGTAACAGTGATTTTACCAAGGGTAAAAGGTGTTCTTAAACATGACAATAATTGCTTTATTATGCCACAGATCTGATTGGATGAGACTGATTGGATTTACTTTATTTTAAAGTAAAGTAAATAAGGTAAAATAGCTGTGACTCTACATAAGTCGAATTCTACACTTCTGTTTTAAAGTTTGGGGTCGGTAAGGTTTTTTAATGCTCACCAAGGCTGCATTTATTTGATAAAAAAATAAAGTAAAAAATACAGTAATATAGTGAAATATTATTACAATTTAAAATAACTTCTCTATTTGACTATCTTAAAATGTTATTTATTACTGTGATGGTAAAGCTGAAGTCTTCAGTGTCACATGCAGGGTTGCCAGGTCTGCGCAACAAAAGGAGCCCGATGGTCAATGAAAAATAGCAGAAAACTGACACAAAGCCACGGCAACAATTTAAAAGTAGCGCAATTTCACAGGAAAACCATGGACTTGGCAACACTGGTCACATGATCCTTCAGAAATCATTCTAATATGCTGATTTGATGATTGATTGACAATTAAGATTGATATGCTCAAGAAACATTTAATTATCAATGTTAAAAAGTCAAATAAGTTTTCCTTCCCATATTTTGCAATAAACATAAAATACATTGTTTCTACATATGTTATATATTAATCCATCTTTTTTTAATTTGATTATTTATCTATTTTTTCTCGATTCAAATCAAAGTTTGTAATGGGATTCACTTCCTGGCTGGTTGGTTTGAGCTCTATACATTTTTTTTAATCCGTATGGGAAAAATAAATGGGGGAAAATGCTACTGCAAAAACTAAATAGAAATAGGAAACAAACTGAAAATTAAAACTTTAGTTGTGATATAAAAATAATAATAAAAAAAGAATAATAATACTTATTATTATTATGTTTATATTATGATATGATAACAATAATAATAATAATAATAATAATAATAATAAGTGTTATAATAATAATAATAATAATAATTATTATCATATAATAATATTATTATTATTGTTACCATAATAATAATAATAATAATAATAAAATAATAATTTGTTGTATTATTACCATATAATTATAATCTAAACAATAATAATAATAATAATAATAGCTATAATTATTGATGTTATCATAATCTAGACAATGATAAATATACTACTACTGCTAATAATAATAATATTATTATTATAATTTTTATCATATAATAATAATATAATATTAATCTAAGCACAATAATAATAATAATAATTTCTTATTATAATTATTAACAATAATAATAATAATTATTATTATTATTGTTGTTGTTATCATATAATAATAATCCAAACAATCTAAATACAATTATTATTATTACTACAAACTGAAAATAAAACGGCAAAGCTAAAAGCAGAGCTGCACAGCTACATTTTGAGGAAGTGTGAGCTGATCAGGGATATATCATGACTCAGTAGTGGGGTCAGGAGGGCCGTTCTTTCACACCGGCAGAGCGCGTAAGCTTCCCCAGAGCACATGTACTTGGCTTATTGATCTGTGCCGGGTCTCCACAGCCCCGCTGTCGTAGTGTAAGACTCCTCTCAGCAGGCTAGCATTCACACCGAAATTAATCCGGTAGGTTGGGGCCTGGTCCACTAGCATGCTTTACACAGGCAAGAAAGTTAGTAAAAAACAGCCGTGATGTTTGCGTGTGTGTGTGTGTTCGGCACAACCTCTTAGCTGATACGCCGCAGCGCTGTTTGTATACACACCTACGGCTTTCGCCCACCCATTGTGTTCTCACTGCCTCAAGAGGCTCACAGCACTTCTTGCATTCAGACGCTGGTAAAAAAATCATCTCAGCATTAGCATGATGTAGGTGGTCTTGCTGAACCAGAGCCTATCCATACACCTCCGTCCCTTTCAAAGGCCCGGGACGGAGCCCACAGCGGCACGCTAGCTCTGTACGCGACCCGCAGCGGTGTGGGGGCTCACCTGCAACTCCTTCTCGCCGTACTTGGAGGGGTTTTTGCTGCCCTGGCTCTTCCTCCGCAGTTTCTTCAGCTCACCCTGGCATTTCTCCAGACTCTCTCCTTTGCTTTTGTGCTCCATCTGGTACTTCTTAAGAGCCGCCTTCAGGAGAAAAAACACAAGGAACACCGTCGGTAAATGCAGAATTCATCAGGCTGTAGCTAGTGAATTAAGAAAGACATGGGAGTCAATACCCACTAGTCATGTCATGTTCCAAAACACTCGCTATCTGCCGTCTACATGAGCAGCTGCTCTCCTCAAGGCAAATCTCGACTGCAATGGACTGATTGTAAACGGCCTACATAAGCAGGACCTTTCTTAGTCGTCACTCGTGTGCAGAAGTGCTTCCCAACCTGGGGGTCGCTAAAGATTTACGAGGGGTCGCCAACCTAAATCTTGATGGAGGGTTAGGGATGAAACGGTTACCGGCTTGACGATAAACCACGGTATAATTTTCGACGTTTAATTTTACAGTTTAACATAATTATCATTAAAACCGTATTTGATTGCCAGCATTTGAAAAACTCATGGTGA
This sequence comes from Rhinichthys klamathensis goyatoka, assembly GCF_029890125.1. Taxonomy (NCBI): domain Eukaryota; kingdom Metazoa; phylum Chordata; class Actinopteri; order Cypriniformes; family Leuciscidae; genus Rhinichthys; species Rhinichthys klamathensis. The sequence goes on from NW_026606567.1 coordinate 1,248,624, forward strand.
ACATTGACAGCATTCAACGTAGGTTTCGTTTTGTTTGGAAAAAATGGCGGAAATAAGCGAGAGGATTTCGGCTGTTCCATAAGCGCCACCTACTGACACTGTGCCGATTTACATTTCTGTGAAACTCAGACCACATTTTTATGTGCTGTTGTAAATTTTAACATGTTAATGGAAAATAAGCTAATGTGCATTCTAAAAAAACCACAACAACAAATATAACAATGACAATAATAAATTATTGTTATTACTATTATCATTATTATTATTTATTATTATTATAATTGCTGTTGTTATTGTATAAACATTAGATCACAATTGATTCTGATATCATAATTGTCAGATTCAGTTGTGAGTTAACAAGTCTGTAGACTGCCACTAAATAATTGTGATATTTTGATGAAATAATAATAATAATAATTATTATTATTATATAAAAGTTAAGATGTTAGATAATAATAATAATAATAATAATCATTATCTAACATCTTAACTTTTATATAATAATAATAATAATAGTAGTCACAACGCTGTGTTGTAAACCACACGAAAACGTAGATAAAGGGAAACGGGCATTCTTAATAAATCCACAGGTATATCCACAAACAGAAAACAGCGATCCAACACAACTAAACCATAGACGAGACCTCACAGCAATGGACAGAAACAGAGAAACTTAAGTACACTGGCAAACAAGGATAATTAACGACACACACCTGAACTGAATGATAAATCAAATTAAAGCCCCCCTGTGGTGAAAATCACGTTTTTAATGTTGTTTATATATGTCTATGTGGTGTTTTTAATATGCTTTCAGACAAACCATGTGCAAATTCAGAAGCATATGCTGAGCATTTTCTCCCTAAAGCCCCGTTCACACTACAAGCGACTTTGTCGCTGCATGTCGCCAGTGGCTTGCGATGAGGTCGCTAGTGGGAGTTCCCACTACTGGTTGCCTTTATGAATGACATCCAATGATGTGGAGAAGGATCATACGCGCTCCGCTCCTATTGGTTGTCGCTCCCGAAAGTCACTCCTCATTTGCATAAAGTTAAACAGATCTCAACTTTGTCGCGTCGCCAGACACGCCCCATCCGGTCGCCAACGGTCGCTGTCGCGCGTGTCGCCGGAAATCGCCAGCTCCCCATTGAAATGAATGGTATCGCGTCGCTTGGTCGCGTGTAGTGTGAACGGGGCTTAAAACTGCAGTGAAAAAAAGAGAGTCTCTAAAACACGGTTTGAAATCGCCCGTTCTCTACGTCACAAACATGTTGCACCCAATCACGTAAATTTGGGTGGGCTTTAGCATATCATTAACTATGCTCTCTAAGTTGAGTCATCTATACTCTCTAAGATGGCGAACGGGAACATGGTTTTGTGTAACATTAGCAACACATTATTAGCTGTTTGATAACGTAGTCAACCAAAAGGCTAATCATATTAATTACCGTTGTTACACGGCTCTGTGGAATACTTGATTCTGATTGGTCAATCGTGCCATCCAGCAGTATGTTATTCCTTAATAACAACCGCTGAAAACACATAACACAGGCTCATCCGGGTTACTGAAGTCAGCAGCACTATACGCTTTCCAGGAACGGGATTTCTTTGTGGAAGTTTTGCGTTTAATGAGTTAATAAAACATTAAAACTCAGGTCAAATGAATATTTTGTGTAATTATTTAAATTACGTCATCCAGTATTGTGTAGAATATGACCAATATTTCGGGGAAGGCAGCAACTGCTGGGAACAGCCTTCATGTCAGGATCCCATGATGCCTTGAAAAGCCAGACAACTCACTGGGGTCTGGAACAGAGCTGAAGGTCTGGGGTTTCAGGGCAGTGCATTCTGATGTCTGCAGAAGAAAGAAGGGAAGGCCTTCACTCCCAACCGCACAACATGGCTCACGGCCAAATTCTGGAGGCTGATACACTTGGATGAGAACATTTCTAGATATAAAAATCTTCGCACATCCTACACAAGGTAGGTACGTCGAGAGAATGATCTCTAGACTGCACGTCTATAAATAGTTTGGCAGCTCAACCAGATTCTTGCACAGCAGGAATGTGTCTACAAAGACAGCGTTACATGTGAGTGATGGAGCAATCGCTCTATCTACAGCGAGAGAAAGGAAGTTTCTGCTTTGCCAGCCATGATCCCCTTTTCTCACCACATGAATGATTCACAAAGCACAACAGGAATACATATAAATCAAGTCTAATGTGTTATGGATCATGATTTCTCTTGGAATACAAGAGATGGAGCGTGTGGCTGGTTAACTTCAGTTAAAGGGTTAAGTTCACCCCAAAAATGAAAATTATCATATAATTTACTCACCCTCAAGCCATCACAGGTTTATATGACTTTCTTCTTTCAGCCAAACACAGTTAGTATTAAAAATATCCTGGCTCTTCCTAGCTTTATAATGGGAGTGAATAGTACCTTGTTTTTCGAAGCCCAAAAAAAGCGCATCCATCCATCATAAAAGTAATCCATAGGGAGTTAATAAAGGCCTTCTGAAGCAAAGGGCTGGGTTTTTGTAAGAAAAATATCCATGTTTATAACTTTATAAACTATAATCATTGGCTTCCGGTAAATGGCCGTACGCAAGTCTAGTTCTGGCGGAAGAGTGACCTTTGACCCGACGCATGACGTAGGATGTAAGCGTAGCGTAATCTTAGGTGAGGGTCAAGCTCACAAGCTCAAGCTCTTCCGACATTTCTCTGTAAAAATTCTCGTTTTAGTTCTCGTTTCTAATTCGTACTGGTGTTTTGTTTTGCTCTTTCCTCTGCGCTTCCGCCTTCGTCAATGCGTCATACGTCGGGTCAGAGCTCACTCTTCCGCCGGAACTAGACTCGCGTGCGGAAGCCAGTACACTAAAAAAAAAATGGTTTTGTGGCACTGTTCTTTTTACCCAAATATGTTTTGTTAAAGTAACACACATATATTTCTTTTACCACCAAAACACTATTGTATTGCATTTAATTAACTTAATCTTTATAATTTTCAACTATACTTAATTATCATTCGTTAAACTAATGTAAAGAGTTTAATTTCGCGATTCAAAAAACCCTGGATGTGACTCTTTCCAACGTATTGGATGAAGATGCCGTGTGAAGAAAGTGGAAAGGTGAGAAAATATAAAGTTAATCTAAAGGCAAAGTCTTTCATTTCTGTGAGTATTTCGGAAAGTCTGCCCTGGAATGCTTTAAATATATTGCAATGAAAAAAAAATATTTTGGCTCCTTGTTCAAATTGCTTTAAATGAGCTTAAGCAACACAATTGCTACATTTTGTCCAAACTTAATTTGATTGTGTTCAATCTGCTTAAATATGTAAAATTAAAGTTTACTTAATCCGTTTGTGTTGGATTACATGAATGATTTGTGTTGCATTAACTTAAACTGGGCGGTGCTTGTTAGTTCCCAGCATGCTTTGCATATAGCTGAATTAAGAGAGAATAAATGTTGAAATTAAGTGTTATTTTATGTGTTTTTGAGAAAATGAGGAAAGGGGAAGACTTTATAGTGTGTAATTGTGTTTAATGTTCAATTACATTGCCATTATTAGAGGAAGCAATCCCATCGATTCGTTTGGACTCATTCAGTTGTGTTGTCACAACACAAGGAGCTTACATAGATTAAAAAAAATCCCATTAATGTTAATAAAACGCAATTTGCTTGTGTGGAACCACTGTCCATAATTAAATTAAGTAAGTTTAAAGAGTATTTTTTGAGTGTGATTCTAGTTTATAAAGTTACAATTATGGATATTTTTTCTGACAAAAACGCATTGCTTCGCTTCAGAAGGCCTTTATTAACCCCCTGGAGCCATATGGATTACTTTTATGATGGATGATTCGCTTTGTTGGGCTTCAAAATCTCGGTTACTATTCACTCCCATTATAAAGTTTGGAAGAGCCAGGATATTTTTTAATATAACTCGGATTGTGTTTGGCTGAAAGAAAAAAAGTCATAGACACCTAGGAAGGCTTGAAGGTGAGTAAATTATGGGATAATTGTTTTATTTTTGGGTGAACTAACCATTTAATAGTTAATAGCACTCATCTTTGATTTGTTGTGGGCAGAACAGAACAGCATTTGGAACCTTTGACACATATTTATACATTATGTCACAGTAAATCTTTATAAAACTGTGTTCTTACAGCAGCAGCACCACAAAATGAATATCATAATAATCTTACAGACTTAAATAGAGACTCCAAAGCAGAAACTCAACATGTTGGAAAAAGAAAAAAATTGTTTGGTTTCCAAGGGGAACGACTGCAGACCGCTCTCTCCAGAACTAAGGCAAGACAGCAAGGCATTAATTTTATCTGAATACAATGTGATGACAAGTAGTCCCCCCCCCCCCCCCAATGAACTGCTCTACACAGCTCCTCTCCAACCCACTCACGCTCTAAAGATATCTCTCTCAGCACTGCTCCAAACATACTTTAATGTCCCGCAAATTGTGTACTTTCATTTGTTTAAAATAGTGGAAACAGTAATGACAGGAAAACAGGGCCATTGCTAAAAAAGAAAAAGCAAGACCAATGTCTGAAGATGTAGATCTTCAAGATCTTTGGGTATGTTTGGAATGGCATACTACATACTAAGAACAGTATATATATATGCTGTGTAGTGTACATATTTTCTGCATGCATTATTCCTGTAGCTTAACTGGTAGAGTCCACTCTTAAAAATAGGTGAAGAACATTTTAATAACCTAAAGAACCTTTTTCCACTATAAAGAACCTTTTTGTGGAATGAAAAGATTCCATAGATGTTAAAGGTTCTTCATGGAACCATCAATGCCAATAAAGAACCTTTACTATTAAGAGTGTATGGCACTTGCAATGCCATGGTTGTGTGTTTGAATGAAATGAAACAGATTTACTGATTACTGTTTACTAAGTTGCTTTGGATACAAGAATCTGCAAAATGCAGAAATATAAGGCAGCGGTTATTTATTTACACGATGTAAAAATATCAGTATTTTCTTTGCAATAAGTGTAAATAGTAGTTAGATGCTATTTATATTTATAAATAGTAGCAGATACTATTTGCACCTCACTGTTGTTGTACATTAAAAGGTATGCAATAATAACAATGTAAATGATTATATTTATTAAAATTATTAAATGGATGCTGGTTTATTGGGACAACCCCTAATACCTCCTAACCCTAACCGATAAACACTTTATTATTAAACACACGTTAGACAATTTATTTCCACTTTTCGAATATATTCTTCATTTTTATTGAAAATAAATGCCTTTCTGATCTGATATGTGATGGGAAAAGGGAGTAGAGCGAGTTCGGCAAAAGGCGGATTCGAACTTGGGTCAATTTGCGTCAAAACTTTCTGCCACGCATCTTACCCCTACACTATTGCTACGGTTGACAATTCAGCGTCCTCTGTAATTTTGTCTGGCCCACCAGACGTCAGTGGGCGGAGTTAGTGTAAATAGCCTCTGTCAACAAGGCGGGCTGTTTGCACTTAGTGTAAATAGACACTCCGTGAATATAAACTGTTTGCAAATTACCTTCTACATTTGCCAAAATGTAGAGTATATAATCAAAACAGCAAAAACAGTGGCGGCAAAGTCATCCAGATTTTTTACATATTTTTGGCTCCATGTTTCATTAGACAGCCAAGAGGCAAGGCAAAATTTGACTCAAAAATGCAAAATAACCCTATTTAACTACCATTCAAAAGTTTGGCATCAGTAAGATTCACAAAAAAAAAGAAAAGGAATTAATACGCAAGTATTAATTACAGTTTTTTTCCATACATGACAAGCAAAAGAGACTTCTATCAAAAACATTAAAACATCTCACCAACCCGAACTGAGGAAAACGTTGAATGGTAGTACTGTATATGTCTGAAATGGTACCTGGATGCCATGTGTGGACATACTGAAGCATCCCAATAGTCTTTATACCTTTAAAGTCAACCTAAAACGCCATTTTCAATCCATTTTACTTCCATAATCTGATGCATTTCCAACTGAAACGAGGCGGAAAAAAACCCGTAAATTGTTTTTTATTAATCAGACACTAAATGGATTGTGAAAAGTGTGTGTGTGCGGAGTGTGTGTGTTGGTTGTGCCAATCAGTGCCCAACAGGGGAATGTGTATTACTAAAGTAGAGGAGAAGCACTTCTGTTCAGTGTTAGTGAGCTCAATGTGCGTCTCGTAAGGAGTGTAAGGAGTAGGATGAGGTGCGGACTCACAGTCAGGTATCTCGCGTCCAACTCCACCTTCTTCTCCAGCTCTGACAGCAGCTCGTTGTGGAAGCATTTCAACTGCAAAAAAAAGCAGAAAAACTGAGTGAAGTTCGTTGAATTGACTTTTTATTAACCTGAAAGCACAGATTTGTGCAGATTATACCATGATATAAAGGTTCAAATACACCATCGACCACATTTTTAGAATAATGTTGATGAGCACATTCATTCCTAAGTTTTTTTTTTTAAAAGAAAATGAAAAAACTTTAAAAGTTACACTTTATTTTAAGGTGTCCTTGTTACAGTGCAATTATACATTAGCACCAAGTAATATTACCATACATGTAGACATAGGGGCCGTTTACACGACACCATTTTCAGCTAAAAACAGAAAATGTTTTATGCGTTTTGGCCGTTCATTTACACGACAACAGTGTTTTGGGGTTCAACTTTTTTAAAAGGGTTTCAAAGTGCAAGTTTATGAAAACGATACCGTTATCGTCCCAGTGTAAACTACAAAAACATGAATCTGTGAAAACGGTGAAATCATGCGCATGTTTATTACGTGTTCAGTCTATAGGTGCGTAGTGTTTCTTTACAAAGTGACATCGCCAACTACTGGCCTGGAAGAATTATACAGCGTTTTTTTATTGGTCTTCAAGGATCTGTGTGAACGGGGTTTGTTTTACAACATTGCATCTGTACGTGAAAAATGCAAAAGGAAAAACTTTTGGTAACACTTTACTTGAATGGGTGTGCATAAGACTAATATGACACCTTCATAATTCATGACATGACACATGTTTTATGCATGTTTATGACAACTGTCATTAAGTGTCATTCGCTCAATTATGACATTTTTAATGCAAATATGACATTGTTTGAGATGTGTTATGACACCTTGACATAAACAAATAAATCATAACCTGTCAGTGTCTTTGTCATGACAACTTGACATTACTAAGACAACACAACCTGTCATAAACATGACCTAGCAGATTAATTATCAAACTTAAGAAAACACTTAGCTTTATTGGTTAACATTACATTAAACTGTCAGGTGGTTGGTTTTGACATTGGCTGTCATGAAGCCATTATAACTTTTTAATGACAAATTGAATGTGTACCACTGTAGTTGAGGTCACGAAAAATATTCATGACACAGTTATAATGGCCTCACGGCAGCCAATGTCGAAACCAACCACATGACAGTTTAACTTAATTTAATGTCAAGTTGTCATGACAAAGACACTGACAGGTTATGATGTTAGGGTTGATGTCAAGATGTCATAAAGACATCTTAATGTCATATTTGCATTCAAAATGTCATTATTGAGCGAAAGACACTTAATGACAGTTGTCATACATGCATAAACCCTACTTCATATTCATGACATATGTCATGTCATGGTTATGAAGGTGTCATGTCAGTCTTATGCACACCCCTTCAAGTAAAGTGTTACCAAACATTTCCATTTTTAGTACATCATCGTCGTGTAAACATGCCCTTTATGCATCATTCACCATTATTAATACAGCAATTACATGTAACAAGTCACCTTAAAACAAAGTGTTACCTGCTGTGGTTACAGTAACCGCTGCAACTGAAGTAAAGGATTTTACAGTAGAAACATTGATTTTGATTAAGTGGTTACATTAATTATTCAGTGAAAACATCTTTATTTCAACTGCAAACTTGTAAATCCTCCTTTTGATGCAATTCCTATGGGTGGAGTTTGCCTTACAGCTAAAGTTAGCCGTTTAAACTTGTATTGAACCTGCGAACATGTCAAAAACTGTTGTAATGTAATCTATGCTAAATAATCCTTTAATAAAGAGGAGAAATGGACTGTGTGCGAGAAGGGTACACACCATTTCCTCTAATTGCACTTGAATCTGCCGGTGGACCTCTGCCATCTGGAAAAGCACGTCCCCTGCAGAGAAGAGGGACAGACGTCCGTTAAGAGAGAGAACAACAGGAAACGGACTCATAATCATGTGATTCAAGTGAGAGAAAAAAAACGTAGTAAGGTTAAAGAGACTGATCGAGTTAGGGTGGAGTAGGCAAGAAAGATAGAAAGATAGATAGAGGAAGAGAAGCAAGATAAGTCCCAACGTGCATTATAACCATGCCATCGCACTGAAGACACACACCACAGATGGGCAAACATGGGGACAATGACACGGTCAAAAGACATGAAACACTGAGACCGAGACATGAACGACAGAATGAAAGGGTGGAGTTCAAACAAAGACACTCGGATGAGCAAAAATACAAAGCATTTCAAAACAGGGTTTGAACATTTCAGTGTATAGGAAAGGAATATTTCATCGCAAAATGAAAATTCTGTCATTATTTACTCACCATATGCTGTTGTTTTTTTCTGTGGAAAGCTATCATATGACTTCAGAAGACTATTGCGCTTTTAATGGTGGTTTTTGGGGGAAATTTGACAGGCATGGTCACTTTGAACTACTGTTTTATGGAAAAGATTCTTTTGTGCGAGTGTGTGTGTGTTCCGCAGAGAAAAATAACAGCATATGGGTTTGGTTGGGAATGACACGAATGTCAGTAAATACTGACAGGATTTACATTTGAGTGAAGTGTTCCTTTAAAACAAAACCAAAAGAAATCTTGACTGTAAATCAGAAATCAGTTTCATTTGTCTTAAAAAAAAAAAAGGTTTTAAAGTGCTTCTCCTGCAGGATGACTGTCAGAATGTTGTGAAACTTATTGCAGAAGAGTAAAGAAAACAGGAAGAAGAAAAAAAAAAAAAAAAGAGAGGCCATGCAGCTGGTGGAAGTTGTTTTAATATACCTACATGCTGCTGCTTCTGAATATGCAATGCATTGTGAAGAAAGGAACAGACAGTGAGCAGAGCACAGAGAAGACCTTCGAAAAGAACACACAGCAATGGAAGACAACAGCGAGCCGGCCTGACCTCCGCCCATCTCGGCACGCCAGCCTAAAGTTAGGTGGTATAGAACGTCTCTAAGCATGGTACAAAGCGGATTTAGTGTTTGCGCGTGCTTGAACACTTTGACTGACTGTTAAACCGTCAAGTATAGTGTAACAACACACATCGGATCCCCGGTCGTTTGTTTACACCACATACACATGATTGAAGAGCTTTCGCTGAAGAGTACAAGCATTGGGCTCAGAAAAGCATGTCTGTTGTTTACTCCTGGAGAGATTAATGATGACCAGTTCGCCCAAAAATTAAAGTAGGTCATCATTCATTCATCTTCATCATGTCCCAAAGCCGTTTTCCTTCCATGGAAAACAAAAGGAGATGTTTAGCCGAGTGTTCATGCTGCTCTTTTCCATAACCCTGACCTTAACAAAAGCAGAAAGTGGTCAGGGCTGTCAAGCTCTAAAAAGCGGGAAAGTACTACTGGTTGAACAATGGATTTTTTTGATGGCTGATCCCACTATCTTTGAGAGCTTTCAATTAAATTTAGGTAGCACCCATGTACATACTTGCTATAGTAACTACAATAACTGAGTAACTATGTACTAATCCTGAACCTACTCCTAAACCTACCCTTTACCCATGTAGTTACCTTATATTATGGTGCGTTCAAGTCATCTCGTATAGATCGTATTTACGAGTTGAACGCACTTGAACGCCACCACAATGTCATAAATACCAGTGGGGAGTTCGGGATTTTCTCTAAGCCCCGATCTTTCCGAGTTGTGGGCGTGTCACTGAGAAACATGGCGGAATACCACAATACTTAAATATTATGCAGTGATATTGTCAATGTTTTCTTATTTACAGCACAGTTAAGCGAATTTCCTGCACAGAATATGATGGCATTATAGTATAACAGTGCAACATGTAACGATAAAGTTGGCAGTGGCTTCATAAATTAATTAAAAACATAAAAAAACAAAGTACATCCAGTGCACATTTCTTTGTTCTTCATTTTCTAGAACAAGAGTTTAAGAACCTTACTGTGTTTTTGTGTAATTAATTAAGAGAAAGTACTCCGCCATCTTCCTCCGACGAAAGTGACTTGAACGCACTGCCGTCGTAAACACGACTTCCCACCTCGTACGTACGAACTTCCCCAGGAGGACTTGAACGCACCATTACCCAGTGGTAAGTTCACTGTAAGTACATGTAAGTGCACCTACTGTAAAATAAAGTGCAACTGAAATGTATATGTATTTTAATCAATATTCATTAAATAAAAATAATTTGAAAATGAATCAATATGAAAAAATAAACATGCAAAACAAATAAAGAAACTGTTAAAAACAAGACTAAAAGGGAAGTCAACACTGTAACCAATAGTAACGTACACTTAGTAAGTCTGTGCGCACTGGTAATCATATTTTCTCAAATAAAAGACCAGTAATGCTAATTTTACATACAATGCACAGTGAATATGAAATTAATATGGCATACTGGCCAACTGGATATAGTGCAGCACAGTTTGAAATCAAGGATAAAGTTGCTATTAGACAGAACTGTTCGACAAAGACATTAAACTAATGAAGACAGAGAATGGAGGCTCCCGAATGGTCGCTGTCAAAATAAAAGTCCTAGTACTGTCATAATAAAAGTCTAACACTTATCGAGCAATCAGAAAAACACTTTATCCAATGCAAAAATTTTGAAAAATGCCAAATATTGACCTTTGACTACTAGTAATTAACGCACATCCTGATTTTGCAGAATTAGACGTGTTCCTGGATCAACATATTTTGTTGATAATGGAACAACATTCCTGTCCGAAAATGTAGTCCTATCCCTACCCTTAAACCTAACCCTACACCTAACTTATTCCTAAATTCTGAGGGAAATAATAGGTTTAAGTAGAAGCACCTAACCCTGGCTGTAAGCCTAAACTTGATATGTTAAACTTGGTGAAATCAGGTTCTGCAGTACACATAACATAAAAGTCCCATATTCCCAGTTTTCAAAAAGGCATCTGATAACTTTGTGAGAAAAACAGACCCAAATTCAAGTCATTCAATAAACATCTTGCTCTCTATTGCAGCTGAAGATTTGTGCTTCCAAAAATTCTTGGCCATGATCTGTGTTTGTAGTCACTGATCCAGCTATTGACCCTTGTTAACTTTGAATGTGAAAACGTGAAAGAGATTTAACTTCTATAGAGGGAGGGGAAGTTTTTTGCTCACACAAAGCTGTCGTATGACCTCAGAAGACTGAGAATATAGTGTACAAGTTGCACTGATCATTTTGTTCTTTTTGGAGCTTGACACACTTTTGCCGTATGGAAAAGAGCGGTGTGAATATTCTTAAAAAAAAAAGATCTCCCTTCGTGCTCCATGGAAAACATAAGTAAATGGGTGAACTATCCCTCTCCATACAACTGTTACAGGCCACTAGTTTAAGTTGACCCTGTAATCTTAATTATGATCTATATATGCATGTGCTGCCAGTCAAAAACATAATCATTCAGCCAAGCAAACACAGTGTGAGAAAGCTGTACAAAACAAGAACAAAAACAGGCTAGACTCAGAACAGCGGGAACAAGGTACTACTTTAATAACACAAAATTGTGCATTCCTTAATTTTTTAATTTTCATTCCATTTCTCGAATGTAAGAACATGCAAAATAGTTCACACACTTCCATTCTCATCATAAGCAGCTTATTGGAAACATTACTTTAACAGTGATGATAAATCAGAGGACAATCAAATCACAAGAGTGAAACCGGTAGCTATGTGGGCGGTTGATGTGCGATGCTTTCTATCTGTCCTGGGCATAAATGCTGTTAATAAAATGGTGGGTAACATTTTACAATATTCCTTCATTAACATTAGACATCTCCTTACAATGATCAGTTTTACAGCATTATTAATGTGGGTGAATGTACTAATGTGAATTTATAAAACATAATATTAAAAATTAACTAGTATATAACATAGTTTCTCTTAGTTCATGTGGACTATCGTGTTAAAGGCACAGTATGTAAGTTTCACCGCTAGTGGTCGCTTATTCAAAACAATAACAAAGATGTAGCTTGATGAGACCGTGATGGAGTGTGGAATCATGGGAGTTGCCGTGTTCACCTCTACGACAGTTTTCTTTATGGGTTTATCTGAACCCACAGCAAACGATTATGAATAATTGTGGTCCATCACAATTGTGCAAAACAAACAACTCTAGTTTGACGTTACCTGTGATCGTCGGCTTTGATGCTACAACTACTACTTGCGCATTTTTTTTAAAATGGTGCAGAATGATGAAATCATGTAATCCCCTCCTGGACAAACCATCAGATCAGACTTTAAAACAGCGGTTCCCTCAGACATTAGTCTGCAGCCTAAACCGATTAAAGGGAATCAGCCGTGCTTACAAACTAAAGAGGTTTTTTGACTGGTCTTAGTGCTGGGATCAATTAACACGCAGATACACACGTACACACTACAGCTAAGTACAGTTGTCACCCTTCTTCTAGTCCTTAATCTCATTCTCTACACACAGAGTTCAGTTATTTACGGAAGTGACAGCTAAATTAACTCCCAAAAAATTCAGGTCATCTGACCAATCTAATATTATTTTGGTCAGAATAGTTGTTTAAACGGTTGGCATTCTAGTTTTATACCCTATATATATATATATATATATATATATATATATATATATATATATATATATATATATATATATATATATATATATATATATATATATATATATATATATATATATATATATATATATATATATATATATATATATATATATATAAGGGTTTAAATATAAACACTACCAAACAACATGTGGTGATGTGGGGGTTGTTTACATTTTTTTAATAGACTTTCTGACTCCAAGACTCAACTAATCGCTGCAATTCTCCATCTGTGATCCTTGGAGAGTCTTTGGCCACTCAATCTTTCATCCTCACAGTGCATTAAGACCTATATTGTCTTAATGCACTGTGAGGAGGAAAGATTGAGTGACACACGTCCTCTTCCAGACAGATTTGTAACATTTCCTGTTGATTGGAACTTCTTAATTATTGCCCTGTTGGTGGAAATGGGGATTTTCAATGCTTTAGCTATTTTCTTACAGCCACTTTCTATTTAGTGAAGCTCAACAATCTTTTTCTGCACATCAGAACTATATTCTTTGGTTTTACTCATTGTGATGGATGATTAAGGACATTTGGCCTTAATGTTTTCTCATATTAATACTCCTCTTTAAGTCATAGCTACACAATTTAATGTTCCTAGTCAGCCTGGTGTGCTAAAAATGTAAATATAAATGGGAGTATACTTCAGAGAGATTTTACTCATTACAAATTCTAGGGGTGCCATTATTGGAGAATTTTATTGGCTATTATTTTGGCCAACATGCATTGGAGAAAAACAGTTATTTCATAATGTGATTTATTGAAAGCTCAAAAGGATAAACAATGCAGAATTATTTTAACAGCCATATTTGATCATATTTAATAGGGGTGCCAATGATTCTGACCACAACTGCATATACCTTTTATTTTGAAAATATATTGAATTTAAGACAATGTATGTAATTACTTGAGTATTACATCAAGGTTAGTCATTATATATACACATACTTTATCAACCCTTACATTTTTCATGAGATTATGTAAAATCAATTCATGAGATTATGTAAAACAACAACAACAACTTTAATTCACCAAAATCCATATCCAAAGTGGATAGTATGTATGAAATGCATTTTAAAAATATTTTTGAATAAATTAATAGATACTATGAAAAAAAGCAGTACAACTGAGACTCCAAAATGTTGCTATGGTTACCAGCACATCAAGCATGCCATGTTCGGGAGTGACTCATGTATTTCATACTCACTTAATGATTTAGAGGATTAAATCCTGCATTTAAATGTGTCTCCCAAAACTCAACAGTGTGCATGTGGCCACAAAGACACAGACACACCCAAACCTTCCTTCCCGATACGTTACAGGAAAAGCTTCTTCCTCAATCCACTTTTAGATCATTTATTCAAACAGATAAAAAATCTGATTTGGTTTGGCTCGAGTCAAAAGAAACTTGATCTGAGGCAGTTACCAAACAAATACGAGTAAACAATATTGAAATTGATATCAGACCATTGGTCTGGTATGTTGTTAAAGATGTGCAGTGACTTTTTACAGCAAAAACACTAACAGGCTTTTAGAAAACTTGACTCGGCTTTGATGTGTCTGACAGGAGCTCTTTGCATGCAGGTACGCTAAGCTCTTTTAAAAACAGACGTGTGACATCCGCATTCCTTCTGCTTTATGCACAGCCGCATGACTGACACACGGCAACAAGCAGTCACGGTCACTGCAGAGAGCTCGACATGGAAAACCACCACACACACACACACACACACACCTCACGTCACAGCAGTTTCTCCTCCTCCCTCACAACCCACATTCAGCGGAGAACAATAGATACCCGTCAGTTAGTCAGCAGGTTCTCTTGGGGGAAATCTGGTGGTTGCATTACATGACATTGATGCTGAAAAACAACAACTATCAAAAAAAAAAAAAAAAAAAAAAACAAAACAAAAAAAAAAAAAAACAGTGAAGCAGGTTTGCGAAAACATTAAAAATAAATAAAAAAGTCATAATATTATTAATAATAACATTTATTATGATTATTAATATCAATATATTTATATTACTAATTCTACCACTACTACTACTACTAATAATAATAAATAATAAATACAAATACAATATTTATGATGCTGATTATTATGATGGTGATCATGATTTTTATTATAATGATCATTAGTATCAATATTAAGAGAAATAAAAAAATAATATTTATTAGAAAACGGTAATGAAATATGACAAGAACTCATAGTTATCAAAACAGTTGATTTTTCACTGGTTTTGGCCAAGTTAGACTGTCTCGCAAATGAGTTGGGTTGAATATGCGTCAGCTGTTAAATTTAAGTACACAATTAGATAATTTAGGTCAATTCTAGGTCAACCAATTACTAAGCAATGCTTAATTTTGTTCAGTCTGTGGTGTAAAAAGGTCGCATTAGCAATTAAAGCAAAAAAAAAAACTTAAGCAAAACACGGTCAGGTCAAAGTGTCTGAATAATTTTTGGTCCAACATTTTAATAGATTTTACTGGTAGTCCACTGTATGAAGAATTTCTGGGTATAAAATGTCAGTTTACTTTATTTTGCTATCCTCATTAACATTAATGAACTATAGTGTCCTGCACCCACTAGTAAAAAATAGCAAAAATTATATCTGGTGTATGTATGCATGTATATATATATATATATATATATATATATATATATATATATATAACTATCAATAAAAATTCTACTACTAATAATAATTTAGGGGATTTTAAAACTAATAATAATAATAATATTTTATTATTATTATTATTATAATATTACAACAACATCTACTACTACTACTAATAATAATAAATAATAAATCTATAAATACAATATTTATGATGATGATGATGAATTTTATTATTATAATTATCATTGCTATCATCATTATTAAGAATCCCAATTCTATGATAATAATACTAATAATTATTATTTTATTACTAATAATATTTATTATTATTACAATTATTGATTTTATAATATTTTTTATGATTTTGCCAAAAGTAGTGAAATAAAACAGTGACATTTTTTTTTAAATAATGTAAAAATAAATAATAATAATAGTTTTTATTAGGACAGCTTATAAAATAAGAAATTTAAAACTCTCCATCTCTGTTGCAACTAGCAGAGAACAACAGATACCTGTCAGTCAGTAGAGCAGGTAGTCTTGGGAAAATCTGCGCCTGTAGCCTTGCATGTCTCTACTCGGAGAGAAAAATGTGTGTGTGTGAGAGAAAAAAACACAACATTTGGATTGAGTCCATCTATTCAAATAAGTCAAATAACTTCCTGTCCCTGCCTCACCTCATCGGCTCTATGCAAACATGTATGTGAGAACATCTGAAGCGCAGGAGTGTCATCATCGTTTAAGAAACTAGCGCAGGTAGCGGAGAGACGCGGCAGCCGCAGGCAAACCCGACAGGCCGGACCAGTCTGGGAAGAGGAGAACGAGTGAATCACTGACAATGGTCAAGTGTGGATCGCTGCAGGGTGTCATGGAAACAGTCGAAACGTTGAGGCTTCCAGCCAAAGCGAGATTCTGAAGAACAAAATGGAGGACTTTGTTTATCAGCTTAACATAGAGATGCGTAGCCTCCTTTGTCTTATTGTATAGAAAGCAGATTACATCACTCCCCATGGTGCAGCTTCTGACAAAACACATGTATCCCATGGTGCACTGGTGCATCTAGTACATCAAATAGTACTTAGTTGTGTCATACAGTATTTTGCATGCATGCAGTGCTCATTCACACATGCAGTGACTTTAATCACTGGAAGCTGTCAAGTGGCTCTATTGTTGTTGGCGTAGTGGGCGCTCGTACTCTAATGTCATTGGTGGGCTGCGTTACAATGGAAAATATGATCACAAATGAGATGTATTGTCAATTAAAATAGACGCCGTATTATTTTGACAAGTTTTCTTGCTGTTAAAAGTGTACATTATGCAAGTGTTTGTATATAATTTGTAGCAGTGCATGATACATTATGTATGACAAGATGAACGATTATCAACGTACGGATCAAGCTCTCACAGAATGGCGACAATTCATGGTTTTCCACACGTTTTCCCTAGACGGAGACAAATCATATAGAACAGAAAAAAATAGCTGCTGGTATTCTGGAATACTATATATTGCGGAAATGAACATGCTCAATGGTTATCGTGGACACCTCAAAAGTTAATAATTCTAGATACTTTAAATTATAAATTATTGTTCTTTTCCATCAACTGGTTCGGAAAAAGCAGGAATACAGCGGTTAACACAGAACATAAAATAAAACTGCACAACTTTCTGTTTCTGACACCTACTTGTCGTGGAGAAAAAAAGTGAAAAAAATGAAACTGTTTTCAACCAACCAATCAGATTTTTGTATTAACTACTATTGTGTGTATCAAACAACATCAAATATTTAAAGATGACATTTTCAAACATTTGTTTACACCTATACATTTTTACTGAATCTGAACTAAAACATGCCATCCCAGAAAAGATATCTAAATATTGGTTGAAAATGTTCTGATTCTTGATTATTGTTCTTTACACTTGTGTACTTTAATTGGTTGGAATAATTTGTTTGCTTCATACAATTTTACTTGTAATGTAATTCAATACCATGATAAAGTTTCAATAATTATCATATCAAAATTTGATACTGTCACGGTAACATTGAATCCTCCAGTTTTCCTTCACTCCACTAAAGCATCTGACCGGAGACAGATCATGTGTGATTAAATGTATTCATTCCTATTGGTTGTCACCACATGGTATTGCTGCTGATTTGTTTAAGTGCCCCATCATGTTCTGATATGGTAATGGCGTTTCATTTCCGACACGCGTTGTAAGCGGTAGACCAATCACAACAAACTGGTCTATCTGACCAATTAGAACAGAATAGACCAAACAACAGACTGGGTCATCTGACCAATCAGAGCAGAGTAGACCAATCACAACCGACTGGGTCATCTGACCAATCAGAGCAGAGTAGACCAAACACAACAGACTGGGTCATCTGACCAATCAGAGCAGAGTAGACCAAACACAACAGACTGGGTCATCTGACCAATCAGAGCAGAGTAGACCAATCACAACCGACTGGGTCATCTGACCAATCAGAGCAGAGTAGACCAATCACAACCGACTGGGTCATCTGACCAATCAGAGCAGAGTAGACCAATCACAACAGACTGGGTCATCTGACCAATCAGAGCAGAGTAGACCAATCACAACCGACTGGGTCATCTGACCAATCAGAGCAGAGTAGACCAAACACAACAGACTGGGTCATCTGACCAATCAGAGCAGAGTAGACCAATCACAACCGACTGGGTCATCTGACCAATCAGAGCAGAGTAGACCAATCACAACCGACTGGGTCATCTGACCAATCAGAGCAGAGTAGACCAATCACAACAGACCGAGTCATCTGACCAATCAGAGCAGAGTAGGCTCTTGGAAAGGAGGGGTTTAGAGAGACTGAATCCTTCATCGAAGCGTTTCAGACACTGTGAGAAAAGGGTTGATGCTATAATGTATGAGACATTAAAGTGTTTTTCAACTTTGGATGCATGTAAACCTATTGTAGGAGACCTCAAAAACAAAATTAGAAACATTTAAAATAGCAATAGGGGCACTTTAAACATTTCTCAAACATTTTTTCATTAAACAATTGCCAATGCTTTGTTTCTGCAAACCGCAGCATGTGTGAATGTCCGGCCTCTTGCATCTGCAGTAATGATGCATAATCATTGCTGAGCCCATATTGTTGCAATTTGCACACTAAACCGACAAGCATGAACAAAATATAGAGAAAAGGCATTGTAAATCTTCTTATCAGCACAATATTTTGCGATGCAGAGTTTTATGAAGCCGAACACCAACATCACATTATTTTCTGCACACAGCTGCAGTTCTTTCAAGCAGCATGAGCCTGTTGTTGCGGTTATGCTGCTGCTAAGCTCACATCAGGGGTGTCCAAATCCTGCTCCTGAAGGCCCACCGTCCTGCAGAGTTCAGCTCCAGTCCTAATTAAACACACCTGAACCAGCTCCAGGTCTCAAGGAATCCTGGGAAACTTCTAGGCTGGTGTGATGGAGATAAACTCTGCAGGAAGGTGGACCTGCAGGAGCAGGATTAAAGATGTGTGAAACAGACCAACAACAATTGTAGTGTGGCATGGGGAAGTCTGATTCTGTGAATCATTTTTTTTTTTTTAATTAGTTAATCGAAATGAATCACCCAAACAAACAGTTAAGTTCAAATGAATCACAGTCATCATTACTAGTGCTACCAGAAGACTTATTGCAGCCCAAAAAAATATGTTTAGCAATTATTTGATCCGTTCCAGATAAATAATTAATTTATTAAATACTTTTTTGTAAAAATCATGTGATCTGATAGTTGTATAATTATTTGCTTGTCTAGTTTTAAATTTACTACCGAAAAAATGTGACGATACCAGCATTTCCCTCTAGCATTTTGAGCGCTGTTGAACAGATTCTTAAACCCCTCTGATTGGCCATTGTGTTGACGTGCTCAACGTATATGTAATGTATGTGATTGACTACAATGATCAACAATGACATATTTGATGCTCTTCACGAGCGCTTACACAGATACACACGGGAGCGTTTGAAAGCAGGCGTCTAATATCCCTAATATAGC
Source organism: Rhinichthys klamathensis goyatoka (assembly GCF_029890125.1). Lineage (NCBI taxonomy): Eukaryota > Metazoa > Chordata > Actinopteri > Cypriniformes > Leuciscidae > Rhinichthys > Rhinichthys klamathensis. The sequence continues at coordinate 1,268,124 of NW_026606567.1, forward strand.
ATAGACGCCGCTTTCAAACACTCCCGTGTATCTGTGTTAGCGCTCGATGAGGAGTGTCAAAACAAAATGTTTTTGCAGCGTTGATCAGTTTAGCCAATCACAGACATATATGTTGAGCGCGTCAACACAACAGCCAATCACAGACATATGTGTTGAGTGCATCAACACAATGGCCAATCAGAGGTGTTTAAGAAACCTTTCAACAGCACTCAAAATGCTACAGGGAAATGCTGGTATCGTCACATTTTTTTTTATTTCAGTACCGCAGTCGGTACTTTTGACAACTCTAGTTAGTAGTAAAACAGCTTATAGCGTAACAATGAAATGCTACAGTACTGTAGCAACGGCTTTTAAAATGCACTTTGTGGCAATGTGTTCCTGTCAAGACACATCTGAGGTCATCTGAATCAATGTGCTCTACGCCGAACATGTCACAACAAGGCAGGAAAAGGTTTCTTCTAAGAACAGATTGGATTTCACTGGATTTCTTTGCCGTAGTTCAGGAAAATGCTCTCATTTCCAGAAGGTGTATATTTTTCTGCCTAATGGAACCTCATTTTAGCCCTATCATATTGGTTCCACCTCCCGTCAGCTGAGGAGCACAGCCTGTACCGAGAGGATCCCTCACACTTGCCCTTCACTGCCAAATCTGCCAAAAACTGCAGTTTGGGAGTGTAAGCAGCGCCCGTCAGCTCTAATGGCTACATTCACATACTGTGTTGTCTGTCAGGATTACAGACTCTCTCATCTCTACCACGTTCTTTTCCCTCTTTTTCTCATCCTCAAATTCTGTAGCTTCTTATGGGGAACAAAGCAGAAAACACACACAGATGCTCACTCACACAAACCCTTGAAAAACCACAGGAATTGTATGTGTAGTTATTTATTTCTTTTTGTTAAAGAGGTCATAATGGTACATGCACTTTTACAAGTTGATTGATTGTACTGGTTTTGTTTTAATCTCCTTATATGTTTTCCCCTGCCTCAAATCAAGCCGTTCGTTTTTGTGACGTCAATAAAACGGACGCCCCTCCCACGATTGTTGATTGACGGGAGAGTTTCAACAAAGACCCGCACTCGCACATGAGGTAGCTGTCAATCATAGTCTGCGCGGCGCGGACCGGACCGGCGCGGTCATTGTTGATATGCTGGAGCACTGTCTATGAGCAGAATAGCGTCTAAGCGATTGTGGTGTTCTGTTCTTGGGTGTAATAACGAACACAGTCATTTTAATGTTCCTGAATCCGAACCGCTGAAGACGCAGTGGCTGAGTTTTGTTTTCGAAGGGAATATTCCACACGAGCAACGTCAATGCTTTCATGTTTGCGCGAATCATTTCACACACCAGACTGCTTTATAAACGAGGGTCAGTATAAAGCTGGATTTGCTAAGAAGCTTTGCTAAAAAGGATCGGTACCAGATATTCGTGTTCCTGCTGAACCTCCAGAAGAACGGAAGTGAGTGAAACGTTTTATTAAACTTTATATTAATATATTAATCTTTGCAAATCGCTAGCTGCAAGCTTCACAATGAATGCGTCTAAGGTTTACACTCAGTCAGGGTACATTACGGCATGTTTTCTATGTATGACGTTCTCAATATAATTCATAATTCCACGTTTATACTGAACAACCCGTTATGGTTATTGTGTTATTGTGTTACAAACGGTGTATGCACAGAACAGAGGGGCGGAGTGAGCGCAGCTCATGATCATTTAAAGGCATATGCACTGAAACGGCGTGCTGAAAACAGAGCTGTTTTTGACCAGGTAAAATAAGTGTTTTCTTACAATACTAATGAGAATTTTTAATTAAAGTATATTACAAACTTTTAATTTAGACCCTAAAGAATCATATTAGCTTGTACAAAAATGGCATTATATGACCCCTTTAATGTTGGAATCATATTGCATGTAATGGTGCTTTAATCATGGTACTGAATGATCATTGTATTTATATACCATCCATGGCACTCCACAGTAAAAAAAAAAAAAGATTTGGTCCCACTTTATATTAAGTGTCTTTAACTACTATGTAATAACATTTAAATTAATAGTTTGAAACAAAAAAAGTATTTGTAATACAACACAATAAGTACATTGTACCTAATAATGATTTTCTGTTAATGCAACTACTGTACATAGTTAAATACATAACATAAAGTGGGACCAAAGATTTCTTAATGTAAAGTAAACAGATCTTCCATAAATCCCAATGTATTTATTCTTATATAATGCTATATTTGCAGGAAATACCAATAAAAAATACGGACAAATTTAGAAATGCTGTAGTATTTGTTTCTAAAGTTTTTTCAGATATTGGCTTTTACTCTCGTCTATACATTAATGCTGGCTAGTTTGCTGGCTTCAGCTAAACGGTCATTGGAGAATTCAGTGATTTGTGTTTTTGAACAGTGCTGAAACTGTCCTACATGCTGAGGTGAAGAAGTCATGACAGTGGAGAGATTTTATTGGGTCAATAGGACAGGATCTCTGGCTTGACATGCCCTGTCTCCAGCTATTTATGATTAAACTGCTCTTCTCTTTGAGCAGTATAGTTTTGCTTAGGGTTATGCGAAAACAAACACGCGCACGCACACCACCTCGAACAAGAAAAAATGTAGGGCGGGACTTGATTTTGTCTATTGGGAATTGATTGGATGGTTGTGGTTTGCTATTGGTGGATCTCATGTGAGTGATCACACCCTTGATCACGCCCTCATGCCAGTAAACACATCATCAGAGAAGAGAAGACGCTACAAGAGGAAGGAGAAGTTATTTTGACTGTTTAACACAAAAATACAATGGTATTACCATTTATTAAAAAATCCAGATTAATTTTGTGTATGCAATAAAGCCTCTTGAGTTTCAGCCACTACTGATGTGTACCCTGAACTCAGTTTCTAAAAAGCAAGGAATAAAAATCCTGTTTTTCATGACATGACCTCTAAGAGAAGTGAGGGTGTGAAGACAAAAAGATCATGAAAGTTAAAAGAAAGAAGCAAAAGAAAGCAAGCAAGATAAAGAAAGGATATATTATAATAACAGCAATTGAGAGGAAGCCATCTCTGTAATAAAGCACTACAGGATGGAAAGCAGAAAGCCTCTAATTTCACAGGGCTGCAGAAGCTTATTAACTATTCCAGCTCTGAACTCTATGAAAGCCATGCCAGACGCAACATACATATACAAGGCTTTCATGGATCAAGACACTCGGCACATATATGCCAAGACAGCAAATCAAGGGCAAGGTGAGGGAGTGTGTGTGGGCCCTCGTTCTCCCAGCATGCAGTGCAGCTCTCAGAAATAGAGCAGGAGAAAGTAGGGCTCCTGGGACCGAGGCACAGGGCTAATAAAAGAGCTCCGCTGCTCTCATTCCGACAGGCCCAGGTGAACGAGAGAGAGAGAGAGAGAGAGAGAGAGAGAGAGAGAGAGAGAGAGAGAGAGAGAGAGAGAGAGAGAGAGAGAGAGAGAGATTGTCAGAAGTTATCATTGGACTCTATACAGTATACCATTAAAAGGAGTGACTGCACAAAACAATTTCCCTCCTAAACAAATAACACAACTCCTAGGCTTACTAGCATTTACTAACGCCATTAGCCTGTTTTTTCTCTGATACATGACATATGAACCTCAAAAAGATGAATTACAAATAATAATAAGAGCTTAATCGCTTTTTCAATGCTATGACCCACTGGTATTACATTGAATGGGAGAAATTTGTAATGACAAATATGGCAGCTCTAATAAAATAAGTCCCGCCTTCTTAATACACAGTCTGTAAAAAGACTCCAACAAATCTGACCAATCGGAGCAGAGAAGACCAATGACAACAGACTGGGTCATCTGACCAATCGGAGCAGAGAAGACCAGTGACAACAGACTGGGTCATCTGACCAATCAGAGCAGAGTAGGATCAAATAGTGTGGCATCATGAGAGGGCGTGTTCTAGAGGGCAGATACATTACCCTCAGATGGCTGGAGCAAGATGGCCGTCTGTTAAGGACTACAAAACCCAGGCTGCCTGAGAGTACAGCTGAAGCTAATGAGACCAGCAGCAGGCTCTAATAGTGGCTCTGAGAAACTGTTGATTAGTGTGTGTGTGGCTGGAGGAAGGACATACCTCTGTGAAACAAAAAAGATTAAGTTAATTTTGAGCTGAAGAGATTTAAGTTGTAAACCTTTTGTTTAATTATTAAACACACCTACATACTGAAGAGACCGTTGAAGTGGTGTTTACTGGGAACTTGCACCCTCTAAAGATCCTGAACCTCTCATGCTGTCACATATGGTGGAGAATGCGTGCAAGTGGATGACTGCTTATGTTCCAGAGTGACGTGGAGGACCTCAAGCCTGTTTTCTAAGCTAAGTACACAATCAATTGATTGTAAAATGGAAGCGTTACTGAAAACAATGATAGAGAGTAATAGAGTGCAGCAGCAAATCCAAGCTGACTTGCTGGAGGAACAAAAGCGGGCTAATAACCTTAAAGTTAAATAATTGGAAATGAAACAAGCCCAAGATGTTAGCAGGATACGGGCTAGTAACTTTATTCCTAAAGTGGGAGAGAATGATGATGTCGGAGCTTACTTGCATGCCTTTGAGACAACTGCTTTCAGAGAAAAATGGCCAAGAGATCAATGGGCCAAAATATTGGCACTATTTTTATCTAAAGAATCACAGAAAGCCTTCCTAGATCTAGACCCAACCTTGGCCAATAGTTATGACTCCTTAAAGAAAAAAATATTAAGTCGCAGTGGTCTTAGAGAATTCGGGAGGGCACAGAGGCTCCATGCATGGTGCTTCAAGAAAGAACAGCCACCACGTACACAGATGCACAAATTAATGCGTCTGGCTAAGACATGGTTAGAGTCTGGTAGGTACTCAGCAACTGAAGTGGTTGATTCCTTGGTGATGGACAGATTTGTAAGAGCCCTACCCGCTGAAGCTAAACGATTTGCCTGTCCGAATAACCCAAGTTCACCCCAAGAATTGATAGAAGAAGTTGAAAGATACCAAGCCAGTGCAGAAATGCTGAACTCACGGTTCCCAACCAGTGTGCAGCCCCAACAAAAGTTTTTCCCTAGAGCCCCTACTCCCAGATGGGCTAGTCCACAGGGGAAAAGGTCCAGCCAGCAAGATTCACCAGTCGAAACCACATTGTATAAACTGAGAACCTGTTACAAGTGTGGGGAAGTAGGACACATTTCAATGCAACCAAACAGATGAGCCTATGCCGACAGCTGAGTCTTTAAGTGGCTTGAAAAATAACCTTTTTGCTGCCTTATTGGGCAACTCTGTGTTCCAAGCTATGACATGCCCTGTGTCAGTAAATAGTCAAGATGTAGAGGCATTACTGGACTCTGGAAGCATGATTACCCTGGTGCACTAGTCCTTGGTCAACCCAAAGCAAATCTCACTAGAAAACCCAGTTCCAGTTTCGTGTGTGCATGGTGACACCTGTACATACCCCACATCTGCAGTAACACAAGTCACGACTAGAGGGAAGTATGAAATTCGAGCTGGGGTGGTGGGATCTCTGCCGGTACAGGTATTAATTGGACGAGATTGCCCTTCGTTTCACATGTTGTGGCAAGACGTACAAGAAAGGAGATTTGTGCCTAATTTTTCAAGTCTGGCTGCACCCATCACAGAGCTAACCACTAACAGACACTCCAGAATGGTAAGGTGGAGCAAAGAGGCAGAGGAAGCCTTCTCCCAGTTAAAGAGGATGTTGTGTTCCAGACTGATTTTGAAATCCCCAGACTTCACAAAAGAATTCCTGGTGCAGACTGATGCCTCTGAGGTGGGTTTAGGAGCAGTCCTTTCTCAAACACATAAAGGCGAGGAACATCGTGTGCTTTACATCAGTAGGAAACTGGCAAAGCACGAGAAAAATTATGCCACAATTGAGAAAGAGTGCCTGGCTATTAAATGGGCACTAGAGGCACTCAAGTACTACCTATTGGGGAGGAAATTTGTATTAATGACAGAACATGCACCACTGCAATGGATGGCCCGGAATAAGGAGAGCAATGGCAGAATAACTATGGTTTTTAAGTCTGCAAGCCTTCAACTTCTCCCACAGGCCTGGACGATGCCATGGAAGTGCTGATGCCATCTCTCGCAAGGATGTCCTCTTCACAGTGGCCTGCCAACCAAGAGCCTCAGAGCAGAGGAGGGGGGTATGTGGCATCATGAGAGGGTGTGTTCTAGAGGGCAGATACATTACCCTCAGATGGCTGGAGCAAGATGGCCATCTGTTAAGCACTACAAAACCCAGGCTGCCTGAGAGTACAGGTGCAGCTAATGAGACCAGCAGCAGGCTCTAATAGTGGCTCTGAGAAACTGTTGATTAGTGTGTGTGTGTGTGTGGCTGGAGGAAGGACATACCTCTGTGAAACAAAGAAGATTAAGTTAATTTTGAGCTGAAGAGATTTAAGTTGTAAACCTTTTGTTTAATTATTAAACACACCTACATACCGAAGAGACCGTTGAAGTGGTGTTTACTGGGAACTTGCACACACTAAAGATCCTGAACCTCTCATGCTGTCACAATAGATAAACTGTAATAAAATAAACACTTAAGTGTGTATTTTTTGGATGTTTTCTTCCCACTAGTCTAAAAGAAGAAGTTTTGGAGGCAAAATAGCCAATCTCAAAATTGACCAGTGCATGAAAAACAGCAAATGTATTGCCTTAAATATGTTGTTGAAATTTGAGTCCGGCAAACAGTTTTATTTCAATATTTCCTCATTCAATTAGATGGGAGCTGTACTTGCATTACTCAAAACAATTCTCAAACTGAGGTAATTGCAGGGCACCTTTGCGGATCTCTGGGGAACAAAATGTGTCATTGAGTTCTTTCTGCATCAATATCTCTGAACTAATTCACTGGCCACTCAACCTAAACCACTGAGGGAAGTGCTTCAGACCAGACAGGAAATTAAAACGGCATATCACCACATCATTTACCGCTCAGAGGGGCGTAAATGCTGATGAGTCCTAATTATGTAACAGTTTTTCCCCCATTATAGACATGGCCGCAGAAACGATCTGAAAAATTCATCTCAGCAGCCTCTTCACAATTACAACGATCACAGTCCCTTTAAAGCAAGTCAGTTCACTAGGCCAACCATCTTGGCACAGTGATTCCCATGGGAGCTATTTTCTATCAAAGCAATATCGCTTCAAATCATCAATAAAAACTGATGAAACGCTATAATGCATTTTGCTTCTTTAACTGAAATTATGGCTAAAAGCTTTGGCAGCAATAAGATGAGGCAGTGCCAAATATGAATAAGGCCTTTTTTTTTATGCAAGGTGGGACTTTCATTCTGTCTCTGATACTACACTGTTTTAAAAGTCTAGTTGCCATAGAAACTCTCATATGAAAATCCATTCAAAGCTTAAAAATGAAACTTTAACAATGCTGTTAAAACTTTTTAAAAGCGTAACTTTTACGCAGAGTGACTGACATTTGTGTAAAGACGACTTCACAAAGTCATGTCTTCTCTCCTCAGGAAGCTTCTTTCTGTCAGGCATTCGGCACAAGAGTCAGGCGGGTCTTAGCTCATGAATATTAATTCCGGAAATTAATGTTCTGGGGCCGGTTGCATAAACATTATGTTAAGACAGTGTATTAAGTTCTAGTATGACCCACTAGCAGTTAGTCAGGGGCAGTCAGTCATTTTCGGTATCATATTAGGCTAATCTACATTTTTATGTAACTGACTTAAAAAAAAAGCAATGAACAGTCATAATTTGATGTACATCTTGTAAAACTAGTCTAAGGTTTATGCAACCAGGCCCTGGATTGGCTAAAAGGCAGCCGTGGGTAGATAAGTGCTACGTGAGGGGCTTTCGCATCAGAGGAACCCTTTCAAAGTTCCTAGAACTATTGGCGGAAGTACCCTGATTTTGGCGTGTTCGCACCGCAGGAATTAGGAACGATCTAAGTTCTAGGAACTCTGAAGTAGGAGCTAAATTAGTTCCTCCAAAAAGAGTAGGGTCTAAACCAGCACTATAGGAACTACCAGTGACATTAGTGTACGCTAATTGGTCGAACGCACGCAAAATACTAGCACCCGCCATTTAAAAAAAGGCTGTGTGAAAACACAGATTATAGCCTATATATTTACTCCAGAAACGAACTCTACGAATATGGAAAACAGTGATAAATGGGCTTTTTAACCTTTACGTTGAGGAGAAAATCCAACGCAACTTTGAGGAGACCAAGCGAAACATGATTATGTATTTCTGTTTTTGGAGGTAATTTTTGTTTTGGAGGTCTCCTGCAGAAGGTTTACATGCATCCAAAGGCCAAATAAAAACTCTTTCATTTGCTTAAAATATACATTGCAGCATCACTTCTTTTGTCAGTGTCTGAAAATTTGATAAAGGATTCGGTCTCTCTAAACCCCTCCTTTCCAAGAGCCTACTCTGCTCTGATTGGTCTTCTCGACATGTTGACAACATGAACCAAACTCTTCCAGGCCTCAGCCACAGCAATGTTCGAGGGCGGGTGAAAGTAGACGTCATTAGAAGACCATAGGCTGGCATTATGCAAATCTGTTACATTGTTGTGTATGTATGTAACAGGAAGTGAGACCGGAATTGCTGACGACTCGTTTCAGGCAGTTCTTTGCAGACCTTTCACATTCACACACGTCTATATAACACAACATGAAAGGCAATATCCGAAAAAGCATAATAGAGGAACTTCAAAGTCAACGTTTTATGTCTGCGACCTCAAAGCCAGCTTGGGTATGTATTGGGTCTCTAATTTAAACCATCTTTTGTTTCTAAATGATACTAAAATAGAAAATACTAAGATTATATGTGAAATGATTTCACTATTCTTAAATGGTCTATGCAAATTTTCTTTTTACACAAATGGATTTCAGTTGAATATAAAGTAGGTTCTAGAGTTTGTCCTCAGGTGTAGAGTTGGTTGTAAGAAAACATTCGGAGATGTATAGCTGTGAAGCTTCCAGTATGAATGACCTCAAGCTGTTGTGGCACGCAATGTGACGCATCATCAGGCTCTTTTGTGTGGACATTGTGTACGGCAGAATGTAATACAAATGAGATTAAATCAGTCAGTTATAATTTATCCGGAAACTGAAACTGAATATTTTAAATAATAGACATGAATGATAATTATTTAATTTATCGCATTAAATGGAAGCCTAACATCAAAACAACATTAATATCTGAATAAAAGAGAGAGGCGAATTTCACCAAGCTTTGTTCTCATGGTAACTGTTTCACAAGCAACTTAACTAGAGCAGTGAAGGATGCTGGTTGGTTTTAGACACATTTTTCCCCGTTTGCTAGATTTATTCAATAAGCAACAGTACAGTCCACTGCGAGCATCAATAACAAAACCCAATTAGACACATTAAACTCATTTCTAGGAATGTTCTGGGTTCAATAAGCTTTGTCAACAACATTGTGTCAGATCAAATTATTTTAACTCATCCCTTAGTTTTTACTGTAAGACAAATAATAGAATAAGACTATAAATTATGGAATTTTTATAGAAATCAACATTTCAATTTCCTCAGCAAGGAAGCCTTAAAGAAATCAAAGTACCATTGAAGACGTTTGTAATGATATTAAAAAAAATTCTGTTTCAAATAAGTGCCTTCATTCTGGCTGCTGAAAATTCAGCGTTGCCATCACAGAAACAAATTACATTTTGGAAAATAGAAAACCAGAAATGTATCCACTTAAAGTAGTTACACCTCAAAAATATGATTTAAACAACTTCAACAGTTCAAATCACAAGTTCAAATAATAAACACTTTTTATTTGAATAATTCATGTAAACGCGTTAAAGGGGTCATGAATTACATTATTTTATAATATTTCCTGGGGTGCACTTATAATGCAAGTATGATTTTTATAATCAAAATGGTCAAAGCTTTAATTTAGAAATAAAAGGCATTTTTTCCTACCCTGATTTTAGCCTCTGATTTGAACGCTCTGTTTGAAGGGGCGTGTCTGCTGTGACTTCAGTGTAAACGCCCACTGCTGTGATTGGCTGACTTCTTTGCACATGAAATAGCTAGTATTACATAGAACTCTCCTGTAAACTTTTAGCACATTCTTACTATTACAGCTCTCAAGGTTAACTAATCGTTAAAAGTGTAAAAGGGATACTTCAGGATTTAGCATTAAGCTTTGTATTAGTAGAAAACCTGTAGTATTTTCGAATTACCATACTTTCCACCCTCATATCCCCCTGAGACGAGAGATTTATGTATTTTTTGTCTGGAAAAAATCCTCTGATGACGCAAAAATCGTCATTTTGCGTCATCGGAGGATTTTTTGGCCAGAGGCTAAAGACTACAGCCAGTAGTAGGGGCTGTCCCGCATGTTCTCAACCCGCCCATAGAGGGTGGGATCTCACTCACAGAATGTACACAGTGTCAGCCATCTTTTTTTGGAAGCTAAGCTAGCAGGCTCTTGTTCTGTTGAGAAAGCGGAGTAATAGGGGTTACCATACTCTTTTTCCCGGACATGTCCGGCCGTCGATGTCCTTGGATTCAGCTTTTGCTTTCTGCAGTCGCCATTCATTGTTTACATGCACACCTTTTGTTTCAATCTAACTGAATTCATTCCGATTGGTGAATCTGAATGTAGTGTTTACATGAACGCTAAACAAGTGATCGGTTGATGTGCGTTTTAACATTGCTAAGAAAATTCCCGCTCCTCCGTGAGAGATACGAGACCGATGCGTCTCACAGGTGTCGCTCATCGGTAACGTTAATCACGCCACCGGCCTCGCGTCGTTCTCCCGCGGCCCTCACTTGTCCTGCTCGCCACAGTAAACATGATGAATGGCGACTGTAGAACGCAAAAGCCGAATCCCGGACATTTTGGGCGATCTCGAAACACATTTTCGGGCAGACTCATCACGGAGACTCACTAGTAGCCTAGACTTGTTGTTTAACTACTGCGCTCTGTTACCGGTAGGCGTGGCCTCCTAGGGCAGCGAAGCAAGTGCATTCTGGGAGTTGTTGTCTTTCATCCAGATAAGCAAAAAATACATTTTCTGGCTTTTCTCAGTCTAGAAAGCTCCAAATTCAAAAATAATTTCACATTTCTTCTACATAAATGACCCATTTTAAATACACATTCATCTTTCCAGAGGTGAAGTATCCCTTTAATTATAGCATTATATTTAGATCTATAGCATCATATTTGGATAAGTTGAGTGCATGAATGCAATGATCTCGTCATTGTAACTATTTCTGCACACTAACAAAAGCCTTCATCATAACTAACAGTGCAAATACGGAGCAAATAAGAGATTTGTTGATTATAACGGGAGTTTTGGCGTGAATCCAGAACTCAGTCACTGATTAACTCAGGGTGTTTGATTGACAGCTCCAGCGATTGTAATGGGAGTGTTCTTTGATCACTTTCTATATATAATTTTCACAGTAAAATAACAGATTATGTTTATCCTACTAAGAGAGACAATGTGAAGTTGACTGTTTAGTCACTGGATTGATTTACTGACACAAACAACAATCAAAGGTTTTGAGACAAAGAACTGACTGTACATGAATCATTACATATCAGAAATCACTGGTCACTGGTGATTTTGGTTAGACGCGTACACATAATCAGTACAAATCAAAACGATCTATAACAAAGCAATGGCGACACAGTAAAAACCTTTTTACTCATAAGTGTGTTGCACCATTCCTGTCGGATCCAATATAGACGGCACTGTATTGTTTTTTTCATTTCAGGCTCTCTGCAAATCCAATGCAGCGACTGTGTTTTTCCACAACCTGGCACTGCACAACATTTTGTACACTTCAATAGCATGCTCACGTATGTTATTTACCTATTACTTAGTCATGTGTGAATACAGTGGGCGGGGCTACAGTGGTAACTTCTTCAGCAGAGGTATCTTTTACCTATATATGATGTCATAAATGGGTACATTCAAAAATCAAGTCGTTCTCTTGGCTTGGTTTCAATAAAAGCTGTTTTTGGGCTAACAAGGTAGTTTTTCAGTTCTGAAACTTACAGGATATTCTTATAGTATGACGACCTCTTATGTCAAAAGCTCAAGGAAAAATTGTATTTCTCAATTCATGACCCCTTTAACAACACTAGTTGGTCACCTTCATTTATATAGCGTTTGATTATTCAATACAAAAGCAGCTTTACAGTTATGACAGGAAAATTATTCAATGATGCAACTACAAAACAACAAGTATTTTCGCTCCGTTGACCAACAGAAAGCTGCTTGGTTTGAAAGAGACTTCTGTGTGAGCGCAGATTCATACATCATTACACTATTGACAATGGACCACAGACTTTTTTGCAGACAAAATTAATAAAATTTCATTATGATTTTGCCGAAAAATATGACCGCGCCTTTACTGTAACCCTGATTAAGGGACAAACTGAAAAGATATTCATGCCATGAATGCCGATGACAGAGCCTAACTTGAAACCAGAACATTCCTTTAAACGTGACGAGATACCAAAACAGTGGTGAGAAAACACGACGTAACCTTGGTAAGCGTGCAGATTGTGAGCACGCCGTGGTGTGATGTGTCGTCTACGAGCAGTCCAACCACAGTCTGCTTGTGTAAGGCTGAGAGTAGAACACAGTGATGTAATGAAGGCAGTAAAACACTGAGAAAGATGTGGTGGGAGGATATGAGTGGGAGGTGGTGACAGGGGCATCATTATCCTAAACAAACCAGTGAGCGTGGGAGTGTATGCGAGAGGGGGAGGAATAGTGTGTGTGTGTGTGTGTGTGTGTGTGTTCTCACGCCTCACTTTCAGATGAGAATGAGCGTTCTCCACTGCAAGCGCTTTGTGCATCCAAGGACACCATATACGAAGGCACGATATTTGCCCAGGCACAACTAAGTGCGTGACTATGTTTATGCAAGTGTGTGTGTGTGCATGTAGTGAGAGAATCTGTGGCGTTTAATGCGAGAAATGCAAGAAAAACAGCAAGGAAGGAAGCGAGAGAGAGAGCACGTGTAGGCGGAAACCATTTACAGTCTGTCTCAACGCGAACCCCCATGGCTCCCATGAAGGAAGACAGACACACAGCACTGCAAATTGCCCACAAGAATTTAGTGTTCCACCTCACGGCGCAAGACATCTCCTAACCAAAACAGAGATGGAGCGGTCTTCCATTTCAGCTGAGAGTAAAATAAACCCTGTCATTATCTCCGCGGGTCGGCGGTCGCAGCGGTGCTGGAGTGTATCTGTGCTCGTAATGGCCAGTTTATCATTTCATAGAGAGTGGGGAGAAGTACCACATGATGCTCTGTCTGACTGAGCTAAACTCTGTGGTACGTGTGTTTGAGTTGGGCCTGTTCTCACAAGTAGGTGTGTTGACCTTGAGCGATCGCTCTGGGAAAGACATGGTAGGAAAGCTCAAATGAGGTTTGGGTGTGGTGGACAAAAAAAAAAAAAAAGAGATAATTCCCACTCTAAATGAGCGGCATGAGCTGCGTTTGAAGCCGAAGACAATGCCGATAAACACACATCTGTGACATTTGACCAATAGAGGGAACTAAATGTCACAGATTGACCTCTTGGATAAATATAAAGAATATAAACATCAATGGTTTGCAGTAGGGATGTCAAAAGTACTAGTACTTAGGCTGATGCTAAATTAAAAGGAATAATAGCAGTGTTCCTGCAGAATCGGTAGTAAGAGTACTGTACCATCTCAGCTGGGTATCTGCGTAACATAGGTAGACGCTGTCTAATGAGTCATTAATAAACAAACAATAATAAGAAAAAAAAGAGAAAACGACTCACTGCTTGTGGCTGGATAACTTTGGTTAGTAAAACTACTCTTCTCAAACCAATCAACATACACAAAGTTAAGCCTAAAGAAAAACAAAAGAAAAAACTAATTTAAAGTTCACTTTAATGAAAGACCTGCATCTCAGTCAAACTCTGACAACCATCAAAACCATATTATTAGTTTTATATCTAACAATCATACAGTGACAAACATGCCAATTAAGTATTTTTATATTTAATCCAATTACTTGGAATTTCTGTTTCTCAACTATTTTCATGAATATTTAATACTGCCTTTACTTGAATAATTACTTGACAACTTGAACACATTTTACTTTAATATTTGAAGGCTAAATTAAGGCCATTATTTAATCAAATGTGTTCATATTTAAATTATTTTAATTACTTGATTACTTTTAAGATTTTATCAATTAATTTAGAATTATAATTAAATTCCTTAATTTGATGATATACTTGTTTTCAATAGCATTTTCATTTTTGCTGTGGTATAATAAATAGGTACAGCGGATTGTGAAATTATGCTGACATTCATTAGTATCGACAACCCTATGTTTATGTTTTAGAGTTAAGTGGTGTAGACCGTATATTACTTTTTTTTTTTTACTAAATTAACTATTCAACTTTTTTTTTTTACTAATTGTGATTTATAAATCATTAAAAACTACTGTTGTGTTATATGAAATTCAGATATGGTAATGGACATTTTATTTCTGACACATGCTGTAAGCAGTAAACAATTCAAGACAGACTGGGCAACAGATCTGACCAATCAGAGCAGAGTAGACCAATCACAACAGACTGAGCAACAGATCTGACCAATCAGAGCAGAGTAGACCAATCACAACAGACTGAGCAACAGATCTGACCAATAAGAGCAGAGTAGACCAATCACAACAGACTGGGCAACAGATCTGACCAATCAGAGCAGAGTAGACCAATCAACAGACCGGGTCATCTGACCAATCAGAGCAGAGTAGACCAATCACAACATACTTGGTTATCTGACCAATCAGAGCAGAGTAGACCAATCACAACAGATCTGACCAATCCGAGCAGAGTAGACCAATCAACAGACCGGGTCATCTGACCAATCAGAGCAGAGTAGACCAATCAGAACATACTTGGTTATCTGATTAGTCAGAGCAGAGTAGACCAATCACAACAGACTGGGCAACACATCTGACCAATCAGAGCAGAGTAGACCAATCAACAGACCAGGTCATCTGACCAATCAGAGCAGAGTAGACCAATCAGAACATATTTGGTTATCTGATTAGTCAGAGCAGAGTAGACCAATCACAACAGACTGGGCAACACATCTGACCAATCAGAGCAGTGAAGGCATAATAGGGGCACTTTAATGTCTGGGATTAAGTTAATTTAGCCCTTTTAAAAATTTACAATGTAGCTGCAAGGCTTCATCAATAAAACTGTGGTAACCTGATGCTAGCCACTGTCATCAACTAAAATTATAATCTTAAAGAGTGTCTTATAATGTTTGAATGAGATACCATGTTAATTCATTATGATTTTATTATAATAGTTATAAAAACTATTATAAAACGTACACTTTGTTTTTCAGTTTTCATTTTAATTTCAGGTTAAGTTTAAGTAATTTTGTTTTGTGCTTTATTTTTATTTTTTTTATTTTTACAGTAATTTTATTACTGAATAACTTATTTTATTTCAGTCAGTTGCCAAGGCAAAATTTTAAATTTTCAGTTACATTTTTAATCTAATATTTATATTTTATTTTATTTCAGCTGTATTTCAATGAAAAAAACTAAAACATTTTTTATAGTTTAAGTTAACAATAACAACACTTAAGAACCGGTTCTAGACCAGGCTTAAAAAAAAATTTTGTTTGGTTCCGGTTTCCGACCGACCCTGTCAATTTATGTGCGACCCAAATTTATTTTATGAGCTTGGGTAAGAAATAATAAAAATTAAATAAATACACAAATAAAAAACTGAGGCGAACTATAATTTACGTTTTTGTACGGCACGCGATGCAAGATGCCTGTTGTCCTCCAGCAAAACAAACGAGCTACATGGTCGTTCACACATCGTTCGTCAAACTGAACTATAATACATATACAAGTATTTTTTTTTTTTTTTTGTCATTAAGGACACTTTTATTCATATACGCACACATACAAATGCATGCATTCATAGGCACGCACACACCACATGATGAGTTACAGAGTAACCTCCATCCGCCTCCCAAGTTTCATTAAAAATCATCCCAAATCCCAATACCCTCTTCTGCTGTCTACCACTTCTTTCGCCATGTATTTGTTCGTTTCTTTTATTATTTTATGCAATCCAAAACACTCTAACCTGCCGCGCTTCGTATCTCCAGAGCCCGTCTAACTTGTCCGCGACAAATGGATTTTTGAAGGACAAGTAAAAGAGAATTTTACTTGCCCGAACGGACAAGTAGCCTGATTAGAACATCAATAACAAACAAAAAAATAACTAGGGATCACTAAACCGAGAGAATGATTCTGATTTTATTACATTTATTGTAAGTTGCGATCGATTGTGGATAATAAATGTATTAGCCTGCTGACGGTGAGGTGCGCTGTTGACGCTCGCGCAGCCTCTCGAGGAGAAATCTACACACATGAGCGCAGCACACACACACACACACAGGTTAACAACATACTGCCTATAAAAATCTAAATGTGGAGTTTCTATATTTTAACATTTGTGTTAAGCAGCCTCAATTATTTTTCCTGAATACCATATCACGATTGAAAATGTGACATTGATTTCCTACAACAGTTCAATAAACAGTTAAAATTAAGTCACTTACATTTTAGATGAAATATTGGCTGTTTTTGTTCTGTTTCTGCAGCGAAAATAGTTCCAAACAAAAATCACAGCAGAACCACGGCGCATCTCACAGGAACACTCAACCTGTTTTCATTACTGAATGATTCAGCATTTTGACCGAATCGGTTGAGTCAAAGATTCAATGACCCATTCATTTCATCTGTCTCATTCTTGAATGAATCAACCGTTTAAACGAATCGTTTGAATTAATGAATCAATGACTCACTCATTAATACGGCCGCCTGCCGCCACCTATTGGCAGTTTAGTGTTATGTTTGTAAGTAGCCTAGTATACTTCTTTCCGATGTTTCTTATTTGTACATTTAAATCAATTTCATAACATTATTTTATGCAATTGTAATTTTTCAGTGTAAATTATTTAATTTGATCAGCCCTACCTAGGGTAACAGTATGCTTGATCTTTCATTTTAAATTCCTAAATTTGATCAATAAATTCAATTATTTAGAATAAGACGACACTATAGGGCATTTAATAAGATTGGGGGAGGGGATGCCCTTCAAAGGTGCAGATATTACAATATGCCAATTTAAATATCAAAGCTGATTGAACACTGATGAGAACATTGCTTCAGAATAAATAAATTTTAAAAAATCCGGACAAGCAACTTTTTTACTCTGACAAGTGAATGACAGATTTACTTGTTTGGAGGGCAAGCATATGAAAAGGCTTAAGGTCGAGCCCTGAATAATTTCCTACCTATCCCTTGCTGCTGCCACTTAAAAAAAAAAAAAAAAAAAAAAAAAAAAAAAATCCCTACCGACCCATGACCTCAACTGACAACAAACCAGAACCAAACTTTTTTTTTTTTTATGCCCCATGACATCACATCCTGTTGCCCATATTTGTTGCCCAAAGTCTTTTTCGTACTCGACGCCTAGTGTGTCCGTA
This sequence comes from Rhinichthys klamathensis goyatoka, assembly GCF_029890125.1. Lineage (NCBI taxonomy): Eukaryota > Metazoa > Chordata > Actinopteri > Cypriniformes > Leuciscidae > Rhinichthys > Rhinichthys klamathensis. Next base: position 1,285,697 of record NW_026606567.1, read on the forward strand.
GCTTAACATTGCTCCTGGATATATACACCTTCCTGCAGAGTTCAGCTGCTACTCCTGAAAACGGCTAATCAAGGTCTTTGGGTTCACTTGAAAATTATAGTCAGGTGTGTTAGCAGACTGAGAGCAGCTACATGCATAATGCAGGTGTTTTGGTTCTTGAGTAATGAATGCACACACGCACACACACACTCGTCACTTAATCAGAGCAGAATGACTCATTGTGACACTGCTGATGAACAATGGCAAAGCTTCTCACAAACCACACCTGCCCATTATCTACAGTCCATGTAAAAGCATTAGAGAATGACGGTGCAAAACAGTCAACTACCTTTTTAGTTGTGTAACATACAGCTTCAAGACTTCTCCCAACAGACTGGGCCATCTGACCAATCAGAGCAGAGTAGACCAATCACAACAGACTGATCCATCTGACCAATCAGAGCAGAGTAGACCAATCACAACAGACTGAGCCATCTGACCAATCAGAGCAGAGTAGACCAATCACAACAGACTGATCCATCTGACCAATCAGAGCAGAGTAGACCAATCACAACAGACTGAGCCATCTGACCAATCAGAGCAGAGTAGACCAATCACAACAGACTGAGCCATCTGACCAATCAGAGCAGAGTAGACCAATCACAACAGACTGGGTCATCTGACCAATCAGAGCAGAGTAGACCAATCACAACAGACTGAACCATCTGACCAATCAGAGCAGAGTAGACCAATCACAACAGACTGAGCCATCTGACCAATCAGAGCAGAGTAGACCAATCACAACAGACTGAGCCATCTGACCAATCAGAGCAGAGTAGACCAATCACAACAGACTGAGCCATCTGACCAATCAGAGCAGAGTAGACCAATCACAACAGACTGAGCCATCTGACCAATCAGAGCAGAGTAGACCAATCACAACAGACTGAGCTATCTGACCAATCAGAGCAGAGAAGACCAATCAAAACAGACTGAGCCATCTGACCAATCAGAGCAGAGTAGACCAATCACAAAAGACTGAGCCATCTAACCAATAAGAGCAGAGTATACCAATGTCATCAAGAAAAAAAAAAATCATAATCTTTAAGTGTGTCATACTTTTTGAATGATATACCATGTTAATGCATTATGATTTTACATGAACAACAGTAATAAATTATAGTATCTTTGCAATAACTATAGTTACCAGATCAACTATTTTGTAAGGTTTAGTATTATTCACTAGCGTAATCAAATATTTAAACTAAATGACAGAAAGTATAAATTCAGTATTGTGGGAAAAACATTGTATTAACACAGCCCTAGTAATAAATATGGAATTTTGCTGAAAATATATGGTTACCATAGTGCATTTTTGGACAGGAGTGTCTTTCACCCATAACAGACGATTTGTTGTGTGTTTGTGAAGAGTAATTCGAGAGGCCCTCATTGTGTTGTATGTCCAGGGCGTCTGTCACTGAGGCTGGGGCTCTGTGTGATTCACTCTCAGTGAGAGCGAGAGAGTGGGATTCAAGTGCCAATACCTTTTGTGAGTTCAAATGAGAGATGAACTGCACAGTTGATTGCATTATATATGAAGTGGGAGTTTACTCTGCCTCAGTCCAGGAAACTCCCTGTGGAAATAACGTAGATGCTGCTTTCATGTCCTGAGGAACATGACCCAATGCGATGGATATAAGCCAATCAAATTCAAATACTGCACTCACATCTCAAACAGCATTTACACCATGAAACAGTTTATGCAAACATTTTGTAATGCGGCATAATCAAAGGGATAGTTCACCCCAATTTTTTTTTACTCCGTTATCTTTTACTCATGTTGTTCCAAAACTGTATGACTTTTGTTCATCTTAGACACACAAATGAATATATTTTTAATGAAGTCTGAGAGATTTATATGCCTTAAAAATGCTCAATCCATATGGATTTCTTTTAGGATCTATTTAAACTTAATGAAGCAAAGTTTTGGTGGAATGGACTTTCAAAAGGAGGGACCGGAATCTCTCAGGTTTCATTAAATATTTCTTCATTTGTTTTTCAAAAATGAATACAAGTCTTATGGTTTGGAATGACATGAGGGTGAGTAAATGATGACAGCATTTTTATTTTTGTGTGAACCTTTAAGCAAATCTCACACATTCCTGTGAATCACAGCTTTGCTGCTTATATTCAGACGAACAGCATGATTGCGAGTGTGTTACTGGTTATGTACAAAAAAATATTATTAGTACTTACTGTACATTTCATACACAATAATGGCAGTTTGTTTTTGCACCTCCACCAAAAACAGTACCAAACAAAAGTCAAATTGAAATCACAAGCGGCATCTCCGGTCAGCACAGTAGTGGTGTTTTTTCCTGAATGAATCAATGGGTTTGAACTAAATCGATTGATTGCATGATTCAATGACTCACTAATAAAGACAGCCACTTGTTTAGTTCATGAATTAATAAGTGTGTCTGAATGAATCGGATGAGGGAATTACTCAATGTCTAATTCATAAAGACTTTGGCTGCATCCGAATACGCATGCTTTCCTACTATAAAGGAAAAAAACAGTATGTGAAAGAGTATTATGTCCAGATCACAGTATTCATAAAACAGTAGGTGAAAAGTAACCAGATGACCAACTACTTCCGGCATTCTGAAACGCACATATGATGGACACTTTACTATCCCATGATGCAGCGGGAGAGGATTTGTGAATGGCCACGTAGTGACGCAACTGACAGTGGTAGGTTACATGACAAATAAAAAAGTACGTTCTTTATAATATGAATGTAATCCTAAAATACTACATTCATCATTTTTTCAGTGTATAATATAAATATTAATATTTGCAAAGTATGTACTTATTCAGAAGAGGAGACTGTGATTTCGGAAGTAGTGTGAATTAGAGAGTTTAAACAAATCAATTGATTGAATGATTCAATGACTCACTCATTTGTTTAATTCATGAATCAGTGTGTCTGAATGAATTGGTTGAGCAAATGATTCAATGATTCATAAATAAAAGACACTCACTTGTTAAGTTCCTGAATGAATCAGTGTGTTTGATTGAATCATTCGAGCGAATTATACAATGACTCATTCATAAAGACACTTGCTTGGTTCCTAAATTAATCAGTGTGTTTGATTGAATCATTCGAGCGAATTATTCAATGACTCATTCATAAAGACAAAGAACTCACTCACAGAGATTCTGGAGAGGGCATTCGATTGACAATTTACTATCCCATGAGGCCACAGGAAAGCGACGCAGCTGACACAGACAGGTCTGTAACTCTTGGACGGGAGCGGGCGGTCTGACAATAGCCCAACCACTCCTGACATCCTCTGAAAACAGCGTATCCGTGCTTGAACTTGAAGTGAACAAAACTTTCTGCAGTTGTGGCATTCACACAGTTCCCAGTTCCCTGCCCTGAGCAACCTGGCAAGATATGTCCGATGCATCCCGACCACGAGTGCACCTTCAGAGAGAACATCCAGCTTTTGTGCTTGGATTTTGGAGGAGAGATGTAAGCTACTGAAACCATTGCCAGTCAGCGACATTCTGTTCTTGCATGGATGTTTAAAAAAAGATTGCATTTTGCAGTATAGCTAGTGACCCAGCTGTTTTCATTTATTCGTATTTTTGGCTTATTATTTTGAGTGACAAATGTCATTTTTAATATAGCCTATTTTTCTCTGTGACATTTTGTTTGTGTGTGTGTGTGTCTGTTGACCGTATCATGATAAGACAAAAACAACATAAAATTCTTGTATAGCCAACATTTTATATTTGTTCTGCCCTCTCTTTCTTTAGGGGAAATTTAAATTTGAGATTAGTGGGATTTAGCGGGATCGGTTGGGTCGGGAAGAAAATGATTGTAAGCAGATAGCGGGCAAGAGCGGAATAGAACCTAGTGGTAACAGGACGAAAACAAACCAGTCCCGCTTTGAACTCTACCATCAACCATCAAAATAAAGTGTTACAGTTAAGCAGACAGTCTACTAATACTCTCATAAGAGTTACTCGACATGTAGTTGCAAAGTTACTTATAGTAAGTAGAATGTCTAAAGTGGGCCATCAGTGTTACAGAACGAACATTTTCACATTTGTTCCTCATCAATTGTACCAACTCAATCAGTAAGTGAGGTCAAACACAGCATCTTGCTCAGCTCTCGAATTGGTCAGTGATTTGAACGAATGGATTGACCGAATGATTCAATGACATGCAGAATTATGTCTGGTTTAACTTTGTAACATGCAGAAAGACTCCCACCTGACCATCTGTCTGAAAAACCCAAAGTATCTAAAAAAAAATGTATTAAAAAAAAAACACCTACAGCCTAAATTCACTCAGGGCTCCTGATAGTGAGGTAGAAGGTGGTTTAGTCCATGCCCAAAAGGACTAGAAAGTTCAATAGACAAAGGAGATGGTATCACGAATACAAACGAGATTATGCTGCCATACCTCTAGCTGATCCCCATCAGCAACAAGCATCTTGAGGGTCACATATACACCCACTCTCACATCCCTGGCAGAACAAAGAACCGACCAACAATTCTGACAGCCTCCCTGTAGCAGAAAGTGAAATGCTATTTCAAGAAGTTATAGCCCTCGAACTAGATCCGCTTTTTAAACTGATCATAAATGATGCATCACCGAGTTTCCCTGCAGCACGGCAGATGAATTCCCATCCAATGCTGTCAGCCCTTTGACTGACTATAAAAGCTTCTCGTAGGTACAAATTCTGACAGTTGGGCCTAATGAAAGCAACATCGGCACTTTGTTGAGCATGTGGTTCCATTAGTGCGTGTTTTGTGGTGTCATGTCGGATCAGGCCGCACAGTTTGCCTGTTCCCTTGAGGCAAAACAAGACGCCGAGACTCACCCAGGTCTTTAGATCCTTGACTTTCACTGGCCAGCTCTCCCATTCTCACCAGAGCATCAAAATAGCCCTTCGCTGCAAATGTCACACCTGCAAAAGATGGAGGCAAGAAGAAAAATATGTCAAACATTCTCATTTCTCATTACAACAGTATATTCAGTGATCAAAGAGCCCATGACGACGATGGGACCGGCTATCAGCTGTGCAAGTTGGTGTCAGTCCAGCTGGGTAATGAGCGGAAAAAAAAGCTATAGGAGTGGATGACTCTGTCACACAACAGGAAACACAATCAGTTGTACAGGAAACACATTTAGAATGAGTAAAGATAGCCCTCCGGTGACTATGGAAATTTACCCCCTTTTTTTTTTTTTTTTCGGACCAGCCCAGCTGTCTCCCACACACACACACAGTTTCCCAACCCCATGCCTCATTACAGTTTTAAAATGTCAACTTCAGTGAAAAGAGAATAAACAGAATATCATTATCTCCACAACTCTATCTGGATCCCCACGTGCGGAAGAGAGAGCGAGATAATATGGGCGTTTGATTGCGAGTAAGAGTGTGATTTTACAGCTTAGTCTAATAAGAAGTTTCATGGTGGTCTAGCCTAGACTTGGCTTATACTGGTTTGGTGTTGGTCTAACTGGTGGGACTACAAACTGTAGCTAGGCTATTCACTTGTAAAACCTGAATGTTACTGTGATCTTTTCAGAGATTTCATAAACACTTTTGCTTCAAGCAAGTATCAGTGAAATATTAGTACAATTTAAAATAACTATTTTCTATTGTAATACATTTTAAAATATAATGTATTCCTGTGACGGCAAAACAGAATTTGCAGCAACATTACTCCAGTCTTCAGTGTCACATGAATCATGATCCTTCAGAAATCATTCTAATATGATGATTCGGTGCTCAAGAAACATTTCTGATTATCAATGTTGAAAACAGTTGTGCTTCTTAAAGCTGCAGTCCGTATCTTTTCCTCTTTGTCGCCATCTCTCTGTTCGAAATCTGTAACTGCAGTGATTCGCGGAATTATCATCTTTACGTGGGTTGTAAATCGGCATGAAACAGCGCGGATGAACAGTGCTTTAAGGCGAGTGCTGCTGTCAGTCACCGCGCTGTGTGGATAGCCTACTGTCATACAGAATCACAGATTCACTTTTTGAAAGTTTGACCAACATAAGAATTTTCATAAGAAAATGTTTTCTGAACAAGTAACATCCATTTTTGTTCCGACCAACTAAGGGGGAAAAAGCATTCGACATAAGCTTCGTTAGATTTAATCAACGCGATTTACAGCAACCGTGCAAATTATAGCCTACTTTGTTCTCAAATTGTTCATGTTAACAACATCAGCATTGCGTGATTAATGTTAAATGTAATGTGTTTTATGGTTAGCAGCTACCTGTGTAGTTCAGAATTCATATTCTCCATAATAGCAAAACGAGAAAGGCACAACAAAGGAAACTCCATAACTGTGTGAATTAAGAAAACGTACTGTTACACGATTGAACTATTGAAATGTCTTACTTGTTCAGCAGAAAAAGGCCGTCTCTTCTTCCGTTTCGAACCCCTTCAAAACACGGAGTTCACGCACTTTTCAAAAGCCCCGCCGATGTTTAAATCTTTGTGTTCGCATGAGACGGTTTCTTTCTTTCTCTAGCCACCTTAAATCCGAAGTACGAAGTCTTTTGGGTTTTATAATTGCTGAATCTCCAGTTGACACTGATGATTGTTGTTTGGATCTTTCTGGATGCCATAAGTTTAATTATGTAAAGTGCTGCGAGAAAAGCCTATACATCTAAACATCTCGTCACGCGCAGTATAGCCGGCTATAGCCGAAACTCCTCCTTTATGTGTACGGGTGTGACGTAATGACGCAAAGACATGCTCGAATTTCCCGCGGAAACCCACCAGTACCACTGGAATTAAAATCATTATTACAAGCTAACCGTTTTGAATCTAGCTATGGCAAGCAGATAGTTTTGACCACTGGCAGAATACCGGTAAGTTTTTTTTAATATAATTATTTTGGATTATTTTTAACTTAAAAAAGTTACGGACTGGAGCTTTAAAGTGTGGAAGTTCAGGACTCATTGATGAACAAATGTTTGAACAGCAGCCGTTATTTGAAATGGAACTATTTTCTATCATGTCTCTTTTGATTAATTTAATACATCTTTGCCGAATCAATTTCGTTCAAAAAAACAAAACAAAAACTCACTATGTTTGTTGGACATTAAAACAAAATGGAATAAAAAGGAATAACTGTACAGAACATCAAAAATAGAAATGGGAAATCTGCTTAATGTAGGTAGTAAATGAAAAAGGAGCTCACAATGTAGACAGCTATAGCAATCATAATGAAAAGCAATTCAGTTTTCGCCATGTGTCCGGTATATAAAGTGTGTCAAAATCTCTATTCTATAAATACGTGACATTCTCCATTGAGGAAGTAGGAACTAAGTGAAAGAGTGTGAGATTTGGGACAGCCAAACAGCATATGCTGGTGTTTTCCGTAGGTTTGGCGGGACTCATTATTGTGTAGAGTGGCGAAGAGGTAGAGGTTTGGCCCACTCATACAGAGCTCATCTCCTGCCTCATAGATGTTGCATGGAATCAGCAGCTCGGACTCGCTTCATGACTGTCACTCTTGGGCTATGACCACAGGACTGAGGAGTTACAAAGCCACTGCCACTAACTATAACTGCACAGCAATATCTGGCAGCCAAGAAGCAGCTCTTCCCCCCCAAAAAAACTTCCTAGAGCAGTTCAGTAATAATGCCTCAACATCTCCCTCAGAGAGAGAGAGAGAGAGAGAGAGAGAGCGTAAAAAAAGTGACGGGGAGAAACTGGATACCAGTCAGCTATTCTTTATGGAATTCATTCAGAAATCAATTGGGACCCATTGAATACACTGAGAGCCTGTGGAAAACCACCCTGAGCTTCTGGCACGGGCAGAAAGGCCACAAAAATTGGTTGAGCAAACAGTTCATCAAGCTGACCAGCTGTGGCCCTGATTAAGTTAGGCAATGCAGACTGTTGCACTAGGTCTGTGACTACAGTATGTGGCTACTGTTCAGGACTTATTTACAGGGAAATTATGCAGAAATGTGCCTGACAGATGGGAACATCATCTCTGGGCAGTCCCACTGTACCATTTCATTTTCTTCACAGTCTCTGTGCTTTTTTTCTTTCTTCTTATAGTCTTCTAGGTTGGATATTTTTTTGCTGATATACGGGGAGATTCAACTGTCGAATGCAGAAAAAGTTAACTACATAGACAATGTTTAATAAAGTTAACTCTTAGGTCATTTAGTATGACCAACTTAAATGGGATGGTTCAGCCAAACATGAAAATTCTGTCATTTACTCACCTATATGTCATTCCAAACCCGTGTTCAATTCTTGCGTCAATTCTTGGTGACTAAACAGTTTCAATTCCCATTGACGTCCATTGATTTTTTTTGTCCAATGGAGGTCAATGGGAATCATAAGTGTTTGGTTACCAACATTCTTCAAAATATCTTTTAGTTTCACAGAAGAAAGAAAGTGAAACAAGTTTGGAACGACGTGAGGATGACTTAATGATGACAGTTTTAATTTTGGGGTGAACTATCCCTTTAAATATTAAACAGAAACAACTTACTTGGTCAAGTTTGGTACTGCTGATTTTCGCACTTTAGATTAGTGTCCAATTCTCACAATTAACTGACTATTAACTAACTTTTGCCTCAAACTCCTAATTACTGCTTATTAATAGTTAGTAAGGCAGTTGTTAAGTTTAGGTATTGGGTAGGATTTAGGAATGTAGAATATGGTCATGCAGAATAAGGCATTAATATGTGCTTTAAAAGTACTAATAAACAGCCAATATCCTAGTAATATTTATGCAAATAAGTAAATGGTTAATAGTGAGAATTGAACCCTAAACTAAAGTGTTACCAAAACTCCATTTAGGAAATGGTCCATTTATGAAAAAAACAAAAAAAAAAACCCACAGCTGTATCATTTTAATTAAGTTTAGTTCCATTAATGTTTCCTGAACGTCCATGTAGAACAGTATTTACTCAAATTTCATGCGCCTCTGTTGAATCAACAGAGCCACAGCCAATTATGTTCCAGGTTGTTTGCAGACCAAACAGAGAAACACTGAAATAATATATAAAATAATTAATTCAAAGACAATAAATAGACAATTGCACAATCGTATTATTTCTTTGTCCTAAATAATTGCAAGCAACACAAACATACAGCACGACCAGTCTAATTCCCAATCAAATAAATTCTGAATGAATTCCATTAAGCTGACAGAAAATAACTGATGTTTATCCAATTATTCCCCGTCTACGCTCAATACTCTCTCCCGGATAACTCTTATGGCTCATTGCTTCATAAAAATGGTATTTTAAATAAAAATAATATACTTGAATTAACAATTTCACAAAAATCTCATCTCACAGCATGAAGTTCCCCTGGCCATCATTCCACGGAGTTTCCCTAACCCTACGGCCACAGACACTGGGATACGCTCTAGCATCCTACATAGGACAAGTGGTTTGGAGGATGAAAGGATAGTTTGCATATGCTTCCTAAAACCTTGCTAATGGGTCATTAAGTGAAATTGGAATCCTTACAATTCCCATGCATCCATACATGCAAGTCTCTCTTTTACTGTGAAAGAACTTTGTCATAACACACTCCCCCACCGCACTCATTCTTCTTTCTGTGCCTGAGGCTCTAAAACAAATCAGCAAGAACAATACCAGTCAGAAATAATAAATGGGGGTAGAGAGCTTTGCTGACTTTGTGTCTGAGTGATTTCATTTCCTAAAACACGGGGTAGAGTGGTAAAGACATGGCTTGAGAGCAAAAGAGGATTACGATTTATTCTGGTCGGCTTAGTGTAGCCTAGGACCTCCCACCAGAGCCCAGTTTCCCTCACTACGGGGTAGTCAATTATGGAATAAAATATCTTTTTCAACTCGGTCTCTTCCCTTTATGTCCTTTCATCCATGTATTTACGGCAAAACCCACGCTCTTTTCTACCCAACTGCAGCATTATTGGCTCTAGAACTTATCGTTACCTGTTGATAGACGTCTGAAGCATATGGACCCTTATGTGCCGTCACCCCCTTTCTGAGGATAAGACTCTTTCACCCACCTCAGCCAATCTGCCTTTAATGCTCAAGAGTTTGAAGGGCAGTCTGTCTCACAGATTTTATATAAATCCCCCCCAGTAGGTTGGGTGCTGGGATTTATGGGTAGCCCAGGTTTCCTTTGTGACTCTTTAAAGGCCAATTCAGTCATGCTAAGCATTATAATGGTGCATTTTATAATGCTGTCTGGCTAGTATGACACAGGAACTTAAATTTATTAAGTTGGCTAAGCAAAAAAAAAAAAACTTGTTGCACCGACCTGAACTAAATGTATTAAAAAAAGTTTCTTAAGTCAATTGAATTTTTTACAGTTTACAGCATCATTTTGAAAAAAATAATGACTTCGACTCGCCCCTTGTTTTGGGACGAGTCGAGTGAGAGCACTTACAATGGGAGTGACATTGGAGGATTTAAAAGCAGAAAAATTAAGCTGATAATTTTAAAAAAGCACTGACATTAATAATTTTGTAAAAATGTGTGTATTATTTGAGCTGTAAAACTCTTTAAATCATTTTACAGTCATTTTAGGGTATATGATATTATGATGCGACAAAGATAGAACTTTAAACAGAAAAGGTGATTTTAAATGAATTGTTCACAACCATGTTAAAACCATGTTAACACTCAAATTATTTACATCTTGTGGCTATCTGATTGGTTGATTGAAATGTTGTTCCAGGATCAACAAAGATGTTGAACCATTGCACTTGGTGAAATAAGGTTCTGCATTCACTTCCATTGTAATTGCCTCAATGTAACCCAGATTTCTACCTTTATTAAGGAAAAACCCAAAAAAAATTTCCCCAAAGCTGGTGCTGTCGATTGAGCTTCCGCTAAATCGGGGATTTTCCTTTACGATGTATACCTGCACATCACCATAAATGTTTTACAGCCACTGTACACCCGAGGCTGCCGGAGCAAGATTACATTTGCCAATGTGAATGCAGACGTCAATGGGCAATTGTCTGGCCTTCATCAGTCACCTACTGCACAAAGCCTTCAAAGTCGTCTGATTGTTCCTCTGTCTAATGGCTAAATATCAAATCATCAGTGAGGCAGGACACATTATCTCCTCTCTGAATGCCCTCATCAGCTGAGCGTTTGTGTTCGGCCCATCTGAGCTCAGGAGGTGTCTCGGGCTGTGTGAGAGTTGATAAGGCTGTGTAGCCATCTGAATGACAGGATGACAAACATTGTCATCATCTTCAAATGAAGTGGCATTAAAGGCGGATGGGAAGGCATGGAGGGTTTGGACAGCTGCCTGAACATGGATGAAACGGGGGATGTTTGGAGATGTGATGTGGGCGTTACTTACTGGAGAGAGCCTTCTCGTAGTTCTTCCCCATGGCGATGAAATTCCGCAAACAGGGATTGTACTGTTCCATGATGCCCTGCAAGAGATGGAAAGATGTGTTAAAGGGATGGTTGATTATAATTTCACTTTTCTAACTTTAGTTAGTGTGTAATGTTGCTGTTTGAGCATAAACAACATCTGCAAAATTACAACGCTCAAAGTTCAAAGCAAAGGGAGATATTTGCTTTTAAAGAAATTGTTGGACTACAACAAACGGCTGGTAGGAACTACAGGACATTCCTCCCGGGTTAGTGACATCACAAACCCTAAAATTTACATAAACCCTGTCCCCGGGAATATGTTGCGAGCAGTCCATGTTGAGAAGAGGAAGAGTTGTTGTAGTTGAGCACATTTGTGAGTCTGCTCAAGCTGTAGAATCCGTCTTTTCACATGCAATACAGTGCGTAACACAAATGCAATATCATGTCACTCTTTAGTCATCTTACAACAGTTCCCACACAAGCGATTTTATAGATTATCATGGCAGAATATGCTGAAGAGAGTTAACTACACATCAGCAACATAAATCCATCAACTAACCATTCAGAAACGTCCTGTTGCATTCTACATGTTGTCACTTCTTAAGTCTCTCCAACATTGTCCGAGTCCAGTTTAAACATAAAAGGCAGAAGAGTGTCTGACATTTTAGTGCTTGTCTGCATAATCAGAGCTGATAACACACACACAAGCTCTTGAAGCTCCGCCCTCTGTGCCAGGAGCAGCAGCTCATTTGCATTTAAAGGGACACACACGAAATGACGCATTTTTACTGACCCCCAAAAAGGGATAATTTTAACATGCTGTAAAAAATGATCTGTGGGGTATTTTGAGATAAACCTTCACATACACACTCTGGGGACAACAACAGAGACTTATTTTTCATATTGAAAAAAGGGGCATTACACCACCCCTTTAAAGAGCAGAATTGCAACACGCCAAGTGTGCATGTGTTATCACAAAGGATGCATCAATATTAAAAAGCTGATAAACCGATGTCACCTTATAGCAAAAAAGCCAATATTAATCTTTTTTTTTGATAGTCGGCTTTAGGCATTCAACTAATGAGAGTTAGATGACATGTAGTTGCAAAGTTACTTATAGTTAGAGTATTAGTAGACTGTCTGCTTAATATCTGCTAACTTTATTTTGATGGTCCTCCAACAGACATTCTACTAACTATAAGTAACTTTGCAAGTACAACTTACTCTACTAGCCAAGCCTAACCAGTTTACTATTACTCTAATGAGAGTTACTTGGCATGTAATTGCAAAGTTGCATATAGTTAGTAGAATGTCTAAAATGGACTATTAAAATAAAGTGTAACCTACTATTTTGTCTAAATATATATATAAAATAAAACAAAGGAAAACGATACATTTCGTCCTGGTTCGCTTAACATTCATACTGTCATTTTTTACATCAAACCTAAAGATACAAAACAAAACACATCTTCTATGACTTCTTTTTTGAGACAGAACTTACCGAACATCCAAGACAATGCTGCGTGCTGTGCTAAATGCCATAGTAAATGTATGCGCGCACATATAATGGTATTTTTACCAGCTGAGAACTTGAAGAGCTTATAAAATGTGTATACGAGTCAAAGCAGCACCAGGAATTCCTCCATTACACACAAATGAAGATCTCCTGCAAGGAGATGGCATTTTCGAACCCTGTACCGAACTGTAATGGGCACGTAGCTTCTATGATGAGAAAAACTGGGTATGTTTGAGCATTCTGTCCTTTTAAGGGTCACATCTCGTTTAGATGTCTTTGGTCCATTTTATATTTCAGTCAAACCACAGCAGAGTTCGCATGGAAGAGGACCGAGACCCCCTGAAAATCAAGGTCCCGCTTAAAAAACTCCACTATCAATCGCCACAAACCTGCCAAGTGTGAACACACCCTTCGACTGAGCACAGGAAAATGGAACAGATAAGTCTTCAATATTTTTCAGAAGTATCATTGTATATAGATCAACTATTTAAATCAGCACAGACTCAATACAAGAATGTGCTGTCATTGTCATGTGACATATAGCGTTAGTTGTGTCGCTTCACTGCCATTCACAAATCCTCTACAGTGGCCTCATGGGATAGTAAAGTGTCCATGGGATAGTAAAGTGTCCAATGGATGCAAACTTCAGAATCTTGTCAGTAGTAGTCGTTAATCCGGGTTTTCGGCTTAGTTTTTTTTTCGGTGTGTTCCGCTGTTCTAATTATATGTCATCGTACCTGAGGATTCGAATGCATGATTTTTTTCATAATAACATGAGCCAACTGGAACGAAGAGCGTGATTGATATTCAAAATGGTAAGCAAGTAGCCTGGCTGCCAGCCCGAACCCCGCCCACAACAATTTTTGGTCGGGAAGTTCGGTCTGGAGCTGGACTCAATCCATTGAGGAGTAATTATGATCAGTCAAAAAATGTTCGGACCAATTAAATTGCCAGGGCGGGCTTTATATGATGATTGACAGATGAGGTGCAGTTACGTAATCCTCACGTCACCAAAGAGCGCTTGGGTTGAATTCGTTTACAACAAAGTTCTGCCGCTGGAGAATTGAGATTTCACGAGTTCACACTTACAAATAAGTCAGATAGAATAAATGCGTATATGACGTGCTGTCCGAGGAGAGGGCTCCGTGATCGGTATTCGGCCCGAACCCAGAGTAGGCCTACTCCCCCGTATTCCTGGCTGTGAAAGAACAAGCCAAGAGTGAGGAGTCGGGGTGGTGGAGGGATGCAGAAAAACTGTCGAGGAGTTTTAGGTGAGTTAGAGTGAATATGCTTCCTCTCATGCTGATAGGGTAACGTTAGACATGGTATTGTTTGATGACAAGTTGATTGGATTGATTATTTGAACGTGCTCCTCCCGAACTTTGTTTATGAAATAACAATAATCGTGTAGATTCCGCCATCGCGTCTGTTATAGAAGATATCGACAGCGCATTGCTTTTAAAAGAGGAACAGAGAACCGCGATCAAGGCATTTGTCGGTCGGAAAGATGAATGAAGAACATGCGTCATTTACTCCGTTGCTCTGATTGGTTGTAGGTCTATCCAATTGAATGCAGAGGCATTTTCTTTCCTGGTTCGGTATAAACACGCCCCATAATCACAGCCCAATGGAGCAGTATCAGACTCACATTCTTTCTAGAATATGAGTATGACGAAGTCAGGCTAGTAAGCAAGCGCTTTGTTGAAGGTTTGTATATCTGCAGTCCCAGTTTCGGTTTGCCTTTTTGAATAACGAAAATAGACTATTGATACCTGCTGAAATAGACAGATATTTACTTACACGCAGGTGCAGTACGCACGTGCTAGTTGACAGTCGCCTTTAGTCCTTTTGGTGTGTTCAAGCGTGTTTTTTGGCCGAGACGCAGCAAATGAGGGGCGACAACAGAGTCAGCTTTTGTCGCCGCTAGTTCTTTGACGTCGACTTGGTGTGTCCCGTGCTTTAGCTTGTTTACTGAATACTTGGCTCATTTGATTATGCTGTCAGCTACCTATAGACCCCTTTTGCGCTGACGTCACAGTTACGTCACGGCGCTAGCTGGAGGCAAAACAAAGTGAAAAACTGGAGGCGGCCAATACAAACCAGCACAGATTCGGCTACATAATAAGGAGCTTAAATTATTGTTATTATTATTAAATGTCATCTTGTTGTGTTGTTTGGTGCAAGAATCGATGAAAAATGTATATACTGTATCTGAAATTTTTTTTTCTAGAAAATTTTCACATCATTAAAATCGCACCGTAATGTCACTCTTTACATTGTCGTCTTCTTGGCGCTGGCTAGGCAGAATTGCGGATCTTACTATACAAGTCTTGTACATGACCATTCAGCATATAGTTATAGGCATCTAAAGATTTATATATGTTTTTCTTTACGATCGGTTTCTCTATAATCTGGTTCCGTCCGTTAAAATTAACTTTTGAAAATAACAATCGCGGTCCTGGACAGTGAGTGACCTTACACATTAAGATAAAATCTGATTGTCTCCAGTTGCAAAACTTGCTAACTAGCGTTAGTGAAGCAGCCAGAGGGATCGTTCTGCCTCCACTTAAGCCCGCTCACATAAAAACGCCACCATGTTTACCAACTGAAAAGGGGTCAATACTTTAAGTGTGTAGCATTGTCTAGCTCCATTCAGCCCCCCTGTTGAAAAGACTGGATTAGACATGAATTTCCATGTTGGTTTAGGCTGATTAGTACCTTCTAGTTTAGCTGGCTGACCAAGGAACTCCAGCAAAAAAAAAAAAAACCCATCTAAACATAGCATATGATGGTGCCCCATCTTTTCAGGAGGGGCTGTGCATCTGTACACTCACAAACATACCAAGGACGCTTCCATTTTCCCTTATGCAAAACTGTCCACAGCATCATCCCTCATTCACACCACCCATCATTCCATGTTGTGTTAAACAGAGTGTGATTATTCTTGTGGGAGGGAAGCAGACACTCATTCGGGGGTGAGCAAAGAGCTTTGACATTTTGTTCAGGGCTTTGAGGCTATTAAAGAGGATGCGAGAAAGTAAAAGAGATGGAAAGGAAGCATATGCTAGGAGTTAATGAACATATTTTGCTTTGAAGTGCCAGTGTGTGAGTTGGGCTTGTTATATTGCCAGGAAGTTTACAGTGCGTTTTAAGGAAGAGCTAGGATGTCTAGTGTTTCGGAGAGGGCACATATGCAGTCAGGGCAAATTGTCTCGAAGCTCCGGTCCTAGTGCAACCAAAATAAACACTTTACCGCCTCATCATGCTGTAATCCTTCAGTGAGGCTCACTCGAGTGGGCATCTGTCATAGCACCCTGAGCACCATCCACTTCCCCTTCAGGGCTTCCTCCAATTAGAGCAGCCACAGTCTGCCAGGGCCTTAGGGTTAACAAAGTCCTGAAGCTGACAGCACAACACCACCGAACCCTGCTTTCTTCCTCTAAAATTCACTACGAATAACTATATCGAATACAGCAGCCTGTAACACCTCACAGGAACCTTATGACCATTTCTACAAGAAAACTGTCCAAATCAAGCCAGTATTTCAGAGTTAACATCACTATTGGTCAATGTTTGACCCTCAATCTCAATCCCTGTCCTGACACATTAACAAGACATACAATTACATTTATCCCCTTAACATGCAGAGTACAAGTTTGCTTGTAGCATTAGCATCTAGCTAATGTGGCCATGACCATAAACTCCATTACTAATTAACATTTAAGGTTCATGCTTTTAAAAATGGCTGTGGCAGCTTTGGCCATGCATTCCTCACCTGGCTGCGTTCAATAATCACATTCTCTCCGAGCAAGTTTTTGAATACTTTGCTACTGTTCAAAAAGTGTGTAATAGTATGAATGTGTGTACTATGAATGTAATCCGGATGTACTAGGCCACTTTGGTCATTACTGTCATTGTCATGTGACATATATCATTAGTTGTGTCGCTTCACTGCCATTCACAAATCCTCTACAGTGGCCTCATGGGATAGTAAAGTGTCCAATGGATGCAAACTTCAGAATCTTGGCAGTAGTAGTCGGTAATCCGGGTACTTTTCGCCTACTGTTTTTAAATACTATGAATTTCACACAAAAGTCTCTTTCAAGGAAAATTTGTTCACTATTTGCAACGCCTCCAGGGAGCTATTTCAGGCATGCAAGTTTCCTATCTATTTGAATGAGGAAATGCCAAAATTCAAAAACTGCTTGCTAAACTCACATTTAAAAAACATATTTCAAAACAGCAACAAATCTCATAAAAAGTTATTTCTTACACTCAAATAGCAGTAAAACAAGGTACGTAGGTCCAGCAATGTGCATGTGCAGTCTTAAGCACAAGTGTCTAACAAAAGCATCTAACAGTAGCTGCAGTGATGCGATGGCTTTAACAACTGCTGATTGGCTCTTATTTAGAGGGCGGGACTTCTGCCATATTGTGGGTACTGCCAACTCCGACACAGGTTGCGCCCTAGGTGACCCAAGTTAAATTCTTGGCTTGTGGTCCTTTCTCCCATCTTGGTCCCATCCCCCCCTCTCTCCCACTTCACTTTCTGTCTAATCTAACTACCTTCTTACTCTCCTAATTAAATCAAGGGGAAAGGCAAAAACAAATCTTTAAATACAACTTCCTGTTTACAAATTTACAACTCAAGGTAGACGACATTAAGTAGCCGAGCAAGCATTAGGTGATTTAAGTGTTAGGAACCCACTGGCACCCAACCAAGTGGTCACAAAATAAGTAGTAGCTAATTGTCCAAATATAAAAAAAGACCTCCAAATCCGCCGGTCCAACCCAGGATCAAGTTTCTTTTACAGTTTTAGGCAGGGTAGATGATGTTCAATCAGTCAACACACATCACATAGAGAAGCCAAATACAGGCAGGAACATGTCAACAGATGGAGAAATACCAGGTCAAAACGCTCTCGGATGCCTGGAATGGAAGACATATTTGGACAGACTCTAACAAGATGATTTAGGTCAGGTATTAATAGGCACCAAACTACTCAAAGACTAGACTGACAAATGTTTCAGTCAATATTTCTTCAAAACATCTTCTGAACCTTCAAAAATATCAATGTGTCCTACAATAAATGAAGTCTGGGAGCAAAATGAGCTCTGAATCTTCGATTGAGCGACAATAAGACCTGTTCCCCAGGCTTCAATTGCTTGACGTCACAGGTCACCTTCCCGCTCCTGCCACACTCTCTGGGCAGCTTTGAAAGTGGGTCTGCACCTGTCGGAGAGTAAGATGGAGAGTAGGCGGCAGTGCCTCAGCAAAATCAGTCACCCCAGGAGCTCCATTAGATGGAAAGAAAGAAAGAGTGAAGGAAAAATACATATTCACTAATTTAAAAAAAATTGCAAGAGTTTTTTTGGGGGGCTTCTTGCATCTTAATGCCAGTTAGCAAGCTTTGGCATAACAGCAAGACAAGGTATGAAATGTTCTGGAAAAAGATGATATGTGGAGAGTACACAGTGACACTTGAGGAGTACAGTTCTCTTCTCTAGGATGAAAGACCTCTCTCCATTTCAAGGGATTTTTTTATCTTTACCTACCCTCTGACTCTTTCCCGTACCTTCCCTATTCCCTTGGTGACTACTTTATAACGCCCTGCCAGCATACCTCATTAAAAAGACACGTCTACATCCTCATTACATGTGAAGGTAAGAAAAATAAAAACAGAGAGATACGGTACAATGAAGAGAGATAGAGAAGCGAAGAGCCTGTCGCTAGATGTGGGTGGTTTACATAGCGAATAGGAGAGACCAGGTCTGCACTCATATGGCACTCTAGCAACCAAGAGCAAAGTTGGGCGACGCTGACATGGGAACAAAAGAACAGAAATGAAGTAGGATATGTTCCAAAACTTAGCAAGATGCCTACCTATATGGCATTTTAAGACACCACGTACATGCTCTTGATGCCAAGGCTTTCCCTAAACATAGGCAGAAATCTTGTACTGGACTCAAAGACGCCTAGTTTTGACCAAAATATGTACTGTAGCTTCATTTACACATGCACTCAAATAATCAGTTTATTGATTAATGGTTCAATTGGACAGAAAAAAAACAAAAACATCTAAATCGATTTTAATGAATCTTCAATTCACGTGCCTGTTTATTTACATCTCACCTCTTATGAACTGGTCAGTGGAGCAGACAAATATTCTGACAAATATGCCAGCTTTTTTATTAAATATATAAATCAAGGCAAACATGACAATTATACTTGCAGTAACTCATGATATTGTGCGGGCAGTGACTTTCTCAGGTTCTGAACACACCGACTGCTCATGTAATGCAGATGTAAACAAATATGTGAATCAGAATGCAACATTTAGGGATCATGTAAACAGAACTTTCAGAATCTGAAATCAGATTGGATTAATTACGATTGAGGAAAAATAGTGCATGTTGTGTTGAGCACAGTGAAAAATATACAAGTTTAAAAATATACTTACAGCACATGTCATTATAACTGAAAAGTATATTAAAAAAAAACAAAAGTCTGATTTAAAAGGATCCGTTTTACCCACTTTGTGTGTGTAGGTTTATGTGTACTGGAGTACATGAGCTAAGCAACATGTTAACGTTACATTCTATGTGATTTTAGTACCGCATTGCACTTCAGCTACTTATAAGGTGCCTTTTCAGTTAAAATGCTGCCTATGAAGACATCTGTCTATGTAAGCAGTAGACAGCTCACTAGGAATAAAGCTGTAGTCAGCACTCCAGTACCTACAAAAATGAGACCGTTTAACTGTCACAAAAACACCACTCAGCACTGAATAAATAAGGTTTTCTGCTAATGCTAGTGTCACTTTAGCTGTGTAATTAGCTTGGGGTAATGCTAACACCCTGAACTTGTGAATCACAAGTGAGGTCAGAGGGACTGGGCGGGGCTTAGATGGTTTCTTTTTTTAAATTCTGTCAGTGTTGCTAATTTTATCATCCCAGTCCTCGTGTGCTACATCTGCCAGCCTAATTGCAAGAGCTAATTGGAATATGAGGCCAGCATACACTTCGTCTGAGAGCTTGGTTATTCCTGACTCTCTGTAAGGGGGACGCACACGTGTGCAACACCTTCACTTTAATGACAAGGCAAGAAAGTGACAGTAAAAACTGTGACAGAATACCACATAAATCTGACCAGATAAAACAGCTAAAGTAGACAATCGAAGTCGGATTTGAGCTTTACTTTGTGTATTAAGATGTTTATGGGTTCAACGAAGCACGTAAACAAACTGAGATATTTCACCACAATGCTAACAGTGCAACCACTTCTTTGAAAAATGAGGGCCGCACATTAAATCAAATCATTATTACAGTATTTGCCTGCAACACAAGCTCATTGGAAACAAGTGCCTCTTCCTACATTTACGCCATACGCAAAAACGTACCGATTCATACAATTCACCAAAGTTTTGAGCTCATCTGAAATACACTCTAGAGACATTGTTAAAACACTAACAATTTCTATCCCTTTTCACACAAACCATGATTACAAGGGCAGATTATTTCCTAATAAAGAGACAATATACATACAATTATCAGCATAATAAAGCGCTGCCAGATTCGCGTTCATCTGTTTCAGGGAAAATTAACAACTTACTGGACATTTCACATCGAAAGTGTCACGAAACGTGCAAGAAGCAACGTAACATCATTTAGCAGAAATGTCGCCACAGGCACGTTTTTCCTGTGTACCTGGGTTGTTCAATTTAAAGCTGCAGTCCGCAGTTTTTCCTCTTTGTCGCCATCTCTGTTCGAAATCTGCAATTGCAGTCATTCGCGGAATTATCAACTTTACGTGAGTTGTACTTCGAAACGGTACAGCGCGGATGAACACAATGTTTGAGGAGAGTGTGCGGCTGTCAGTCACCGCGCCGGTGTGGATACTGGCATTCAGAATCACAGAATATTCTTTTTGGAAGTATGACCAACATAATTTTCACCGGAAAATGTCATCTGAACAAGTAACATCCAATTTTGTTCTGGTTCTGACATTGCAGTAAATCGCGCTGATT
The DNA here is from genome assembly GCF_029890125.1 of Rhinichthys klamathensis goyatoka. Lineage (NCBI taxonomy): Eukaryota > Metazoa > Chordata > Actinopteri > Cypriniformes > Leuciscidae > Rhinichthys > Rhinichthys klamathensis. Next base: position 1,306,614 of record NW_026606567.1, read on the forward strand.
AAATCTAAACATCGCTTATGATATCACGCAAAACCATGCAAATTATACTTTGTTCTCAAATTGTTAATGTTAACAACGTCAGCATTACGTGACTACATGTAATGTCCTTCCGATATGTATCTTTGTTTTCGCATGGGTCCGGTTGCAGTCTCTTTTTTCTGTAGCCACTCCGAAGTCCGAACAAAGTCTTTTGCATTTTACACCGGGTGAATCTCTAGTTGACACTGCTGCTTGTCGTTTGAACCTTTCTGGATCCGCCATCAAATTGATAAGTTTAATTATATCAAGTGTTGTGAGAAAAGGCTATAAATCTCCACCTCCAACACCCTCACACGCAATATAGCCTACTAGCTGAGATTCTTCTTTATGAATACAGATGTGACGTAATGACGCAAAGACATGCTCGAATCTCCCGCGGAAATTCACCAGTTCCACTGGAATTAAAAACATTATTACAAGCTTACCGCTTTGAATCGAGCTAAGGCAAGCAGATAGCGTTGAACACTGGCTGGTTATGTATTTTCTCAAATATGTATTTTGGATAATTTAACCCCAAAAAAGCTACGGACTGCAGCTTTAAGTTTAGGTTGAGTCAAAATATCTACTGTACTTGGCTGTTTGAACTGCCTTTGAGCCTCATATTTCTGAGGTGTGTCATTTAAAGAATTGTGGCAGAAGGATGGTATGTGTCAATTAAATTTTTATTGAATAGCTTTCCAGATAATGGCACTGATTTATAAATAACACATCATGTACTACTTCCAGGTTAAAACAACCTTTTGATTTCCGACCGAGGCAACCATTGCCAATGCCACCCAGCATTTATTGGTGCAGTGGGGAACCCAATGTTAACTTTAATAACTGACATTAACACTGACAAGCCAGAAATAAAGGTAATACAGTGTTAGCAATAACTTAAACACACTCCAAGAGGCATTTAAGTGGAAACAAGGCTTGGAGGAGAGATAAGATATCATTGCAGATGGGAATTATTTTCTTCTTGGGGCCCTGATCACACTGTCTGGGTGTAGGCTATTTTACGGTTATGACCAGCCGATCATACATCATCCCTTACATAAATCTAATTCTTTTGAAGCAAAACAAGTTATTGCCATCAAAAAGTTATTGAAAACAGATTCAAGATAGAGTTTGGGTTCACTAAAAATGAATAATTATTGCCTTCCATCTGTGATATTAGAAAATTGTACATCAAATAAAAAAATAAAAAAATGCTTTTCATTAAGGACATATTCTCCAACATAAAATATAGAGTCAGAAAGTTTTCCAGTAATGCATTTCTGTTTTTTTTAGGCTTAATAAATGATTGACACTACAAATGTTCAGAACCCAACAACAGCTGGCCTTGCGCTTGACAACATGCTGGCAGTGCTAATCTAATGCGGCAGAGGTCTGTGGATGGGCTCTCGGCAGACGGAGCACATGGTGTGTGCAATCAGAGAGGAATGTGTGGAGTACAGCGAAGTCCTGTATCAGTAAAATGACTAGCGTACTGTTCCCTGTCTTAATCGCATCAAGGGGCTGAAAAAAGCAGGATCATCCTCACCCTCTCTCTCTCGATCTGTGTTTTGGCTGTATGCAGGCTTACTTTCAATATGCAATACACAAATCGAGTCCCAGTTTCGATTTTAGTTTCGACCCTAATTCAGGCTCAACGACATGTACTCCTAAAAACAAGCCTGCCAATGTGGGTGTTACTTCACACCGTGTTCACAACCAAGCTTTGATACTGCACATCAAGCGGTGACCAAACAAAAGATTAAAATTGTTCACAGTACAAAATGTTCCTTAAAAACAAACATTTGTTCATATTACCACGAACTGCACTGCCCCAATATGCTAGATAATACAAAATCAGTTAACAAATGGAGTCTTCTTACATATTTACCATTGAAACCCAAGATCATTGGAAAACTGTGGCCACAATTCCATTTCATGACACTTTCAAAGTGAAATGTCCAGCGAGTGGCACTAAAGGTACGTTTCGTTTTATCTAAAAGAGATGAACACGTATCTGGTAACGTTTTATTACATTGGTTGCATTGGCACTGTTTGAAAATGAAACGTCTGGTGAGTGGCGTTAAAAGTTTAAACCCAATCCTAAACCAAACATGAGATGAACGTTTTTGCTGAGGCAACCATGCCATTTTAGCTTTATTAAGTCTTTTTTATCGTTACACGTGTTCTACGGGACTCGTATCAGAGTGACGAAAAGCCAAATATATGGAGCTGGTTATGTGGTAAAAACATCAGAATGTATTAGTTGACAAATTATGCACTGCGGTAAAAGTGTTTTGAGATCATAACGTAGTATTGTGCAAGAAGTTGAATATAGGTAGAGGCATGTTTTTCCAATAAGCCTATGTTGTCCAATTGATACAAGTACAGTAGTTTGGCAGGGGCATTTCAAAGACTTTTGCAGGTGGTTCTAGAGAGAGACAGAGACAGAGACAGAGAGAGAGAGAGAGAGAGAGAGAGAGAGAGAGAGAGAGAGAGAGAGAGAGAGAGAGAGAGAGAGAGAGAGAGAGAGAGAGAGAGAGAGAGAGAGAGAGAGAGAGAGAGAGAGAGAGAGAGAGAGAGAGAGAGAGAGAGAGAGAGAGAGAGAGAGAGAGAGAGAGAGAGAGAGAGAGAGAGAGAGAGAGAGAGCATTTGACTGCACCAAAAACTGTGCAAAAATATTTCTGATGTCAAATATCTCCTAAAGATTTTTTTTCAGGTTGTAAGAGGACACTAGCATACAAATAGCCTTAAAGCTAATACACATATGGACTTAAATTCACAAAACACTACTTTTGGAAAAACTTCAAAAAGTCAGCAAAAATGACAATCTTGTAAATCCATAAACAACAGCAAAAAGTGTTCATTACTAGTTCCTTGTGATTAAATACTGCATCAGAACAGACCTTTGACCCATTTTATTTTTTGGGTCACAACCCACCAGCTGAGATAACTTTGATAATGCAAACATATTTATCTGTAAGTTGCCATTTAAAAAGAATCCATGGAGAGTTAAAAATTATACATCAGCCCATTTAATGAGTGAAGAAGAACCCAAACAAGAGTGCATGCAAAGCATTAATCACTCATCACTGGTTAAAGAATAACCACATAAAATCCATGAAAACCCCCTTTGCTGTCTTGTGCTCAAACAAGGCTTGAACTTAAATGGAACACACTGTCATGCTAAAACCATTGAGTGGTTGAAGGGTCCTTAACGATCATCCCATTATGTGTAGGAATTCCCAGAATGCACTTCACTGGCCTGACCGCACCACAGAGCTGCTGGAGTCAGCCTTGTTGTTCAGATGCACATGAAATGACAAACCTTGCACAACAAACGTTCCTCGACTCGCAAATGGAAATAAAAACAAGAAATTCTGGCTGTATCAAATCATGGCTGCCTTTTGCCATGGGTAAGAGCTGTGAGGCACGATGCAAAGCATGTGATAAAAAAACTAGTGATCAGGTGTTTTCAATCTCAACTGAAATGAGCAGTAACATGCAATAACATAATCAGATTACTTTTTGATGTTATGAGTAAAGTAACGCCTTACAGGTAACGTGGATTACATTATCAGGTTACTTTTTTGATGTAACGGGTAAAGTAACACATTACAAGTAACATAATCAGATTACTTTTTGACGTAACTGCAAATTACATTCTAATAACACAAAGTATTTAGAGCCAAAATAGTTACTGCATATGAAGTATTTAAGAACAACAGTCACAGTTATAGTATGAATAACTGAAATATAGTGATGCATGATGTCCACTTTAGTGGACAGATGTTTAATCAGAATTTCCTCCCAATCTAAAATCAATACTTGGTAAATTGGAAAAATGATACGACGCCTGGATTTTACAAGCAAGAGTCTCCTAGTATAGAAGGAATGGATGGATATTCCAGAGCAACTTGGCATTTCTCAATGGCTGTCGGCCATCTTGCTTTGGGGAAGCAAAATTCCAATTACAATGGCTTACCACTTGGTGGCAGTATATAGGATGATCTACAGTGTCCACTACAGTACAGTTGGGTAACAAACTAGTGTGAAATGTGTTTTCAGGGAGTTCATTTTCAAGTCCTAAAAGTGTTCCTAAATGAAGAAACACCCAAAAGAAACACCAAAGTTTCAAAACTGGAAGAGGTTAAAGTAACACCAGGTAACTTTTCAACCTTAATAATATATTTCCAAGTCTCTTGTGATGGTACATCGACTTACAATAGGTTGAATGACACGTCTGCCATAGCCTGACGGGGTCTGTAGCGTTTTTAATAGTACTTTTAAACTTCGGGTTTCGGGTAGTAACCGGCAAACAAAGAGAACTACAAAATTCGACTGCTTTACGGCATATACGTCACTTCCACCACCACCCCCACTTCCTTAAAATCGGATGTGCGAGCCAAATGTTATAGTCATGGCCGAAGCAGCACAGAAAAACAAGAAAGCAAAGGTTTTATCGGAGCAAAGCAAAAAGAGAAAGTGATCGCGTTAAAGGCAGAATGAGGATCAACATTGGGCCAGCGTTTTCTCGCTGGCGTGAGCTGAAGGAGGAGGAGGGGTGCCCGACCGATGCGGACTTGGCAAAAAACAAACAAAAAAAAATCTAATGAAAGCCTATGTCTAAACGGCGTGTACAAGTTTGGTAGGGGCTACATTCTTGCAAGTAAATATATAAGATGTACAAAATCATATTTTAGGATACCTAACATGTCTGTGATATTTGTTTATTTGTCTTGCCTCAAGCTATAATGCAAATCGATTTGTAAAATTTGCAGATTCATTTATGGTAGCTTGATATTATAATATTGACGATATATGGTTATTATCTACCACTCAAACATTGCATTGAAGTATCATATAGATCCAATAAAACGGTAACCAATAGACTAGGCTACTATAATGACGCTGGCTTGTAAACGTGATCATCGCGATCATTTGTCGTTAGAAAAAAATAAAAACCCATGAAATTATATTCATACGACATGCTGAAATGCCACTGTACCTGGGATGAAGACATTTCAGACAAGACGCAAGCAGAACACCTGCATGTGACCCCCTCCTACAGTGTTCAGGGCTATTGTGGTTGTCAACAAATGCCGTGCATGTAGGATGACAGAGTTTACGACAGTAGTAGAGGTCTAGAGGACAATACTGTTTCCCAACTGTAGGGGGACCCCACCCCGAGAGCAAAAGTAACCTGGTGTTACTTTAAAGGTCCAGTGTGTGGTTTTTAGCGACATCTAGCGGTTCGGTTGCGAGTTTACACTAAGGGCTCAGCCCACCGCTGACCCCTCCCTTTCGAAGAAGCTACGGTGGCTAAAACGGGACAAACATCGTCGTCTGAGACAGCAGAGAATAGCCAGCGTAAACCAAGTTTCTGTACCACAGTCCATTATAAACCACATCATGGATAAAGTTTCAGGTGAGGATCAAGGGTCTTAATACATAATATAATAATAGTAATCAGCTGATTGTCTCACGAACGTAACCAGCACATTCTCCCCACATAGCAAGCAAACCCATAATACAGCGAGGGAGAAGAACCACATGAAACTATGCAACTATATATTTTTTCTAACAGGGTAGTAAAAGTTTAGCTGGCTAATATGAGCTGTTACTGTGGCTGAGCTGGTTAAAGCGTAAAGCCTTGTTTATACTCGACGCGTCCGCATGAGCCCAAAGGTGCGTGCGGCAAAAATGACGTGATTGTAACAGCGCGCGCCTCCGCATCCCCTAGACACCACTACTACACACAATAGGCTTTTTTTCTCTGATTTTGGAAACTCGATCGACTTAAAATGCTTCCAAGATCGACGGGTTGGTGATTCCTGTAACTGTTTTACGGTCAATGACAAGAGTAGCCTGAGCTGTCTCACGAACTTAACCAGCACATTTATCCCCACATAGCAAAGCCAAAACACAGCGAGGGAGAAGAATTAAGTTACATGAAACAATCCAACTACATATTTACACCACTGACAAGGGAAAAGTCACTATTCACGGTGTTTATGACTAGCTTCTTCTAGCTTCCTGCGGCTTCTCTTTCAAGGTAGTGACGAAACGCGCTCTATAGCGTTGTTTGTTCGCGTTCGGCTACGGTAGAAACATGACGTCACAATATGGCGACCTTCATAGAAGGGGATTCCCGCGCCTATGTAGATATAAATGCCTCATTCTAAGGTAATAAAAACATTACGGTTTATTAAGTAAGTTCTTTATACACCACTGAACACATAGTTATGGATGTCATATTGCATTTCTGTTAATAGATACTCAAAAATGTTACACATTGCACCTTTAAAGATTGTAGAGCAACATAGCAAATTGCATTAACACTGAATGTGTGGTCACAGGAGTGTGTTTAACGCCACTGAACGGTTAGTTCCAGTCCCTTAATTTGATTGGTCCGGTAGTGCTCCAATAGTGATGATGTTTAGTCCACTGAGAATTTTTGCTTAATTACAACTTCAAATCAGAATTTAGAGTCGGAACAAGACGAACAAATCCTTCATGACTAAACACAGTCAATGTAACATTATGCAACAAGAAAAAGCAAGCCTGTTGCAGCAGCTTGAGCGATCGATACAATGTTATTGCCTGAGACAACTGTGTATCTAGATTTAATTAGCCCAATTAAATGAAGCAGAGACACCGGCATCTGAGCTGGACAGATGCGTCTTTGCTTCAGAACGTAGGTGATGCTAGACAGTGCTTTCAACACATAACCCCCTGACCCTGTTACAACACTTCATATTCCCGCAGCTCACTGATGGTTTCCATGGAAACATCTGAGAGTGTCTCTTCCTCTACAGATTACACGCTGATTGATTTATTTTTGAGAACTTAATTAGGAGCTCAGGACTCAGTGTCCCCTGATCATTAAACTACTCCATTCAATACGCCATCTACCTACTGCAAAACACAACACAGACTGGTAGGGTTGGGTATCATCATTTGAATTTTATCGATTCCAATTCTGGTTCTGCTCATCTATTCCGATTCTTATTGATTCCCACTTTCAATTCCAAAATGGTAAAAAAACCGAAGTCAAACATTTAATTAATCCAACATATTTATTCTGTCTTTTTGCAAAACATTTGGTTGCAGTTGAAAAGCATGAACAAAAATGAGTGGCCTAAAGGACAACTAACTAATGAACTAGACTAACTAATATAATTTTCAAACATTATTAAAAGACAAGTATAGTCAGTAATACATTAAGAACAAATACGCAAATGAACAATTAGCATAAATAAATACAACTGAACAAATCTCAGAAATTGAAATCAAATGTAAAACAACACTGCATAGTTTTCTTTTTATAAATAAAATAGATTCATCCTTATTAAAATAACAAAAGTTATTCAGTCAAGATCAGTGAGGTCAGCAGGTTTATTAGGCTGCTCTCACTTTAAGACCTCATGCACTGATCCAATGTACGGTTACACATGCGTTATCTTTCTCAACTGTTACGTTCACTTAAGACATAACCGACTGTGTTCACAAGGATATTTTGGCATAAAACACCATCAATAAATTGATCAAAGGTGACAGAAAAGACATGTATAATGCTACAAAATATATCTTTTTCCAATAAATGCTGTTCTTTTGAACCTTCCATTCAATGTTTTCAACATTGATACTAATATGAAATGTTTCTTAAGCATCAAATCATCATATCAGGATGATTTCTGAAGAATAATGTGACACTGAAGACTTGAGTAATGATGCTGAAAATTCAGCTTTGACATGTGAATGAGGCATGGCAAGGTTTTAATGTGACCTCCATTTTACAAAAAGAAAAAGCTGAAATCAAAAGTTAAAATAAAAATCAACCCACAGGTTATGAAAGAGTTGAAGAAAGTCCAAAACATGTTGAAAGTTAAAATGATATTTGGAAAGGTCAGAATGACTCGAAAATCTATCAAAACTGAGAGGAGAGTGAGATCTCAGGAGTGGCCTTTGAAAGAGCAGATGAATGTGGGAGCAAGAATCGGGTGTGGGTGAGAGAAAGAGAGCTTCTCGATCCTTGTGGAAATGCTCTGTAATTGCCGTGTGGAGATGTGGGCCTGTAATTATTCAGGAGGAGGTGCGGGCGGCAGGTCACGGAGTCGGCCGAAAGGAACCTCCTCTGCTTTTGATTCCAGCACTAATTTGCCAGCAGTTGCTTAGATGCATGTAGGCATAAGTAATGGGATTACGCACAGAGTAAGGCTACGTTTATTTCTAACCCTTTATTGCTGGGACGTTATAGAGCGAGTGGCCTTCGAATGACTCTTCTCCTATAGGAACACGGTTTCATTATGTCTGGGTAACAGGGGTCAGTCCTGCTGTGATAAATGGGGCAAAACTGTATTACATCTCTACGAAGAGGTCAACTTTAACCTTGAGAACTCAAAAGAAACACTCTTGTGAACAATCTGCTCTTGTTTTCTGCAGATGAAAGTGGAGGTTGTCTCCCTGTAACCTTTGGTTGAGAGGGAAGAAGTCACTATTGGTCGCTGACGCGTGTAAACTAACTAGGGCAGGGCAATTTTTCCTCAGTGCTCACCTTTTTGATAATACTGGATATTAGACATCGCAATATACACTACAGTTCAAACGTTTGGGGGTCAGTGAAGCTTTTAATCATTTTGAAAGAGGTCTCTTATGCTCCCCAAGGCTGCATTTATTTGATCAGAAATTTAGTAAAAACTGTAATATTGTAAAAAATAAATAAAAAAATTCCAATTTAAATAACGTTTTTTATTTGAATATAATTTAAAACGTAATTTGCTGAATTTTTTGCATCATTCCTCCTTCAGTCTTCAATGTCACGTGATCTTTCAGAAATCATTCTAATATGATGATTTGATGCTCAAGAAACATTTCTGATTATTAACCATGTTGAAAACAATTCATATTTTTGTGGAATCTTATAATCTTTAACATTATAAATGTCTTTACTGTCACTTTTGATCAATTTAATGCATCCTTGCTGAACAAAAGTATTAATTTCTTTTAAAAAAAATGTGCACTGACCCCAAACTTTTGAATGGTTGTGCATTTTAAAATTGACATTTTATTGTCCCTTGTCCCAGATCCTGCGTTTCAATCTGACAACATGAAAATCCACTATAAATTATTTGTGAATTTTCAAAACTGATCTAAACAAAAAGTGGTGTGCACTGAAACCAATTGAATATTAATAAAAACATAATTTTGTTTTACACAGTCATTCTCACTGCAACCTATGGAAGCTTGTTTCCACCACAGAATAAAAAAGGTAATTGCGATTTTTCTCTCACACAATTCTGACTTTTTATCTAAGAATTGCAAGTTAAAAAGTCAGAATTGCATGATATAGTCACAATTGCGAGAAATAATCTCTCAATTCTAACTTTTTTTTTTAGATTTGCATGTTTATATCTTGCAATTCTGACTTTAAAACACGCAATTGCGTGTTATAAAGTCAGAATTGCGAGGAAATAAAGTTTATTTCTCGCAATTGGGAGTTTATTTCTCGCAATTCTGACTTTATAACACGCAATTGAGAGATAAAATTCACAATTATCTTTTAAAATGTTTTCTTTTCTTTTGTTCTGTATATATACGCAGGTGAAACTCGAAAAATTAGAATATCGTGCCAAAGTTAATTTCAGTAATTCAACTTAAAAGGTGAAACTAATATATTGTATAGACTCATTACATGCAAAGTGAGATATTTCAAGCCTTTATTTGTTATAATTTTGATTATTATTGCTTACAGCTTATGAAAACCCCAAATTCAAAATTAGAATATTGTGAAAAGGTTTTCATAAGCTGTAAGCCATAATCATCAAAATTGTAACAAATAAAGGTTTGAAATATCTCACTTTGCATGTAATGAGTCTATAATATATTAGTTTTACCTTTTAAGTTGAAATACTGAAATAAATTAACTTTTGCACGATATTCTAATTTTTCGAGTTTCACCTGTGTGTGTATATATATATATAAAACAAAAGTGTCAATGAAGAGCAATGTGTGAAGCGATGTGTGAAGAAAAAGAAAAGAAAAGGAATGTAAAAATGAATTGTGCTTATTCCAAGTTTATCATATTAAAACAAATGATCCTTAGCAAGATGGAGCCAGAGATTTTATTCCAAAAAGTGATTTGAGAAATGGTGGAAATGACATTTGTTCAGGTGAAAAACAACAAAAAAAGACAAAGTTTATTTGTGATGATGTATTTGACATGAATAGTAGACAAATTAAATAACCTATAGTGTTTGGTAAGGACCTAATTTCTAAAAAAAAAATTATCCACTAATTTCTTCAATTAATGGATATGCAAAACCAAGCTTCCATTCCACATGCATGAAGCTTTCGCCTTAGTTAACCTCATCAGGTTTAATGTGTTGATTCATTATGCCACAAAACCCAAAGCGCGTTCTTGCTAATGTTAAATAAGGTGTGTATTCCGTGAGCGCAGTGCAACGTTACTTGTGAGCTCTGAGTATTAGAGATAGAGAGCTCTTTGAAGAGAGAGCTCAGACAATAAGATGTGGCAACGGCTCAGAGCCATCCACCCCCGGACCGAGAGGAGAGAGTGGGTGTGCGGAGTGAATCCATCTCTTATAAAACCCATTCCTTTTCAAATGACTGTCGGGAAACCTATGATAAATGCAATCTCCTGGGGCCCAGGCACTTTTGACACAGCAACAAAAGCTATAACTTTGTCGAGATCAAAAAGGCGACCGGGGAAAGTTGTTTTACACTTATTAAATACATTGCGCGTGATCATGGGGTCGAGAGATCCATTAACTCGTCAGCGGAAAAACTGCCAACGCATCGATTGTTTAGTTGTCAAAGGGCCGTGGGAATTTCATAGGACTTGAGTACATACTCCCAGTCTTTAAAAGCCTCGGAAGGAGCAAACAGCTGCCATAGTTTACACTAGAAGAGTACATCTCTGTTTACTTACCAATTACAAGAAGAAAAATAAATAGCTCTCGCTCGCTCTCTCTTAGAGGTTTATATTCGGTTATAGTGCTGTTATCAAAGAGAGCATCTGTAATGATACGACACAAATAAAAGGATAGTTCACCCAAAAAAAGCTTGTTTCCAACACTGAAAATGTATAGGCTACTTTTTTTCCTCTCACAATTGCGAGTTATTATGGCATAGAATTATATGCCAATGGTGGGAAAAAGCACTTCTTGTGTTTTTTTGCCTGAAGTTAGCATGCCTGTAACTGAGGTATTAAAGATTTCCTTTTAGATTTTGGTTCTTAACAAACCTTTCTTTTGGTATTTTCATTTTAAAAGCCCAATAGGGTTCAATCCTAGAGATGTGCATGCCTGTAACTCTAAAAGTATAAAGATATCTTACTTTCCTTAGATTCTAATTCTTAATAAACTTTTCTTTTGGAATCTTAATTTAAGGTCCTATATGGGTTCAATCCCAGAGATATTGGGATGTCAATGCTGTAACATTACAATACTGTGTATTTGAAAACTAGCTTCCGAAGCTGTTAAAATGAACAAAATCCCTTCCAATTGTCCCTGAAACTAATTTAAATATAGATTCTTATATAAATACACTTTTGATAGCAAGTTAATGTGCCTCAACTTGACCATTCCTGTGTATCAGATGGGTATGTTCTATGCAATCGTTTTGATGGGGAAACAATATATTATTTATTCTTCAGACATTCCCATTTAAATGCAATAAGTATCAGCTGTGTGTAAAGTGACCCACATTTGGTTTTCGACCATTTAAAGTGGGTAACATTTAACAAATTGAACATGGAGCTGCATTGAGATCCCCATATCAATGGGATTGAACTATATCGGGCCTTGAAAATGAAGATTTTAAAAAAAGTTTAAGAACCAGAATCTAAAATCGTCTTGAGAAATCTTTAATACTTTTAGATTTACATGCGCGCAAACTTTGGAAAAAATACTATTAATCAGCAGGTGTATTCTATGCAATTGTGTCGATAGAAGAACAAAAAAAGATAAATTTCTAGTTTCAACATTATTTGTTGTTTAGATATTCCTTTCTTTAAAGAGAAATGTATCAGCTGTGTGTAAAGTGACCCACATTTGGTTTATGACCACTGAAAATGTGTACAATTGACCAATTTACTAATGGAGCCGCACTAAGGTCTCCATATCTCTAGGATTGAACCATATTGGGCCTTTAAAATGAAGTTATCTAAAGAAGTGTTTGTTAAGAACCACAATCTTAAAGGATATCAAGACAATACAGAGTTACAGACATAAAAACTTTAAAAAGCAAAAAACACAAGTTATTTTCCCATTTTTGAACTGTCATCATTGGCATAATGCAAAGAAAGATTGCTAAAGTAAACAGATATACTTAGACCAACCAATCTCTGTGTAAAAATTTAAATAATGATGCTGCCATCTCTTTCTGAAATCATTTTCACCCCCCTGTTTTGGCTCCAAATCTCAGGTGAAAATTGTCATTTTGATCCCCTCGACAAAAAACTTTTCCCTACGCCCCATGATGCTTTGCTCGAATTATGGGAGTACCTTCCGTTAAACGAAACAATCAGCGAAAGGTTCGCTCTATGAACGCAATAAGCATTTTGGACGCAACGAGATGACATTATTCTACTCACCCTTCAACCATTGACCATTAAAAGGAAACTTAAGTGTAAAAGCACTAACAAATCACTACAGACAATACACCAAAAGATTGATTTCCACAGCAATAATACCGACATTTTAAATATCACTGTAGTAATATATGTCTGTATTATGTAAAACGTTGCCTTAATTAAAAAATGTTCAATAACTGGAACATTGAGTGATAAGATTTCAGTTATTTCTGTCATTTTGACAGACAGTAAATATTGTATTTACCTGCTTTAGAAACATTCCAGTAAACCCTGCTAATAGAGATTAGAAGTGCAAATGGAGACAATTGCATTTTAAAGCATCCGTGCAAAAAACAACAACAAAAAAACACACCTAAAAAGAGGCGTGAGGTTGTAAACCAAGAGATTCTTAGTGCATTCCAGTGAATTATTCATGGGACATATCGTAAATTTAATCGGGAGAACAGACCGCAAAATGCGCAGTATTGTCTTTTTTCATTCTGTTACAGCGGAATACAAAGAGGGAAAAAAAATAAAAGAATCAGGAGGAAAAGAATGCAGTGACTGAAAAGAGCTCTTGCCACAGACATTATATCATGTCACATTAAAATACCAAGTGTTACGTTACTCTCTTGACGTCTGCAAAGAGAACATGAAGGACATTTTACAGCTCATTCAGTCACACTGACAGATAAGGATTATTTGTAGCACAACCTTATGATTTGCAATGATTCAGTCTTTTTTAACTTTTTTAACCAAAACCAGAAGTGCCTCCAAAAATACTAGGCTTGGTAGGAAAAATATGGATAGGCGAAAGGCAAAAGTGGAAGTTTTGAAGAATGTGAACACTGCTCTTTCCCTTATAAAGAGCAGAGAGTGACAGGATTAAAAATAAATAAATAATACAAACTAACAAAATATTTCCAAATTCAAACCTGGCACATCCCAATCGGCTGCGCGATTAATCCCAATTTCCATGTAATCGCGCTTAAACCGATTTGGCTGTGATTATTTTGTATGCGCAGCTTGTCATTGATGTACGGCTCAGTAAACGCTGCTCCATCTGAAAGCACTACGAGTTTGATTCACTTATAATGTGCATTTGAAAATGCAACACGAGTCAAACCTCTTTCCAAACACGAGAAGCATTTATGAACCTCTTGTCCGACAAAAGACAACATTTAATAACATGCTTTACTCCAAACTCACTTCATAATGACAGTTGTGCTCATCCTTCTGTGAGATGATGTGGCTTCTTACACAGAATAAGGCAGTCGTGTGTTTATTAGTCATGTTTAAAGGTGCTCTAAGCGATGTCACGAGTTTTTTAGGCCAAAACTTTTTTTGTCACATACAGCAAACATCTCCTCACTATCCGCTGGCTGCCTGTCCCCTGAACACACTGTAAAAAACGCGGTCTCTGCAGACACCCCAGGCTCCACAAACGGCAACAAAAACAAACTGCGGCGACCCGCACCACGAAACATAACAAACTGTTCCAGCCAATGACCGACAAGAAGGGTTTGGGGGTGTGGTTTGGGGGGTTAGTGTGCGGATGAGGAGGAGGGAGGGTCTAGCTAGCCTCCGTTTTGTTTGACAATATTTCGAACGTCAACAAGAAGTGACGTCACCCAGGATCGCTTAGAGAACCTTTAATCAAAGCGTTTCAATCTTCTGTTTATTCAGCTACAGCGATAGAGATTTCCTGGAATGATGTGCGTTATCGTACTGAGCGCCCACTGGCATTCTGGCATTCAGACGGAGCAGCATTTACTATGGATCAGCCGCACTACACTGACAAAACTGCGCATAAAATAAAGCCTTTGCCAAATCGCTTGCGGTTTCATTGCGATTAATTGTGCAGCCCTACAATCAATCACAAGACACGCAAGAACCATAGCCTAACGTTTCACATCATATGCAATGATCTTGGTGTAAAGGAGCTGCACGATTCTGGATAAATCACGATTTTTTGGTTCTAAACAAATCACGATTGAAATCTGATCAAACAACTAAACAAAATAACACGTAATTTACTAGAGGTTCTGACAAATGTAATGCTGCAGTTGTAATGGCTTTTTTATGAGTCTCTTGAATGAATGATTCAGTGACGACATTTTTTAACAGTCACTTGTCGCCACCTACTGGTGTAACGACAATCGATACAATCGATATTTGAAGCGCCGTGTTACTTTCAAAAGGAGATTTATTACATTTTGATCGCTACCGTGGACATCAGTGTTTATCTTATCCCAGTTTTTTGATAATTCGAATTACTGTAAGACAGAAATAATGATACTGAGTGGTTGAAAAGATTGAAGCCGTTTCATGCTTATACATGACAACTGCTCTCTCTGGATCAGATTGCAGATTTGAAAGTTCTGATGTGATTTTGTCAAAGGTTTAATAGGAATGAGATCACTTGTGTTTGAATCGTGATCGCGATCTTTTAACGATTAATCGTGCAGGTTGTACAGTTTAGGTGCCAGGTTTGAATACACACAAGTCTATTCACAAGTTGTCAACCATTTAATGTAAATAATGTACTGTTCCTCAAAAACGGTTGTATGGATTACTTTTGATACATTTCTGGTGCTTTTTTGTCTTTTTGTGTTGTAAAGGAAGAAATTCAAAAGGGATTTTAAATGACAATGATGACAGAACTTTCATTTTAGGCTAACTGTCCCTTTAAGAACTAGGCGAAATGCAAACTATAACAGCTCCTCTATTAGCACATTAGCCCACAACAAGAGCTTTTTATGGATTATTGATGAATATAACCAAATACATGCTCTCAATGTCTGTTTCTATCTGCGGTCTGTGTCTCTCACTGAATGACATGACAGAAACATTTTGTAGCACGTTGTTGCTAAGAAACTACCTTTCCAGATTTCCTACATGAAAAATTTATCCTCTCAATCTTTCAAAAACATAGAAAAAATTAATGATATATTGTTTGCTCCTGGTGATCTCTGATGAAATGAGTCCCTGGACAAATGAAATTTTACTCCTGTTGGGTATGATAATGCTTTCATCAAACAGATTTATGGGAAAGTAATATGCATATTGTAATTGAAACCTTTGCTTGTTTTTGCGGTTCTCCAATATCAGGCATGCATGGATAAAGAAAAAAACATGGACACACCTATAAGTTTCCTCTTGGATTGAGTGAACATGGTAACCATGTTTACGTCACTAAGTTGACTATTAGGGAGAGGTATTAGAGACACTCCCATCACATTGTTTCACCTGTAGACTTGATGAGACATGCCCTGTCCCGTCACATGTCTCTCAATACACCCTGATCAACAGAAATGGAGGAGTTCCCAATAAATCACTACAAAAATTCGAAGTAATCCCCTGTTAGGAAGGAAATCATACTTTAGCCTGCACAAAAATGGGATTTCTCTAGATTTCAACAATTACTGTATTAACACAATACTGCATAATACAATTTATAATAAAAAGCAAGTATAGAGATAGAAGAGAAGGTGTGTGGCTAAAGTTAGCAAAATAGCAGTTAGCAAAACAATTCCTGCAGCTTCAACGGTTTAGAAATCTCCATTTTTACATGTACACTATATTCAACAGGCACTTTAATCCAGGAAGATTTTTAGTAAGTGCAAGGTACACGTTTTGCCCAGGAATCAAAGCCACAACTTTGAGTTACATATTTAAAGGTAACTCCCGAACCAAGTCCTTTTGTACTGAGGTTTGTTACCACCACAGTGACGCAAGAACACACGCAAGCACAATATCACTGCATGCTAACAATGCTTTAGCATTTGCACACAGTAGGAGTCTGCCCTCAAACTGCACATAAGTGGCTTGACCTCAGCTCACCCACACACACACACACACAGGTGAGTGGACAGCAGTTATGTCACCCTCCAGCTGGCAAAGGTCTTGTCAGCCCTGCCGCTGGTACTCGCCTGGAGGCTGATGGGATTAGAGAGATCTGACCGAGTGTGGCACTGTCTGGATGACTGGGCCCTGGTGCTGAGAGTCTGATGCCAGGAGGATGAGTGATTGAGGGCCGGCTGTGACTCACAGGTGAGGCCTGTTTTTAAATCCATGGCAACTCCAGCAGGATCACAGCTATTGCTCACAGGTAGGGAGTGTTCTGTGTGCACAGTTGAGAAACAACTGAACACACACGCGCACGCACACACACACACACACACCCTGGTACACCCATGCGTCGAGTCACAAAGGAACTTTGAGGGAAAAGTTTGAATTATAAGATATAAACTCACAATTGTGGGAAAAAGTCAGATTCGGGGGGGGGAGGGGGTAACTACCTATTACCTTTTACATTTTTTTTTTTTAATTCCACGGCGGAAACAAAAAACTGATTTAAGAGATGCAAACAATTCTAAGAAAAAAAAAAACCTGAATTGCGAGATCTAAACTCAGAATTCCGAGGAAAAAAGTTCGATTTGTGAGATTTAAACTCAGAATTCCGAAGAAAAAAAGTTCGATTTGTGAGATTTAAACTCATATTTCCGAGGAAAAAAGTCAGAATTGCGAGATGTAAAATCAGAACTCGGAGGGGGGGAAAAAAATCTGAATTGTGAGATTTAAACTCAGATTTCCAAGGAAAAAGGTCAGAATTACGAGATGTAAACTTAGAATTCAGAGAAAACTAAGTCAGAATTGTAAGATTTAAACTCAGAATTCCAAGAAAAAAGTCAGAATTGCGCGTTTATAACTTGCAATTTAGAGATCCTCACAAATTTGAGGAAAAAAAGTCAGAATTATAATATATAAACTCACTATTGTGAGAAAAGTACGAATTGTGAAATAAAAATCTAAATTACATTTTTTATTAACTTTTTTTGAATATACCCTGGCAGAAACAAGCTTCCATCTTTCCTGTGATACTTCAGCAGATGTTAAACATCCCACCACTTCCACTGATGTTTACCCCTCTTATCTCATCTCTCTCTCTCTCACACACACACATACATACTCATCAATACTACACTCCTTTTGAACTCAATCCATGTTCTTTAGCTGGCCGATTTAACAAGCTATCTGAATAGGGGGTGGATTTGAACGAACGATCCAGCTGAGCACCATCCCTGAAAGACGCCAACACAGAACTGGCACACAGCGATTCTCAGTCAAACAACAGACTACACACACGCAGATCACCAATAGACAGCTAGTGGTCTAATTCAAAGTCTTCCCGTGAGGTCTAACCCACTTTAGGTTTATGAAATGTAAATCTATACAGACTGACATAGTAAACTAGAACTGAAATATCTGTCAGACAGATGAAAATATGATGTGAATTCAATTGTGCTGTAAGCTAGTCTTCATAGTTAGGTTTCCATTGCTTTAAGAGTAACACCCCAGATACAGGAGACATCCGCTTGGCCTTGATCAACCAGAATAGTTTCTTTGTCCTCGTTTTAGGTGTTGGACTTCAGGTGGCCTATTTAACAGGCTTAAGTATCTGATGAGAGCTGTAATCCTACTGGTGTGGCAAGTATTAACTTTTTTTTAAAGTTACAAGCCAAAAACTGCAACACAAACCTTTTGGGAATCGATGGAAACATTGACGAGACACACACATTGACTGAACCTGTTGCAACACACACCAGCACGCCCTCCCTGAACCACCTATGCTGGAATGCCCAAAAGAGCACATACCAATAAACACAACCACCAATACAGTTTTTCTGGGGAAAAATAAAACTTTACATTACATAATCAACTGTGACCACTTAGCAAACGTAGCTTAAATGTAATTGCATACATTACAAATCATAAAAATAAACTTAAATATTCATAATAAAAATAATGGTTTTTGTTATAGTATTTCAAAAACAAAGAAATAAACAAACATTTAAGCAAAATATGTATTGTATATTTTCGTAAAAAGTATCGGTAATCGGACATTTAAACATTAATGTGTCGTAGAAAGTGATCGTCGATCACTAGATAGGTGAGAGTGAGAGAGTGTGTGTGTGTGAGAGAGAGAGAGAGAGAGAGAGAGAGAGAGAGAGAGAGAGAGAGAGAGAGAGAGAGAGAGAGAGAGAGAGAGAGAGAGAGAGAGAGAGAGAGAGAGAGAGAGAGAGTATTCTATTCTTTTCGTAAGGAAGAATGCAAAATCATTTCTGTTCTCCCGGTGAGCTTCATTTAAATGAAACTAGAGAGAAACTTGATCACTCATCAAGTTCATTGATGACAAAATCTAACCATAAACCCACTCAAGACAACGATCTTAAGCACTACAATGAACAACGACGATAACTCATATATAAAGCATCCACTTTCGTTACACATGTATTCGCCTATTAGATCATCACCACCTGTGATCGAGAAGTTGTTCCAACAGTTTGATCATTGCACTTTACCTTATAGACATTTTCCGTAATGCGGTGAACCTCGTCGGTGCGAGACATGGTGAAATCTTCAGTTAAAACCATAAACGGTGTTTTGCTGCACGTGATGTGTTATCCGAACAGTGTGTCTGTGTGATGAGGGTCAGCTGCGGATCTCTGCTCCGATCCACGGGAGTCTGATCTCAGCTCAACACTACCGTGCGGAGGCAACAGAGAGGGGGAGGGGCTTACATACGTAGCCACGCCCCCATACATCAAACGCGCACTGGGGGCGTGGCTACGCTCACCTGCGCCTGCCCTGTCCCCGGATGTGATTCCTCTCTAGAGCTACCTGGACATTGATCTTCATTGTTTAACATGATTTCATTGTTTTATGTGTCAGGTTTGGCTATGTACACTTCGAATATGAGAAACTGCAGAAAACAGGTTCTTTTATTAGTCATTTTCAGAGCAAATCCCTTACACACTGGGTAAGATAAATGTGTAAAGTTTGTTGGAAAGAAAACCATTTAGATCGTATAGTACGTCTTCATCTGATTGTTTTTCCCAAGTTTTCAATGGAACTACTTTACCAGTGAATATCCATGACTCTTCCACTCGTTTGTGATCACTGGTAAGTAGTTTTCAATAGATTGGCATAAAAAAAATTATACACACACACACACACACACACACACACACACACACACACATATACATATACATATATATAATATATACACAAACACACATATATATACACACATTATCAATGGCATGGAATTCAATTTTAAAACTGATATACATAAAATAACATGCACAGATTCATATAATACTTCCATACATGAACAGAAGGTTTACATTACAAACACAAACTAATCCATCGGAAGAGGATTGTCAGTTTTGTTTATATGTCAGCACAGATTTATTTCCTCTCAATTAGTGATATTAAGAGCCCCCTGGTGGTCATGTGATGCTAACACACCTCCAAGTGGCACAGCCACGAAATCAATCTAGTTTACATTGTAGATAAGAATACACAGATTTTTGCACACATGAAAAGGCTAAAAAAAAAGTATTGAAATTTGCTACTTAAAAGTTCTCATAGTTCATAGTTTAAATCAAATGTGAACATACTAAAACATACTAAAACTAATAGCCGTTTTAATAGAAGAACATATGTAGAAACTCACTGTAAACTATGTCATTTATAAGCAGTTTGCAGATGCTTTTATCCAAAGCAACTTGATTAGTGCTTCTGTTCTTGTCACAACAGCATTTCTGTTCTACAAGGATTCCACGTCTTTGACCAATGATTCGAATCGTTTGTGAACACATTTTAATTCTCACGATTTACCGTAAACCGGCCTTTTCATGACATTCGTGACTTTTTCAAGTCTGGAAATCCAAAAAAGTAAACCCCCCCCTGACATTCCCTGAAGTTTCCCATGACCGTGGGAAATGCTTCTGACGCGTGCCTATTAAATAATCCCACGAAAGCCTTCTTTTCTCTCAATTATATTCCCCTAGCTCTTCCTTTCATTAAGAAGACCAAAGTGATGAGCCAGGTTGTAAGATCACACATTACGCTGCCAGCATCTCTCGCTCCGGCTCTTTTCTCTCTGCAAAGACACAGAGCACAAAGAGAGTAACGGAAAGCCAAATAAAAAAGCCATGTCATTCTCTCACACACCGCTGTGTTTGACAGTACTAAAACAACACCTGTCTCTCCCGTAGGCACCGCTGGCAATGGATCTGTGGGTAATTCTGGAAGGGTTATGTCTTCTCCCTGGCCGGGTCGGAGAGAGAGAGAGAGATAGAGAGGCGTTGGATCAGGACCAGCGAGGGACGATGAAGACGGATGACAGGTAAAGATGCCATACCTGAGTGATGGCCTCCAGCTCGGCTAACACAGCATCCTCATCCTCCGGTGTCAACCAACCCGCCAGCAGTTCATCAATTTGCTGTTAGGGAAGAAGTTTCAAGAAGCAGTTAGACATTCGAAGCAATAAAAACCAGGGAAGAGCAGTGTGGCAGAGAACCTTGAATTCAATATTTTATTTCGGAATATAATCGTATAATCGTAATCAATACGCCCACAGTCATGCTCTGAAAATGTGCTGGGGACAGAGACGCATTCGTAAGTGCATTTTCAAAAGTGCTGGGTACAATGACGCATTTATTTATTTATTTATTTTCTCTTTGGCGCAGGTCATGTTTTGAAAGACGATGTCCTGTAGCTTACTGATGTAAATAAAAAAATGTACACAAAGATGTGATGATGTCCGACCAAAAATGTGATGGGTGGGGGGGTTAAATAGTAGCCTACTTTTGGTTTAATTGGTCATACAATGAGATCTAATATATGTAGTTAGTATCATGATCTTTACGTAAATACATTCATAGATCCGTCTATTGTACACATGTATTGTAATGGTCCAGTGGTAGAATTTTTGCCAAGCGTGTCGGAGGTTCTGGGTTCTAATCCGCACTCGTATCGTTTTTTTTCCCCTCATCAAAACCGATAATGTTTATCAGTGGTTGTATATCAAGCAGAGACACGTTTGTTTGCATTTTTGTTTTGTGATTTCACCGGAACGAATAGAGAATCTCCGCAACGGATTGAAGCGTGCGTCCGAGTGAAGACATTGCGGCGCGTGCGCTGTATCCGCGCCACTCAATAGTATCTGTCTGCAGCGGCAACGAGCACATGATCACTTGATTAAAAAAACAACAACATTTCAGCGCTAGAATGCCTCTTATTCAACAAACGAACGAAACGAATACTCTTCTAGTTAACTGGAGATGATTTATTTGTATTGGTATTTGGTACATTCATGCCGCGAGATGTTTCAAAAGTAGTGGGGACAATATCGACCCTGGCCAAAAGTGGTGGGGACATGTCCCACCCGTCCCCCCCGTAAATGACGCCTATGCCCACAGTGGAGCAAAAAAACCCCCTCATATTTGAAACTCTTTTAACTATAAAGCATCTGTTCCGGTCTACTGTCATACGAGCGTTCATGAGATGGACGTTGTGACACGTGATGTTGTGAAGTTGGCATGAGAAGTGGCGAACCTTTGAGCTTTCATATATTACTTCTCGAGCAAACTGAACTTGTGAACGCGTCTAAGACAGTAGGCCGGAAGTGTAATTTATAGTTAAAAGAGTTTCTTTCAAATATTAGTATTTCTCTTAGACAACACCTATCTTTTTGCTCCAGAAGACGTTGTGGTTGTGTGGATTATACGTCACAATCGCGGCAAGACACACTTAAAAAGAACTAAATGAGCTTTTTTTGTAATAAATAAATTGGTGATTTGGTGGTTTTTAGTGGTTGTGCATTACGACTCGAGAGTTTGGGCCCGGTAAAATTGTTTTAGGTTTTTGAAAGAAGTCTATTATGCTCACAAAGACTGGATTTATTTGAAACAGTAATATTGTGAAACAGTAAAATTGTTTTGTTTTTTATATATATATTGTAAAATGTAATTTATTCCTGTGATGTCAAAGCTGAATTTTCAGCATCATTACTCCAGTCTTCAATGTCACATGATCCTTCAGAAATAAGTCTAATATGCTGATTTGATGCTCAAGAAACATTTATTAAGAGTGTTCTTGTGCGGCCTTTCTTTAATATAAATGCCACTTGGTTTGTTTGATTGTGTTATGTAATGCAATGCAACGAGTGTCATAGATTTGGAAGTGTTTAAAGTGTATTTAGCGTCGCTCTGAATGTGACAGTTATAACCTTCTGATACTCAATGGCCTCCTGCGTCTCCTCCAGTATTCTCTCCACCTCCTCAATTGACATGACCTGAGAAGATAAAAGATCAATCCGTGACAAAAATTTTTTTACTTCAGTCAAATGCTCATAATAGACCAGTAAAAAAAACTTTGGAAATATTCATAACATTATTGACCTTTCGCTAACCTCCACCCCCATTTGGTTACTGTTGCTCACTGAACAAATAACAAATGAAAGAGTTTTTTGACATTTGGATATCCTAGTGCAGGAGACCTTCAAAACAAAACTTAGGAACCTTTAAAATAGCATAACGGGATTTGGTAAGCATACGAGTCTTTCAAAAATATTACAAGTCTTACCAACCCCAAACATTTGAACCGTTATATTATATTATTAGACAATATTAATTTACTTTGTAGCAAATACACAGTTGGTGTTCTTACTCGTGTTCTACATTTGGGAATCAAACACACAAATCCTCCAAAGACTTGTATTAGAAAACAGCAAAAGCTTTGTCTGATAATATAATGGGCGGCAACAATTACTAAGGTAGTTGCGCTTTAAATGTGGGATTTAGCGAAAAAAGCCTTTTTTTTCCCTCCTGTTGTTGATTTCGAGGGACTCTGGAGATTCGGAGGTCTTCATGGTACTATAGCCCAGGACAAAACAAAGACAGGTCAGCTCTGCTGTAATCTAAGAGTGTTAGGTTTAAGCCTTTAATCCCAAAACAATGAGCAACAGTTGCCAAAACATGCTGTTACGAACTACATCGCCCACTGCACAACACCAAAACAGACCAATGAACCATCCATGCCAAAAGACTATCTCAACTTCCATTTCATGCTGACTTTAAACTAGTTTCAGTCTATATAGAGACTTACCTCATGAATTTGCTTAAGACAGTCATTCCCAGCTTTTAAACCCTCGATGACCTTTACTTCAATCTGAGCAAATTCAATATCTTGAACCTGAATGAGGCATATTCAGAATGTAATTCATATCTTATATCTCTTAATGATTTAATAGTTAAATATGAATCATATCATGTAAACCCACCACGCGCTCCAGGTTGGCTATCTGGATCTCGGTCTTGTCCAGCAGGAGATCTTGGTAGCGTTTCTTTTTGAGCAGCAGAAGAGCTCGCCTGTGAAATGCATGAGTCACACGTGTTAGTGAATCTGTTCAACCAAAATCACTTTGGCCATGTGGCACCACAATAAAAGGCACTGTGCAATGCATGATGGGTGACTTTGGGTGATCGGATATCATGAATGGTTGCATCATCTGAAATGTCTTACTCTTTCTTGCCATCCTTCAGGAGCAGTTTGGCCAGACGTCTCTCTTTCTCCAGCTGTAATGTGATTTTCTTCTGGTATTGTTTCAGTTTATCTCTCTGCTGTTTCAGCTGCTGTGATCCAGTGACAGGATGTGATGTAGAAACATGACAGTTCACTTACAGAAGCACTTCTTATTCATAAAGGTGCCAGTTTCTCGACTTAGATGAATAAACAGACATGGATCTGTGTGCAACAGTGAACAATGTGTGTTCTGATAAATAAGAGTGCAGACTCCACTCAAACAGACATTGTCCAAACACAATGCTGCTTGTTTTCTAACTTGTCTTATTAATAGAAACTGTGATTATTTGATATTGAATAAACAATAGTTATTGAGGAGGGGAAAATAAATGTTGAATTTATGCATTTTTAGCACTTTAAATATTATATAAAACATTAATACATAAAAAAATATATCATATAACATTAATAATTAAATAATTGAATTATTTTATTAATTGAAAAATGTAAGTCATCCTCTTTAATTAGCTTATATTGTAAGTTTATATTTACATTTTAGTGTAGACTAGAATAGCCTATAAATTCTATGGTAAATCTAAATTATATATTCTATTAAACGTTGTTCTGTTTTCTACGCATTATTCTATAGTTCTATTTTGCTTAATACAATTCTGTTGCATATTGTTCTAAAACATCGTGTTCTATAATCGATTCAATTCCATTTCATTCTATTCAATAAAAGATGTGTTGTGAAAAATGTTCTACTCTATTCTATAATAAACTGTTCTGTTCTATAATATATTGTACACTGTTCTATTCTATTCACGAACATTATGTTCTATAACATACTGTTGTTTTACTCTATTCTATAATCGATGCAGATCTGTTCAGCTCTATTCTGTTCTACACCTGCTCTGTTGTATTCTATAGCATACGGCTCTGTTCACCTGTATTCTACACTTTACCCATTTTATTCTAATACATTATGTTCTATAATTGATACTATTCCATTTCATTCTATTCATAAAATATGTTCTACTCTATTCTATAACAAACTCTATTCTCGAACATTGTTATGTTCTATAACAGACCGTGTTCTATTTTACTCTATTCTACAATCAATGCAGATCTGTTCTGCTCTATTCTATCTGTTCTGTGTATTCTATATACAGCTCTGTTCACCTGTATTCTACACTTGTTGCATTTTATTCTAATTTTATTTATACATTATGTTCTACAATTGATACTATTCCATTTCATTCTATTCAGTAAAAGTTGTTGTGCTATACTCTATTCTTTAATAGACTGTGTTCTGTTGTAGTACTTTATTTTATAATAAACTGTTCTGTTCTATACTATACTAGACTCTTTTCTATTCAATAGTCGACGCAGATCTGTTCTACTCTATTCTACAGACTCTGTACTGTTGTGTTCTATAATATATAACATATAATACACTCGTTTCTACAGACATCTATTCTGTGTTCTGTAAAGTAGGACAGCTGATCTAATCCTTTATTCGCAGTTCAGTATGAACTCATTTCAGACGCACTAGACTATAGTATGTTTACACGTGTATGCAACGACACAAACCCAACACAGGTGCGCATGTGTTTGTGTATGAGAGTGTGATGGTGCTGATCGACTTATTTATGGATCTTACCAATATCGCCCTGTCCTGCTCTGTCACTCGACTGAGGTGTCTCTGTCTGCCGAAAACATTACCCATCGCGAATAAACCACCACATCCCCGCCTCTCTTCTAATATTACATCTCATCTGAAAGGCTAGCTGCTCTTTACTTCAAAACACATGGGAAAGATGTGTTCCGCTGTGTCAAGCGTTTTGTATTCATGGCTCTTCAAGCGCGTGTTGTTTATGGAGGCCCTCCGCTGCGCCCTCTAGCGTCTATGATGGGACTATTTGACGCCCCTTTTCTTTAGCTTTGTACAGGTGTATGAAGGACATTCATTCATTCATTCATTCATTCATTCATTCATTTATATAGGGTAACATGGGGTAAGCTGGTAAAGTTATAATTTCTTCTCCTGACCATACACAATCTCATCTCAGCACTTTTGATGAATGGCCACGCTATTTTTAATTTGATCATTTCATCTGAAGATCAACATTTGTGAGATTTAGTCAGGAGAAACGGTTTTGAGGTTAATTTATCTAATTTTGTGTCTCTGGAAAATAGCATCTATGACATTGCATTATATTGAATATCAAAGTTTTTATTTTTTTTTCGTGTCTGTTTGTTAATTAGGGATTTGTGGACACATCAATGTTTTACGACAAATCTCTAATTAAAATATGGGCAATTCAATAAGTAAATACTCATATGCCATGTATATGTCATAGAATAATTTGACCTTTCAGATAAATCTTTTACTGGGATTCTCCTTTGCCCGTCATCGGTTATTGAATTATTAAACTCAATTGTCAAAATACAATTTTATATATAATATTTGATTTAGTGTTTTACATTAATGACACTTTAAAATGTGTAAATATTAATAAGAATTATATAAAAAATAATGTATACATTCTATAAGTTTATATATTATATATATATATATATATATATATATATATATATATAGGCCTATATATATATATAATTTATATTATATAAATAGCTATCTATCTATCCATCTAATATATATTATTTATTTATTTTTCACCTCTACAAAAAAATATTTGGTTGACAGGATAATTTTTCCTTCTACCAAACCATATTTTCACACAGCGAGCACTGAACATGAAGCATGAATTAAAAATAATAAACTTAATAAAAAAAAATATTTATTGAATTAAATGACACAGAAATGCATTACATAAACAATTAAAAACAGCACTTTTGAAATGCAGACAAATAAAGACAATATAGTGGTAGAATTCAACATTTATCATCTAATCTAATTTGATTCTTTTTCATTCATTGGTATCATAAACAGCTGTCTGTATAAACAGCAGTATGTTGAGCATTTAAAAAATAAAATACAAACATTAAAATGCTTAACCTAGAAAAATAGGCTTCGTCAGCTTTGTTTGATCTAGTTTGAGTACACAACGAGCAACATCAGGAAGCTTGAACCAAACAAACAACAATAGTCAGTCAGTGATTTACATATCCAAATAGTTCATCCCCATATCTACTGTTGCAGAAAATGACTTATCTTTGTTGTGTGCTGTGAGCCTCGTGAAGTTTGTCTGGTATGAATAGCAGACCTATTTGACTAGCCTACTAGAATACAGACATTCACGAGGCGAAATCACATGATCACAACATAGAAGTATATTTAACGAGAGGCACCAAACAAAGCACCTCGTTCCTCATGCAAAATATATTCAAGACCATTTAGTCTGTCAGATCGCAGAGAGCCATCCCAATTGATCATTTCTCTCAGGCTGCATCATTAACCAGTACTGAGAAATATTCATTTAAGGCTCATTATGGAGCTCAAGGCCTTTGTGTGGTAAAATGCAACCGCTTTTTTCCTTTCTATTTAAGTGATTAATTTGAGCTATTAATCGCCATTTGCACAACCTAAGCTGAAGTATTATTATTCAAAGACATTTAAAGGGATAGTTCACCCAAACATCTGACCAAACCTGTGGATTTACTCACAAAATAAGATATTTTAAAGAATGTCAGTAACCAGACATTTGACGGCACCCATTGACTTTGTTGTTTTTTTCCTATGGAAGTCAATGGGGCTCATCAACAGTTTGGTTATACCGACATACTTCAAAATATCTTCCTTTGTGTTCAGCAGAAGAAAGAAATTCATACAGGTTTGGAACAACTTGAGGGTGAGTAGGTAATGACTCAATTTTCATTTTGGGGTGAACTATCCCTTTAAGATATATATTTTTTTCTGATCCAGTCCATTATTGTCACAGAAAACATATTAATGATCTGACGAGCCCCTGAGGAGAATAAGCAAATATTTACACGTGATCAGAGCTCACCCATAAACCTCTGAGGTAATCTTTGCCTTCTAAATGAGAAGAGGACTTTAAAGGTCTACTCTGGATGGCATTCAGTTCTCTTTGAGAACTCCCTTTAATGCGCATTTTATTTGTGCTTTACCATCCACGTGTCCTTTGAGATGCTTTGAAGACGTTGAGTGATTTTTAATCTTCATCTCACGCTGCCAGAGACTCCTTTGGGAAGAGGACCCAGAAAACCTACACCTGAAAGTCTGTCCCGAAGTGTCTGATTTGGGCATCAGTCATGGACAGGTAAGTGGTCCTCATGCTGGGTGAATACTGCAGTTGATAAAGAAACAGGAAGATAAACACTGTATTCGATCGACTTTGGATAATGGCATGTGTGAAAGCCACAGGCAAAAGACCCTCAAGCCTTGTTCACGCACGCATACAGTGATCGGCAGTGAGAAACTATGAGGCAAAATTAGCTAAAGCAAACTTTTGTGATGTGAAGTGGGCGTGTCCAGTGTCGTTATGCTAATGAACAGTGCAGTGACCAATAAAAGTGAAGACTAGCTGTGTTTGAAATCGCCCCCTATACCCTCATTCACTATCCCCTACATTACTCCACTAATATAATTCACTTGAAAGAGTGAATGAAAACGAGTGAGTTAATTCGGACACTGGATAGTTTGTGAAGTTAGCAAACAGCTCCAGTAGAAAATATTTCGTGAAACTAATGTATAAACCTTAATTAAACAATTTAATAGTCAATAAAAACAAAATTTATACCTGTATGATATTACCCTGGAGCAGCAGTTTGTAAAATAGATGGCGCCATCTTCTGGCAAGACGCAGGAATTCATTCAGCGCGCGACTCTCACAGTGCATTATGGGTATTCTCTATCCGTTGAGGGTACATCACTTGTATACTCGTTATTGCGGTGCATTGTGGGATTGAATGAGCGCACTCGATAACGTCCACTATGGTTTCGGACACCACTACAAATGCTGTCCCCTCTAATAGTGCACTATTTAAGGGTATGGGGGGCGAATTGGGACGCAGCCTGTGACTGATCTGTTTCCCGCCAGATACTGTGTAGATGATGGTGCATTCAAGTAATGTTGGAAAGATTGTATTTAGAAGTTAAGTGCACACTCTACAATTATATATATATTTTTTTACTATTTATTATATCATGTTTTCTTCTAGCCAAGTTACATGCACAAAGGGCAAAAATATTATTATAAATGTTTATTATAGTTACAATACAATATTATACTACGGGCTGTTGAATGCTTGAATCTGATTGGTTGACGAACGTTCTAAGATGTGCAATATTATTTTCAGGGAAACGAACGGCTAAAGTAGTTCCAGGCAGTTCTCGACCGCATGACAGTTCCATATCACTTCGCCAAATGATTTCAGTTATTTTAAACAGCAAAAGAACCAAAACCAACAACGACACTGACCCAGCAAATAAATAAAGTTTTAATAAACTGCATTAATAACTGCATTAGTCTGCTATCAGTGACTCAAGCCTCTGTTACTATCTCTAAAATTACATTTTGGAATTAACAACGGAGGCTTGAGATGAGATGTGCAAGAAATTAGTCCTACACATACAAGTGTTTTAAATGACAAAATCCTGACAAATATCTTGAAATACAATGTTTTGAGGTGTGGTACCCGCAGTATAAGCAGAATAATAATATTAATACCAGTGGGTCTGATTGAAACACCTGCAATCATGAATTAAGAGGTGCGTCCCAATATATATAAAAAAGCCCCCTGAAATACATGAGCTGTTCTTTATTTATTTAGTAGGAGTTTAAAAAAAACAAAACTATTTGTTTTTTGTAGTTAATA
The DNA here is from genome assembly GCF_029890125.1 of Rhinichthys klamathensis goyatoka. Taxonomy (NCBI): domain Eukaryota; kingdom Metazoa; phylum Chordata; class Actinopteri; order Cypriniformes; family Leuciscidae; genus Rhinichthys; species Rhinichthys klamathensis. The sequence continues at coordinate 1,336,411 of NW_026606567.1, forward strand.
AAGAAGGTACACCACCATCTTGCTTCGACCAAAGTGACTTGAACACACCTGACGTCATAATTACAACATCCCATAATTACAACATCTGTAAATACGAACGTCCCAAAGCACCGTGGATGTCTGCAAGATGGAGGAGTTACTGGGAGCAATTTCTCTGCTCTATATGATGTGTTTCTGCCCATGTATCGGGCGTTAATACAACAGTAATGCCTGGACAGAAACCTCCAGAAATAAAATCACTGTATGTGTGAACAAGCCTTCAGGTGATGTATTAGTGCAGGAAAAGAGCTGAGCGATACTGATGAATTTCTGGGCAAAAAAAAGCAAAAGGCAACAACCTCAAAACCGGCTCAGTGCTCTTAAGGTTTATAGGGACGTACAGAACGTTTATGGATTGGGTGAAGATATCGTCTGATGAAGGAAATGAGGACAAAGGCATGTTGAAGGAAGGCAGAAGCACAGTAGGGAGGAGGGCAGTGGGCTCACTTACTGTTTCTAAATGTCTGGGGATATAACTTCAAAATGTGATAAAAGACAGGAAAAGAACTCAATTAGCTGTAAAATATCTCTGTGTGAATACAGCGACTTGACAGTTAAAAATGAAGTAGGGAATCGGTTCATTAGACAGAAGACTGTCCTGTGATGAGTTTTACGCCTTCTGCGATGCATCAACCAACACGACTCTGAAGACGATCCTCTCCATTACACCCGTGTTCACTTATGATTCATCTTAGACCTCACAATCTGCACGAGACTGATAGAAATACTGGCTTCCAATTAAATCAAACCAGGGCTGTTTTTAATTCATTTTCATTCATAATTTAGCATTAACAACTAATAGTGATTTCTCATTATTCCCCTTTCTATCTGCATGGATACTCCACTGAAAAAATGAAACGTTAGGGGGCAGTAATGCTCCATATCTGCTTTAAAGCTTCAGTTCTCATGATCTTGTGCACCACAATCCCACAAAGCAACAGGAGTATTACAACATTACGATGTCATTCATGCCAAAATATCTGCTATAATTTAGAATTATTGGAAATATACACTACCATTCAAAGGTTTTAATGTTTCTGAAAGAAGTATCTTGTGCTCATTCAGACTGAATTTATTTGATTAAAAAAACCCCAGTAATATTGTATATTTTATAATTTTAAATGCCATTACTCCAGTCTTCAGTGTCACATGATCCTTCAGAAATCCTTATAATATGCTGATTTGGTCGTGGGGTCTTGTGGGGCCATTTAATGCTGTCTAAATATGGATTTTGGACCGTCAAAAATGTGATCCCAGTTCACTTGCATTAGATCCTAGAATGTTTTCCTCAAAAACATAAATTTCTCTTCGGCCGAATGGCCTGGGGGCGAGTAAATAATCCGGAAATGTTCATATTAGTACGTGAATAAACTATTCCTTTAATGGACCCTTGCTGAATAAAATCATTATTATTATTTTTTTTTTTTTAAATAATCTTACTGAACCCCAAACTTTTGAACAGTAGCATATAGAATAACTGACTAAAAATTAATAAAAAAACGTTGCTTTAATTTTGTCCTTTAGGGACAGATAGACAGGAAATACGGAGAAATTACTATTAGTTGTTAATGCTAAATTATGAATGAAAATGAATTAAAAACAGCCCTGCTTCGATTTAATTTGCAGGCTTGTGCAGATTGTGAGCTCCCTACCTCACAGAGTTAAGAATTACCAGTTAATAATGAAAAAATAACCCTTTTTAAAAAAAAATCAATAGTTGGTGAAATCCATCGAACATACAAGGATTGAGTAAAATTGAGTCGATAAGATTAAAAATCAAAATACCGATGGAGGTGGTGAACCGCTCCCAATCAATGGGACGTTTTCATAGCGAGGATTGCGTTCAAACAGCATGGACTGGTTCCTGCAGGAGAAGAGGAAAGATAAGTGGGTCAAGCATGAGAGAAAACAACAGCTCTCTCACACACGCACACACACTCACATGTACTCTGGTGTGCTGGATGTGGCCTGCAGCGGAGGGTGAAGGCTGGTCTGGCTGCCCATGCCGCTGCTGTAACTGCAGAAACTGTGAACTTGAGCTCGGCTGGGGTTATACGCGCTGATGCGCCTCGAAGGGTTAAAGGGGTCCTCCTCATCCATATCATCATAATCCCTGTCCCTGAGGAGCAAACAAGCACCTGTCAGCGACATCGATCGATGCCATGCACCGCAATGACACAACAGGAATGGTACCTGATGACGATGAGGGTCCAGGCTCGTGGGACGGCACACAGCAGGGCACAGAAGGCACAGGCTGCCAGCAGAGAGAACAGGCACAGATACAGGAGCCCTTCCACACCGTCATAGCAAACGCCCAGAAGAGCCTCCAGATAGTCCTGCACAACCAGAACGCTGTTAGATCAACATGAGCAACCAACTAAAAAGTGGTGCAACCAACAAGCAGGAAAAAAAACAGACACCCTTTTTCCTTATCCTTATTCTTAAAATATCAAGAATATTAAAATATCAATGAAAAGGCAAGGTTAGTTGAGGTTATAAAAGTGTAAAGTTGTCAAAAATAATACTTAAGCTTAATAATGAAGTAATTAATGCTTTTGAAACTCATATCTATCTGAAATTCAATAAATTATTTTTTAAACCCCATGAAACCAACATGAATACAAAGAGAATATTGACAGATTTTTCCTTTTTTTTGGGGGACATTCTTATTTGTCATTGTGGCCGTTTTTTTTATTAAAATAATGTGAAAACTGGTGATAGGTACACTGTAAAAAGTATAATAATCAATAAGATATGACAACATATGTTTTTACATTGCTTTAACTCAAAATAAGTTAAGTAACTTTCAACTTTTTGTTTAAATTTAAATAAGATTTAACTTGTTTTTTTTAAGAGTCAGTTTAATGTCATTTAAGTTGAAATTACTTAAACATCCAAGTTGATTGTACTTAAAGATTTAAGCCAGCAACTTTTTTTCTTTTTTTTTACAGTGTAAAAGTCTGGCTATTCCAGATCCAGACTAACAAACTGTTAAAATATTATTTTTCGTACAAGGATGACTCACTTTATGAAGACTACGGCAGTCCAGCGAGGCGGTGAGCTGGTGCAAATTGAACTCCGAGGAGTTCAAGAGACGCTGAATTCCTAGAAGATCTTTCTGAAATGATTCATAGGGGAAGTGAATCAAGTTTGGAAAAAAAGGAGGTACAGAATGGGATGCAGAACTCTTTATTTCATCTATCTTTGACAGCACTCTCACCTCTGCAGTCGGAAACACAGGGAGAGAAAACTGCAGCAAACCTTGGACCTGTATCTGCATGGTGGTCAGAGACCTCTGGAAGATGGTCAGAGACTGCAGCACAGAAACAACAGCAAAACACGTGAGCTAAAGCAGTCGAATCTCTGACCCGAAGGATTAATACACAGACATGCCATAGGTTATGCTAATGCTAATGCTAATGCAACGACTAGTAAAAGGCCATAAATCCCTGCTGAGGATATGCATTTACACTCATTAAGGGATTACATTTGGTTAATGGTTACATGTGTCTTATATTTGCTTCATGACTTCCCCTCAGGACGTTTACTGTAATAGATGATCATCCAAAACAGGAGCTTAACCAGCACATAATAAACGTCTAAATCAGTGGAAAAGCTTTCGCAGGATTCCCAAAGGCGACGCGAGAAAGCCAGACGAATCTAATTATCACAAAACTACAGACAAAAGAGACCCTCTTTGATCAAAGTTTATTTTCATACCGCCTATTCATAATTGAATTAGCCACGCAGATTTTTTTTTTTTTTTACAGAAACGTTATAATGGCTTTAACACGGGTATTCGCTTCAATTAGAGGTCAAATGAATCTGCGAGCTCCGTTAATTGATTGTGTCAGGAGTTCAGGGAGGAATTGAATCGTTTACCTGCTGGAACGGATTGGGAAGACTCTGGCTGCAGTACAGGTAATAGTGCACTATATCTGCAATGGGACACACAAGCAAAGGAAACATTCAGGGGGCCGAGTCACAAAAACCTTCTTAAGGAACAAGTTAGGAGATTTATTCAAATAAAGTGTAGGAAGTTCGTAAGGATGAAAGTGCAATTCTTGAAACGTTCTTTAAAAATAATACATGTAATAATATACGGATCTCACGATTTTTACTGCACTGTGTATTTTCAATATTTTTTAGAGCCTGTCTAACGATTGCGTGGTAGATGTAGGATTCATTTGCACTCCGTCTTTATTCATATTTCTTGCGCTCTCTCATAAGTGCCTGAAAATTGTTAAAATTCTAAAATTAAGAACGAGGTCCCCATCTGACTCGTGACTGATCATTGTTTACTTTACATTATCGAATATGGCATCACTTAAAGAGTACTTGTCCACATCTTTAGTAATAGTACTATGTATTATCTGTAGCCAGTGTTGGGTGTAATTCATTTTTCAGCATTTATTTACTTTTCCCTTGAAAAGGTTAAGTAAGGGATTACAGTCAATTCTGATGTAATTCCATAAAACACTGTATAGAACAATTATAAAACAATAGTGGATTTAACATCAAAATACTTTGGTCAGCTCAAGAATAATTTGTGCAATTTTATATCATTCGTGTCTATCCTTGTATTGTTCAACCAGTTGAGGTTGATATGGGATTTAGACAGAAATTAGTAATAATGCGATACTTTTCAGAGAGTAAATAGTACAGTAATCTAAATACAATGTTGAAGATGTAATTAGTCGGTAGTAATAACTTTTTTTGAGTAACTTACCCAACACTGTATGTAGATAGTGTTATGATGTAACGCTTAATATGTGAAACAACGTGATAAATTAATTACACATCTTACCAGGAAGCTTGTTTCTGACACAGAATAAAACATTTTAAAAGATAATTGCGACTTTGCGTGTTATAAAGTCACAATTGCGAGAAATAAACTCGCAATTCTGACTTTTCTCGCAATTGCGAGTTTATATCTCACATTTCTGACATCTTATCTCAGAATTGTGAGATATAAACTCGCAATTCTGACTTTTTTCCTCAGAACAAATTTCACAAACATTTGATGAACAAAAATGGAACAATGAGTCCCTGAACAAAGGAGGGCTCAATATCAGATGCCCACCAGCTGCTTTAAGTCCTACAGTGCATCTCGTCCTCATGGACCAAAGAAGATCGGCCAGTTCTTATTGTGAGATAGCCTACGCTGAGTTTCGGTTAATTTATGAGACGCGCTCCAGTTAACGCGCAGGCGCCTCCATGTCGTGATTATCTATTGTCTGCTATATTTACTTCTTATTTATTAAATCCAGGCAATTGGTTGATGAAACATTGAATAAAATTAAGATACAATTAGTACAAATCGAAATTCACTTTAAAGAAATTTGTGTCTTCTTTTTGAAGTCTCTGTGAAAGTTTTAAAACAGTCTTTTAGTGCCGGTTCAGAGCGGTCGCGCCCGTAACGGAGAACTGTCACGTAGGCCTACATAGTTTTTTCCTCATGAATGCGAGCACGAAAAATAAAATAAAATGAATATTTTATGTTCTGTGGAGAGCCAACCCTTCTTCATCCGGTGGGTAGTATTATTTTTGATTTGTGCAGTGTAATTCACCGAATTACAAAAAAATCTTTTGCCTCCTAAAAGTTAAATATTTTTTTGTCACGCATGAATGCGTGTATTTCCATCATATTAAATATAAAACGCATGTGTAGACTGATATTTTTCTAATGTCTGGACTCTTTTAAGGGGGTATCCTATGGATAAACAGACGTTTCAATATATTGGTATTAAATGCATTTTCTGAGAATTTATATTTCAAATGTCACGTCCAAAACGCTGGAATTCCCCAATTTAAAATAATTTATCCTCAATTAGTTTTGTGGTGTAGGTCTACGTATTTTATAATGTTAACTTCAAAATTCAAATAATACTAATAGTAATTTAAAGATGTGGTAGCATTGGATCTGGACGGGAAGGATAACTCTTGGAGTTGGAAGGGGTGTGTCGCGATTCTGCAGGTTCGTGGATCTGAGTGTCGCGATTTCGGTTTCATATAGCATCGTTACAGCCTTAGAATGTTAAGTTCTACTACTGTATAGGTATTTTGGTGAAAGTAACTCAAAAGTAATACAGGAGTAATGTAACGCATTACAATTCTGAGACAGTAATATTGTAAGGTAATGAATTACTTTTAAATTACAGTAACAAGTAATGTATAATGTATTACAGTTTGGAAGTAACTTGCACAACACTGGATGTTACTACACTCTTCCACCAAGACATCTGCAAGTTCTCAGCATGGTTTCATGGTTACATGTGGATCAGCTGTCCTTTCTGGTTTGTGGAAAGGACACAGGCATGTGAAGTTATGAAATATGACTTACCTGCACTTAAGGAGTCTTTGGTTTGATTGACAATGAACTTGTCAGGAGAGACACAAAAGTCACTGGTGCCCTAAAACAGAACAAATAACAAATTCGCATGGACAATTCTGATGTTGAGAGGCCAGTGCCACAAATAATTTTGTGGATGTTATTACAGCGTTCACACATAAAGGGTTGTGATATTTGCAAGAGTAGACATCGGAAAAACATAAGGAGAGCAGCAGCTTTTGTTTCTGCTCTGACATACAAGACTAGGGGTGGGAGAAAATGAGCAACAAAGTTTAAATCTCGTCTGGCTAGTGCGCTTCTCATAATGTTTACGCATGAGGTCGGTAGGCAGAGAAGGCGGCCTTTTGTGTTTGTTCAAACACATTCGATCACATGAGCGTTTACACCGCAAAAGCAATCCGGTAAAATGTGTTTTCGACTACGTCTGGAAGTGGTCGAAAGTGACAACGACAAGCTCAAAACATTTTAGACCCCGCTTACACCTGTATTTAGCACCGTCCACCTGTGATCCGATCAACCAAAATGCATCTTAACACCAGGTGTAAACAGCGCCTAAGACCTTTGCTGAATGTCAGGACCATATGAGCTGTTCACACAGGGGAAAATTCTATTGTGAAGATCTGTGGATGGCCAAGCTTAAATTAGTGGGCGACAAGAACGAACGAACAGAACGAACCTTTACCTGAAACCTTCTTAAGGGAAAACGTCATCAATATTGTTTCTAATTAAATTGTTGTGCACTTATAATTCTCCCCTCTGACAAAGCTCTGAAATTTCATTCATGCATTCAGATCTGGATGGCACATACTGGACGGCAAAACCAACCAGATTTTAATTTTAGCATTAGGCTTATCATTTCCTCGGTAAAGTTAGGGTTGGGGTAATGACTAGGGGTGTTTGTTGGACCAGAACGTTGTCGTTCCAGGACCAATATAAAGTACATCCAACTTAGCAAATCCAAATTCATTGCGTATTTTAGATTTTACATGTATTTGAGACTACGTGCAGTAATGTGGGAACTCATCAATAAATCAATAAGAAATCAATAAATCAATTACAAAACAAAAATAACTAATCAACTAAACCAATCATGAGATCTATAGACACGAGGATAAATAGATAATTTAATAATCAAAAATAAGAATTTAATAAAAACATTGATACTGTTAACCATTTAATTTAAATTCTTAAAGTCCCCCTGTGGGGAAAATCAAGCTTTTAATGTTGTTTATATGTCTCTGAGCTGGTGTGAGTGAATGGAGGCGGGGCTCATTTCCATATTCATTGAACCACGTATACTAAATGAGGCAAGGGTGTACACTCAAGCCATTTTAAGGCTTGAAGATTTTTTTTTCTAGGAAAAAACATTTAAATATGTCATTTCGGTGATTAAAGATGAGTTTTAAGGGATACAACGACGAGTTACATCTGTGAATAAAGTAAAATTAGACAGAATTACAAGAGTCGCAGGAAAAATTGTCAACAAAAATCAGTCGCACAGTTATATAAAATTGCTGTTCAGAGGAAAACTTTGACTATAGCAAGAGACACAACACACCCATTGAATCATGTTTTTGAATTATTGCCATCACGTCGTCGCTATAGAACACCAAGCGATTAAAGCGATACATAAACAATCTTTTGTACCAAATGCAATAAGTCTTTTGAATAAGAGGAAGTAAATGTGAATATTTTAATTCTTATGTATGTATATTGTGTATTGTTAATTGTATTGTGATTGTATGGCGTGACCAAAGACCAATTTTCAGCCAAGGCTGAACAATAAAGTACTACTACTACTACTACTACTACTACTACTACTACAATAACAATCATTGACTACAGGGGGAACTTTAAGATAAATAAATATCACTGAAAATTTTTAACTAGGTGATTTATAATCATATATTTTATTTGTCTACTGCTTCCTATCTATCCCTATCATTGATTTGTTTCTTATCAATTTATTTCATTTTTAGGGTTAAATTTCCTTATTAATGCTTAATTTATTTATTTCTCAAAATCAATCAATCAGGGTGGTACACATGGGGCTCCAACAGGAAATTCTCTCTGAAAAAAAAAAAAAAAAAACAGAGTTGAATGCAGCCGTGCAAGTCACACATCCCTGCAATGCTTCTTTCCACTCGATGTAGTCAAGCACTGCTGGAGTAATCCACTTTACCGCGGGGCCTGGCCTTTGCTCTGACCCCTCATTGAGCAGTCTTAGGTCCTGCTCCCCACATACATCCTGATTGAAGTGTCAGCTGTGACTCTAATCACAGTCATGCTCACGGTAGAGCTGTCTGTAGTAGAGTTACCTGTTTTGGTGTAAAAAAAAAAAAAAAAAAAAGGTTGTTGATTGTGGCCTGTGGATCGTTGGTCCACTCCTCTTCAATGGCTGTGCGAAGTTACTGGATATTGGCAGGACCTGGAACATGCTGTCGTATACGCCGATCCATAGCATCCCAAACACATTCTCTTCCATAAGCCGTCTCCAAAGGCGTTTCAGAGAATTTGGCAGTACATCCAACCGCCCTCACAACCGCAGACCACGTCTGACCACACCAGCCCAGGACCTCCACATCCAGCATCTTCACCTCCAAGATCGTCTGAGACCAGCCACCCGGACAGCTGCTGCAACAATCGGTTTGCATAACCAAAGAATTTCTGCAAAAACTGTCAGAAACCGTCTCAGGGAAGCTCATCTGCATGCTTGTCGTCCTCATCGGGGTCTCGACCTGACTGCAGTTCGTCGTCGTCGTAACCGACTTGAGTGGGCAAATGCTCACATTCGATGGCGTCTGGCACTTTGGAGAGGTGTTCTCTTCACGGATGAATCCCGGGTTTCACTGTACAGGGCAGATGGCAGACAGCGTGTATGGTGTCGTGTGCGTGAGCGGTTGTGGATCGAGTGGCCCATGGTGGCGTTGGGGTTATGGTATGGGCAGGCGTATGTTATGGACAACGAACACAGGTGCATTTTATTGATGGCAGTTTGAATGCACAGAGACACCGTGACGAGATCCTGAGGCCCATTGTTGTACCATTCATCCACGACCATCACCTCATGTTGCAGCATGATAGGCCCCATGTTGGAAGCATCTGTACACAATTCCTGGAAGCTGAAAACAACCCAGTTCTTGCATGGCCAGCATACTCACCGGACATGTCACCAATTGAGCATGTTTGGGATGCTCTGGATCGGCGTATACGACAACGTGTTCCAGTTGCTGCCAATATCCAGCAACTTCGCACAGCCATTGAAGAGGAGTGGACCAACATTCCACAGGCCACAATCAACAACCTGATCAACTCTATGCGAAGGAGATGTGTCGCACTGCGTGAGGCAAATGGTGGTCACACCACATACTGACTGGTTTTCGGTTTTCCTGTCTAACATGTACAGAACAATATCCAGACATTGAATAAAGTTATCAAACAGTCTGCACTGCATAAATTATAGATTAAATAAAGACTAATCCTTATTAAAGCTTCAAAAGTTCTTTAGTCAAGAGCAGTGAGTAATTTTCTCTGTTGCTTTAGTTCTTTAATTAACTTTACTGACAGACAGCATTATTGGCTGCTGTCCCTTTAAGACCATGACGCGGATCTCACACGCGCCTCATTCTCTCACAACTCTTTACGTTCATTTAAGACTTTATTTAACTCATTTAAGACTGCTCTTATGTTATGAGGATGGTTATGGTTAAATATTTTAACACGATAAACTGGAAAAAGATTAATCGCATGTGACCCTAACCCTAACTCATTAACAGCCCTAATCTATACATTTTTCTTTTCTTTACCAAACGTCAATTTGCATCCAGGTTTGCACCCAGCACAGCTATACTCCAATAGTGCAATGGTGGGTTTTTTTTTCTGACATACCATTGCAATTATACAATAGTGAGAAGAATGGCAAAATAAATAGACTTATCAACTTTTAAAGAGAAACTTCCCATTTATTTTGTGGTTGAAACAGGCTGTGAATCAAATCAAACTGTACACTACAGTATATTAAATTAATCTCTAGGTAGAAACTAGTCGTATTAAACAGATGGACAGGTTGAGTGACGTTTCTACATCCTCAAAGCCATGAACCAAGCTAAGCAAGATATGACCCAGAATACATCAAAAAGGGTTAAAAAATGGATATGTTTATGCATTCAGTGTACGTTTCTTATATTCCTAATATAACCTAATATAAAAAAGCAGTAGGGGGTGACAAGTGAATGTCTTTATGAGTAGTTATTCTGTTAGTACGTAAAAAAAAAAAGGATTGCGGAGTGAAACAACTGCCTTTAAGTGTGAGTCACTAAATCTTTCATACTGAGTTGTTCAAAGACAACTCTTTCAGAATTCAGAATTGAAATGTCATTCTGCTGTACCTTCATTTGTAACTATTTTTGTTGGCAGAGCAAAAAAAAAACGACAAAGTAACTGGCAATGCTGAAATATAAGTTACTGAAATATTAACGTGGTGTTGATATAATAAGCAATATCACTCGCAATCACTCTATTGGTATGAATATCAGCAATGCTTGATTGCTCTTTTTTTTTTGCTTACATAACTATAATTTATTGAACTCACATACATTTATCATAATACATGGTGTTTTACAGAAGATAACGATTCTTGACAATGCAAATAGCTTCTGGCAGCATTTGTAAGTAAAAAAAACAACATGTGGAGGTAGTGGTAGAATCATGGTTGAGGATTTGGACTACTAATGAAAAGTGGCATGTTTGATGTCAGGTAAGTGCGTCACAGTAAAGTTTAAAGATCCCCCTTCATTACATTTGTGACATCATGAACAAGGGACTAATGTTCTGGACACCCAATCACTGTATTCCTAAATACAAGTCAAGACTACATATAAAGCACCTTCAGAACAATAAATAGAGTTTGCAGTCATTATAATGCAGCCCGAGAGATGAAGATAAAGACAGAGGCGAGACATGAGTAAATTGGCATGTTTAGTGGCACAGAGAGTAAAACTGTTTACCTCCGTTAAGCCAGCGGACTGTCTAATTTAAATGACCACGGCTTTGTAATCAGCTTTGCAAACTGGCATGCACCACGAGACACACAAATGCAGTCACTGAACCCTGATAATCTCCTAAGAGTTTCACACAGCTCACGCCCCCTCTTCCCCCACTTGCAAACATTCACATTGTTTTTTAGAATAAAAACTCCAGGATAGCGTCAGTGAATGAAGTGACTAATATGGTTACTGGACACTGATCAAATGGCATTTAAAGTGCGCAGTCATGTGAAAACGCAGTAACTTACCACAGCTGTGGCCGTGCCCGCTCCTAATGATGCCCAACTCATGATCAGGGTCAGTACCCCACACACCATAATACTGAAATGGACAAAAAAGAGAGAAAGTGAAGGAATAACAGTTAGACGTGAGGTCAAAAATAAAACTATAAACTACCGTTCGAAAGTTTGGGCTCAGTAGGATTTGTGAAGGTTTTTGAAAGATTCTCAACAAAGAAATAATTTTGATTTTTTTCACCAAGGCTGCATTTATTTGACCAAAAATAGTAAAAGCAGTAATATTGTGATTATTATGACAATTTAAAATAACAGTTTTCTACTTGAATATATTTTAAAGTGGAATTTTCAGCATCAATAATCACGTCTTCAGTGTCACGTGATTTTACAGAAATCATTCTAATATGCTGATTTGCATTTCTTATTATTATCGATGTTGAAAACAGATGTGCTGCTTAATATTTTGGTGGTACAATTGTTTCATGATTCTTTTATGCATAGAAAGTTCAAAAGAACAACATTTATTTGAAACAGAAAACCTTTGTAACATTATACATTATATTTACTGTCACTTTTGATCAATTTAATGAATCCTTGTGCTGACTAAAAGCATTAATAAATTAATTTAAAAACAATTATTGAACCCAAACTTTTGAACAGAAGTGTATGTAGATTTAGCTAATCTAGCCCATAATAAGATCGCCAAAAGGTCTGTGATAGAGCATTCTGTTAAATATAATGCATATCTGATAAAACATCTAGATCAGTGTTTCCTGCAGAATTCTACTATGATACTTATACTACTAAAGTATAATACTATTTGTATTAAAACACCATTAATTACAAATTGTGTAAATGAATATCAACTAAACTTCCAGTTAGTAAGTAAATCCGTTGTTACTTTAAGTAGCTGCTCTCAGGTCACCATGATTTTGCCAAGACAGACTGGTTCCTGGATCAACATATTTTGTTGATCCTGGGACAACATTCCTGTCAAAAAAATGTAGCCCTAACTCTATTTCTACCCCTAAAAATCAGAGGAAAATGATGGTGAACAACACTGATGTAGAAGCACCTAACCCTGGCTGTAAGCCTAAACTTGACATCAACTGTCCCTCAAATCTGATCGGTTGATTGGAATGTTGTTCCATATCATAATGTTCATAATTAAGAATATTGCAAAAGGACCTGCTGAATGTGTGTCTAGCAGGAAACGTTTCATTGATCAACTGCATATGAGCATAAACTCTACGTTGTGCTAACATGATAAGATTCTTGAAGTCACTGAAGCATTCAAAAATTAACCTAGATAAGACTTCGTAAGTAAGTAACTTAATAAGTAAGTAGTAAGAAACAAATTAATGAAGATGTTAACCAATGAGAAAGTGATCAAACATTTGAGCATGTGAGTGATCACGTGAGTAAACAGGAAGTCAAAAGATGAATGGGGTAAACGGCTCCCTGGTGGCCATGGAAAATGGAGCCGACGTTTCCTCAAACAGGCTTTCTCGTCTGAAGATGGTCTTAAAAGCACCAATAAAGAGGATTGGAAGCACGTAGTAATTAGTTAAGGGCGAGCGCACGCTCACGTGGGCAGAGAGATCAATAAGCATTAGTGGGGTAAGTGGGGATGGATCAAAAGGAGCTTCCAATAAGGCAAGAGAGAGAGAGAGGAAAGGCAGGGCTCGCTGGCGACTGGCTAACCACCGCACTCGATGCACTCAGAGTCTTTCCACAGAGGTCTGATTATGTCAGGGGATTTAAGCTAGCAGCGAGAAACAATTCTGCAACACTAAACAAACAATTGAAAACGAGGAAGGATTATATACATGCTGAAATACAGGTAAAATGACATTTGACTCATTGTGTACATACGCATACAAGTACATATTTCATCCTATCTCAATGTTGACATCAAATGGCTTTATGTTTACAATAAAAGGTCATACTAATCGCCAAAGCCAGGTGTCTACACCATACATATTTAGAGCAAACTTACACTGCGAACAGCCATCGAGACTGCTTTGCCAATCCCAGACATGCTAAGAGACAGATGACCAAGTCCAAAATCAGAAGCAGCAGGTACGTTAACCATCTGAAAGAAAGCAAACAAAGATGAGGACGGAAGGAAATGTTCAAATACATATGTTTTCTATTTTGAATTAGGCCCGTTCAATGTAATTGTGCACATTAATTGGAATTATTTAATAACAAAAACTGTGATGAAAATATAATGCACTTAAAGGTGCATTGCGCAAAATACCTGTTTTTCTATCCTATACATGCTTAAAGAACTGCCTGATGGGCTGAATGAGCCCTTCTCTGCGCACTGAGATTGCCTCTATAATCCTGTACAGTAAAATATATAAGAGGGATTCGGGCTCGAATTTGACACTGGGCGTGACGTCATGCGCATTCACGCTCACCAGGCTATGTCTCGCAGGTTTGTGTATTCGCCGGCGCCGCCATTCTCCGCATCAGCGAAGACAACTCGTGCGTCAAAGGTAGAAGATGGATTCAAAGAGACCGGCTTGTAGTCCATTCCAAAACCCCAACGCAAACTCCACGTAAAGTAAAGAAAAGAACAATTTTGTCTAGTGCCACCAAAAGGTCCAAATTGGAGTCAGACAGGCGTCGGAGTAAGACGAGAGTCAACCTCGGGAAGGCATTCAACAAATGGAGAGATCTCCGTTCTGCTCTTGGTCTCAAACGGGATCCTCAGTTGGCTTTTTTCTTGATAAAACGAAAAGATATAGCCCAGTCTCTAATGTTTGATATGGCCAATCTATGTATGACAACAAATGACGATGCGTAAAATGTGTAATGGTTTAGCATAAGCTAGATACATGTACAATCAGAATTGGTTTTACTACCATTGTTATTGAACAGTTTCATAAACTAGGAATTGTGTTCGGAAGAATAGTACAACATGAAACATAAAACAACAATGTTTGTTTGTTGGTGGAATGATCTGCCTAACTCAACCAGAGCTTCTGAGTCAGTAGCCACTTTCAAGAAACTGCTGAAGACATATCTTTTTCGGCAGCACTTGATTCAGTAGAATTAACACTTTCTCTTCTCTTCTATTCTATAAAAAAAAAAAAAAAAAAAACTGCACTAAAATTAAACTGAGAGGGGTTATAGCACTTACGTATTGTTGTCCTACTGTTAGTTTAACTGCTTCTATTGTTCTCATTTGTAAGTCGCTTTGGATAAAAGCGTCTGCTAAATGAATAAATGTAAAATGTAAATGTAAAACATATCCAATAAAAGATGCTAACTATGTTTTTGTGTATGGCCTACCGGTAACGTTAGCCTTGTGTCCATTGCTAACATGCTAAGGTATTGCATTGCATTGGCTATATTGTCTTTTTCGGTAAAAATAGTAAATTGTTCCCGTGAATGGTCCATGAGCGTGCACAACTCCGGTTGCAGTTTCGCTTGTCGCCAGAGGGGGCGTAGTTCTGCAAAAACTCAGAGACTTGCGTTTTACACCTTTAATTATGCCCCTCTTATTCAAAATGGATTGCTGTGGACTGTAGGCCAATAGATACTTATGTTTAATGATATGGAAACAAACAACATAATGACTTACTAAGCCATTTTTTATAATATTTATACAAAGTCTGCCATAATAACCATGTCTTAGAATTATCTTCAGTGCTCTTCTAAGAAAACGTTGCTTATATGTGATTATGTCCATATAATTTGATTAATTAAACTGTGTATCATCTCATTCACTTGCATTTTTAAAAAATCAATTGACAGCTTTAATATTAATATTCATCTTGTGTGATGTGGGAGTGTGCTGTCAGCAGGTCTCTAAGTATGACTTTAAAAGTGGGTGTTTATGGCACTCACATTATTCTTCCGTTGTATGTTTCCCATCTATACGATTAATAATTGAACAGACCAAGTAGACATAAGAATTTCATGAGCTCCAGCCTAGTATGTGAGAATGGACAATCTGCCAAACAGCTCACGCTGAGAACTGAGAAGGTGTTCCTTCCGGTGATCAGACGCACTGTTTGTTATGTCTTATGAACTCATAACATTTTAATAAAAGATTTACAAAATGGCCTAATAAGTAGGGCACAGTTTTCTTACTAATGTCAGAGCCAGCAAAAAAATTGAAACCACATGTAATGTGCTGTATTTTCTGTACTGCATTGATTCAAGGTCTACATGGTTTGGTGTGCTATTGGAATGCCTGGCAAACCACAATCCGATCAGTAATCCTACACCATGAGGACTTAAAAATGCTCACATATCTTGAGACAGAAAGAGAGGGAGGGAACGAGTGAAATATATGGAGACAGAGGTGTATGATGAATCAAGGAAGGGAGTCCAGAGGTTGGGCGATTAGATTTGCCCACGAGTAATGGAGGAAGAGAGGTTTGAGCGCTGCTGCTCAATAGCACAGTCCTTTAGCTGTTTGAAACACTAGCTACTTGTCAATACATGCACTGCAAGTTCATAACGCGCAGGTCTACAAATGGAAATGTAATCTTCTAGGAGGACATACAAATCAATTCAACAAGACTAACAGCTCCAAAAGCAACCTAGTACACATGAGATACAGTAGTAGTGCCAGTAAAGATAAACAAGTAGGGTGAGGGGGGAGTAGGGCAGAATGTTTGAGGAGTTTGGGGTCACATGTTTGAGAAGTAGGGCCATCATTTTTGAGGTGTAATGGACAAAGTTTTAGAAAAGTGGTCATATGTTTAAGGAGTAGGTCAGAAGTATGCAAAATATGGTCAAATGTTTGAGAAGTAAGGCGTTTGAAAAATATGGTCACACGTTTGAGGAATAAGGTCAGGGGCCTCATTTATAAAACTTTGCGTAGGATTTGCGTCAGAAGTGGCGTACGGATGAAACATAGGACGTGCGTACGCACAGAAATATTCGGATTTATAAAACCGTGCGCACGCACATCCTACGCATTTTTCCCTTAATAAATCACAATCAATTCTAAATGTAGCGCAGCTTTTGCGGCTTGTCACGCCCATAGTTGCCCACAAATAGTCTGTGAAACGCCCACAAGTTAATATTCATCGATTGCGAAATCATGGCAAACATAGAGAGGAAATCAAAAAAACGTAACTTCACTCAATGTGAAGTAGAAGTTATCGTTGGCGAGGTGGAAAAGAGGAGAAAAAATGTTGTTTGGAGGGCACAGTGTGGCCATTACTAATGCCAAAAAGGCACTTGAGTGGCAAAAGGTTGCAGACGCTGTAAATGCTGTAGCCTCACAACCTCGGACTGTGGCCGAAATAAAAAAGAAATGACAAGCTACAGATGTCGGTTATAATCTACTTGGAAATGGGAAATAGTTCAGCGCAAATGTAATTTCTTGCAGCTTTCTGAATGGTTGAGACATACGTCATACGTTATTTTATCAAAAATAAAACAAACTAAAGGCATATGCATGAAATACCTGCATGAATACCATGATTCCGTAGCTGATAAAGACATTTTTACTATGAAAACAACTTTCCCCAGTGGACAAATAATACATCTATTTATTTATTTATCTATCTCTCCCTAATTATCTATCTATCTGACTGACTCTCTAGCTATATCTAGCTATATCTGCTCCGCCAGACGGACACATTGGCGAGAATATCAGTTTTGTACATTATTTCGTTCTGTTTACCATCTTATTTATGAGGATGAATTGTATAACATGCCAATATTATTGCAGAACATATTTCACTTTTCTTTTTGCAAATATGTGTTAATTTGCATTTCTGTTGCAGATCGATCAAACAGGTGTTCGTGTAGGCTGTTAATTGTAATAGGCTACTTGCTTTGTGAAGTCTTTGTGTTATTTATGAGAGGCAGTATTGCAGTTTCACACACTTTCACGTGTTTCTTCCATCTGCCGATGGTGTCGCCATTTCTCATTTCACCCGTTTTTGTGCGTACGCCTGGGTCAGAGCTTGCGTGAAGGACCGCACATTTTACCGTCAAGTTTGCTTTTTATAAATACCAATTATTGCGTAGAGAGCGGCGTACGTCTTCTTTTGTGCGTACGCAACGTTTATAAATGAGGCCCCAGATGTTTGAAAAAAAAAAAGGGTCATATGTTTGAGGAGAAGAGCTATAAGTAAAAACAAAAATAGGGTCATGTGTTTGAGAAGGCCAGAAGTCTGAAAAATAGTGTCACATATTTGATGACTAGGGCCAGAAGTTTGAAAAATAGGGTCAGATGTTTAGGGAGTAGAGCCAGAAGACTGGAAAAATAGGATCACATGTTTGAGGAGCGGGGTGAAAAGTAAAAAAAAAAAAGGGTCACATGTTTGAGGAGCAGGGAAAAATGTTTGAAAAATAGGTTCGGCTGTTTGAAGAGCAGGGCCAGAAGTCTGACAAATAGGGTCACATTTTGAGAAAGCCATAAGTTTGAAAATAGCGCACATGTTTGAGAAGCAGGACCAGAAGTCTGAAAAATAGGGTCACATGTTTAAGAAGTAGGGTCAGAAGTTTTAATAACAGTCGGATGTTTGAGGATCAGGGCCAGAAGTCTGAAAAATAGGGTCACATTTTTGAAAAGGCCAGAAGTTTGAAAAATAGGGTCACATGATTGAGGAGCAGGACCAGAAGTCTGAAAAAAGGGTCACTTGTTTGAGGAGCAGGGCAAAAAGTTTGAAAAAATTGGGTCATATGTCTAAGAAGGCCATATGTTTGAAAAATAGGGTAACTTGTTTGAAGAGCAGGGCCAGAAGTCTGAAAAATAGGGTCACATTTTGAGAAAGCCATAAGTTTGAAAATAGCGCACATGTTTGAGAAGCAGGACCAGAAGTCTGAAAAATAGGGTCACATGTTTAAGAAGTAGGGTCAGAAGTTTTAATAACAGTCGGATGTTTGAGGATCAGGGCCAGAAGTCTGAAAAATAGGGTCACATTTTTGAAAAGGCCAGAAGTTTGAAAAATAGGGTCACATGATTGAGGAGCAGGACCAGAAGTCTGAAAAAAGGGTCACGTGTTTGAGGAGCAGGGCAAAAAGTTTGAAAAAATTGGGTCATATGTCTAAGAAGGCCATATGTTTGAAAAATAGGGTAACTTGTTTGAGGAGCAGGACCAGAAGTCTGAAAAATAGGGTCCCATGTTTGAGGAGCAGGGCAAAATGTTTGAAATATAGGGTCACATGTTTGAGAAGTAGGGTCAGAAGTCTGAAAAATAGGGTCACATGTTTGAGGAGCAGGGCCAGAAGTCTGGAAAATAGGGTCACATGTCTAAGAAGGCCATATGTTTGAAAAATAGGGTAACTTGTTTGAGGAGCAGGACCAGAAGTCTGAAAAATAGGGTCCCATGTTTGAGGAGCAGGGCAAAATGTTTGAAATATAGGGTCACATGTTTGAGAAGTAGGGTCAGAAGTCTGAAAAATAGGGTCACATGTTTGAGGAGTAGAGCTATGAGTATTAAAAATAGAGTCGGATGTTTGAGGAGCATGGCCAGACGTTTGAAAAATAGGGTAACATGTTTGAGGAGCAGGGCCAGAAGTCTGAAAAATAGGGTCACATTTTGGGAAGGCCGAGTCTGAAAATAGGGCACATGTTTGAGAAGCAGGACCCGAAGTCTGAAAAATAGGGTCAAATGTTTATGAAATAGGGTCAGAAGTTTGAACAGTCGGATGTTTGATGAGCAGGACCAGAAGTCTGAAAAATAGGGTCACATGTTTAAGAAGGCCAGAAGTTTGAAAAATAGGGTCACATGTTTGAGGAGAGCCCAATATTAACATGACACCTATGCCATATTGTTATACAGTGCTACAGAGGCCCTTCATAATGCAGAGGGCAACTATCTATAGTTAGCAATGGCCCTATAGTATGCAGTGTTTAATAAACAGCTTTTATACCCCCTTCTGCTGAGGTAAAATTTAGTGCAGACCCATATTGTGATATATATCGTATCGTATCGTGACTTTGTTGCCGATACACAGCCCTATTTGAGAAGGCTAGTAGTTTGAAAAATAGGGTCACATGTTTGACGAGCAAGGGCATCTACAACATTCAGACACATTTCTGACCCACATCTACACCAGCAGTCTCAAGAGTAAATAGAGCCAACCTGTCTTTGACCTCTGATGAGACATAGGACATGATGTTGTAAAATATTTCAAGTGCACGAAGTGAAGTAAATGAGCCAACTTTACCCCACCAGCTCAAAGCAGCTCACCTATAGTACTCTATGAATGCAGTTTGGTCTGCGATGGCTGCCAAATCCACTTGCACCTTCCTTGTGTCTGGCATGGCTGTCAGCTGCTGGATAATGTTGTCGGCCATCTGCTGCATAAAGCGCAAGGTTTGGGTGTAGTCTCCCCGTGGAGAAAATATCTCATCCAACCGCTCCAGATGCTCCTTCAGCCCGACCTGCATACTACCCAATGAGTTTCCAACCTGAGAGCAGAGACAAAGAAAATTGCTGATCACTATTAGCAGGCTAATGGATGAATGGCCGTTTCCAATTAATTCTCTATGGGAGTGGGAGGCATGCACGGGTGATCATGGGATTGCCAAAGAAGCAAAGTGGCGAGAGTGACAAAAAGCTGAGATTTTTTTGTTTGTTTAATTATTATAGATATTTGAAAGAATGTTGAGATCCACACATACTTGACAAACTGACTTTTGCAAATGTAACATCCCCCAAGTAAGTGGGATATCTCATTGACAGGTCTTGATCTAGTTTCTCCCAAGCCAGTGGATATGTAAGCTAAACATTTTTGAAAGATGAGTTTTGAACAAAGTGAGGGGTCTTATCCTCCTATTTTGAGGACAGAGAATTAAGAATAAGGCTAGACGGGACAGAAAGAAGCTAGTTTAGAAGAAACAGTACAAGACAGCAAAATGCAGTCATCAATCACAATTAGATTCAGCTAGCTCTAAAAATTGAAATATTTCTGAAAATTGTATGACTCGGTGTGGCCACATTAGCAAAATGTAGCGTGCAAAAAGATCCATTGTCTATAATATAGGGATGTATAATGCACAGGAACTCACTTCTCTTAGCTAA
This sequence comes from Rhinichthys klamathensis goyatoka, assembly GCF_029890125.1. NCBI lineage: Eukaryota > Metazoa > Chordata > Actinopteri > Cypriniformes > Leuciscidae > Rhinichthys > Rhinichthys klamathensis. The sequence goes on from NW_026606567.1 coordinate 1,357,094, forward strand.
CACATCAAATTTGTGTGACTTGAACCATTGCGAAATCTGTGTGGGGAAATATTTCACTCTCACGTAGAATTTCTGAGCCTATTGAAATGTGATTTCACCCGCGAAAATTCACTAACTAAAAGGTAACCGAAGACACCTTTAGAAAGTGAGAGGGTTAAAAAACAATACCCTCATGCTTTGTTTTATGTTTGTCATTGCGTTCATCATAACTTATTAATGAAAAAGATTAAAGAAGAGTCCAAGCTAAACAACTTTTATTGGAAAACATTTACATTAAAAGTGTGAAATTGTTATAAACTATGATACATATTATGTTGAACAATGTGTGGAGATCCTTACAATAAAGCACCCAAACTAAACTGAGACTGTACCAGAGCTGCGTCCTTTCCATCCTACTTTACGGCTCTGAATGTTGGAGACTGACAGAGAACGATCTTACCAAATTGTCAACCTTCCACAAAAAGAACCTCTGGAGAATTCTGCAAATCTTTTGGCCCAAAACCATCTCTAACCAACAAATACTCGCCCGGTACAAGCAAGAAATTATGGAAACCATCCTCATGACTGAGAAGGCGATGGAGATGGATTGGACTAGTCATCCGAAGGGAACAAGATGACATCGCCCGGATTGCCCTCTTCTGGACACCAGAGGGTGAAAGAAAGAGTGGAAGACCCAAGCACACCTGGTGTCGAACAGTGGAAGCGGAACCGAAGGCCCTGAACCACACCTGGGGTACCATCCAGAAGCTGGCCCAAAACCCTGTCTGTCTGTGGCAAACATTTGATGCTGCCCAACATGCCACTGGGCATAAAGGACCCTGAAGAAGCTGAAGATGATATATGGCAGGAAGTAAGCTCATGTTTTGGCTGACCGTCCATTGTTAATACTAAGGTGGTCTTCACAAGTGCTAGGCTCAAAACTTGTTCAGAAAGTAACAAACAAGTTTGAAGTCAGCTTCTTCACTGTTTCTGATAGCTTCACTGAAGCTGGAGGAGAATCAATTATGCTTTCAGAAGGCTTTTGTCATATTACTGCTATTTGACTGCCTGCCTAGGTGCAGAGTTATGACCATGAAATATTCTGCACTTATTGCTTTGAACAATACAGCCTTTGTTTTGTTGGCCCGAATTTACCAAGAGACCCATCCATGTATCGGCCTGTGAGAACTGAATGGTGCACAACCCTGAGGGGAGGGGTAGAACTCAGGTTCATACCAAACAATCAAACCAATTGTGGAAGAAAGCAGTACATGTTTTTCTATTCAACCTTTATAGGAGACTGCTACGACATCATCTGTATTAGTTACCACTTTGCTGCTCACCACACTATAAGTGTGCCATACAATTTTTCAGGTCCTAACACCTAGTCATTTCATAAGTCAGACATCTTATTTTAAAGCAACACCAAGGAACTTTTCCTCTGCAGTCGCCCTACGGGTTGGAAGGGGAATTGTCCATTACCGCTGTCGTAAATAATTTAGCCTACCGCAGCCTACTGTTTATCCAGCACCGGCTTTGGAATCAACAATGGCAGACATCCCAACCTGCAAGAAGTCATTTCAGGGAGGTATATCTTGGTGACTGGATTGTTGACGGGGGGTGGCGGGTTGACTAGCTTTCGTGAGGCACACTCGCAATGTCTCTCGCTCTCTCCCTCTCTGCCGTGCTCGCGCTATGTATGTTTTGCGCGCAGTATGTTCTGTCTCGCATGCGCGCTCTAGATTCCGGGAGATTTTAACTAATTTGCGGGCATCAGGGAGACGCTATAGACTTGGGATGTCTGCAATGGCCATAGACAATTTAAGGAAGTGGTGGGGGAAGTGACGTATGCCGTAAAGCAGTCGAGTTTTGTAGTTATAGAGCTATTATTCAAAAGAGCTACATATTGCATTTCACTGAAACGAAAGCAGAATGAGCAATTATTGCCAAGACTAAGATTTACCAGAAATACCACATGGTGGCCTTTAAAAAGAGGGAAAGAAGAGGACAAATGGACAGACTCAAGCAAATTAACTGTTTTTTTTTTAGCATGCAAACACTCACCGATGTACTGATCCATTATTAATGATGTGATGTCTAATAACAAACTTTAAAATGGATACAGACAATGTGCTATTTAGACAGTCTAGTGTAGCTTATTCTGGTTAAAGCAACACTATGGAACTTTTCAACCTTCATAATATATTTCCAAGACCCTTGTGATGGTACATCGACTTACAATAGTTTAAATGACACGTCTGCCATAGCCTGACGTGGTCTGTATCGCTTTTACTCGCACTATGTAACTTCGGGTTTCGGGTAGTAACCCGAGCACAAAAAGAACTCATAATTTCGAGATGGTGAAAGCGTAATTAAGATTTGTAAAGATTAAGATTGATAAGAGCAAAATTCATGCATTAGAGTCAGTGCCCTTGTGGAAGGTGTTGACACTGTTTGAAATAAAGTTAGACGCATGCAAAATGGCAATCGCTACACCCATTTACTCACGGTTGCAACAGCTATTTTCTGGCACGCAACCACTGGCAGAAGCCATTTAAAAAACTTGGCAGGTCTGAAAACTCCCTCCTCACTTTTCAGCATTCATGAATTCAGTTGTGCAATCATGCTTGGCCTTCAGACTGGTCCTCTTTGCATTTCAGTTTTTAAAAGAGACGTTCACTAAAGCTGAAATTGGATTTATGCCATTTTAGTGAAGCCAAGGGCTGTTTGTTGTTCTCACATTCTGAATGTTGTTTTAGTTACAGCAAACAGTGAAAAGTCTGTTCCAGACAGCTCATTTAGATATGACCGCCCAACCGCGAAGCAATGCATTATACGCGAGTGAGCCAACGATACACTAGAAGAGAGAGAGAGAGAGAGTGACAGCAGGAAGAGTATTAGAGGAACAGAGGATGTCACCACAGGTAATGAACATCAGGGCTGTGTGAGGAGAACTGTTCTGCCAGCCAAATGCTCTGTTTAACAGACTCAACCTGCCGTATGTTGAATTACACAGCCCTCACATCTGAGACATGCTGCTGGAAACACTGTTTGTGGGTTGTTTTAAATAGCATTGCTGTGAATTGAAAGAACCGCCCTATGCACTGTGCATTCTCGGCATAGATAACACAGGGACTTTTTTAATGGGAAAGCAAAGAACTTGTAAACCTGTCACTTAATCTACACCGATTCCAAGAAAGACTGAGATTAGTCGAAAAATTCAGCTTTTTGGCTCAAAAAAAGTGTAGTCTTTCTTACAGCTCATCCTTTTTTTTGTAAGGGATTGCCATTAAAACACGAAGAAACGATTTAAGGGAAGATCTTTCAATTGAAAAATGTGCATTAAAATCACATTGATGCTTACTTTGATGCTATGTTTCCATCCACCTATTTGTATGCACATTTTGGGATATTGGATAAAAAAAAAAACTCTGGATGGAAACGAAAAACTACACATAAATTCAAAAAATGTGCATTAAAAACGTATTAGCTCAACTGAGGCAGATAAATGTTTTATCCGATAAGACGACATGCGCATATCTACTACAATGGAAACACATTAACCGAATAAATCCGTCGATGCGCAACAAGAAAACTCACGTGATTTTGCCTCAACGGTGGATGTGATTGGATAACTGGACTAGCCCGCAGACCAATCGCATCGCAGCATCTCAAATGTTGGTTTGATCGTTCTGAAATGCCTGAGCCAGAGTCTGTCATCAGAATGATTTGGTATAATGACATCCCAGAAGCGTCTTGCATGATTGTGTTCACAGACAACAGGCATCTGAACGTGAGATAACATGACAGAGTTTGTTGTGCTTCGTCTACACACTCTGAGATGCAAGCCATTTGTGATGGAGGAAAAAAAGAGCCACAGTTTCTTCCCCAATTGCAGCAACTTCCATTTTTATTACAGATATTTTGCACCAATTTCCCAGAAAGTGACAATTTTGTTCTCTTAATCACATGGGATGGAAACAGTGCTTTAATTGCAACCGTTTTATGCGATATTCCAATTTCTAATTTTAAGGTAGTTACTCTGTTCTCAACATAGCCTGTAACTTCTTTTTGTTGTTTATCCTCGTCAGAAAACTTTGAGCTACCTGTGTTCAAATAAAAAATAAATAAATAATAAAATAAAATAAAAATTAAATTAAATGGTGGTCTGTGATAGTCGTTCAGTAGCATAGACAGTAAAAGAAATGGACACTCACTTCTTGATGGCTGAGCGAACTGCGCAGGCTCAAACTGAGCTTGACGACCTAGATGTGACGTGAGCAACCTCTCTGACGGTTGTACGTCTTCTAGTAGCTGTGCCAAGAGGAATCTGAATCATTCCCTTCTGAATCTTGCAGAGCCGGAGATCGTGAGTATTAGCTGTCCATGAGCTAGCAGCAGGAGCAACTTTATGACTCTCTATGGGCTTCTCCCTTGACTTTACGCCTCCACGTCCCCCCGATTGCGCGCAAGCTTCTCCTCCTGTCTATACGGTAATTTCTCTACTGTGCGACAGAGAGTCGCGTATTATGACGCAATCGTTAGCCTATTTTTACAAAAACTGCTTCTACGGGGCCATAACGTAAGATACAAGGTACTGGAGCCTTTTATACATTGTCGTGTTTCTTTAGAAATAAACAATGGACAAATGGAGTCTTTAAACGCCACAGATGTAAAGTTATTCGCTGTCAAAGTGACACCAAAATGAATGGGAGTCAATGGAATGCTAACAGCCGGTGAAGGCTTGCTAGCCAATGGCGGCCCCCAGGGGAGACTTCAGTTTCCGGCTGGTGGATTACACTCTTGTTCAGTACTGGGTGTCCTCAAACGCTCTGTGATCAGCATTGACAAACATTTCCACACATCCGTGGATGTGGATATACAGATAGACTTTTAATCCTCTTTAATGCAGATGAACAGATAATCCCAGTCTTCTCTCAGTGCTTACTGCTTTCTCTTGCGGATGAATATACACACCAGATGGATGTGTTTGCATCTGGAGAGGTTTCTAGAATCAACAACTCAAACTTCTCAAAACACTGGAAGTTAAAATGGTGACAGACACAGACCACAGCTCTGTGGCAGAAGTGACGCCTGCAGCAGTGCTGCACTCCTGCGTGTATACGTGTGTGTGTGTGTGTGTGTGTGTGTGTGTGTGTGTGTGTGTGTGTGTGTGTGTGTGTGTGTGTGTGTGTGTGTGTGCGTGTGCGTGTGTGTGTGTGGGGGGGTGCCACTGCCACTCATCACATGATATTCCAGCAGCAGCGAAAAGCCCCTGAGGCTCCAGCTCTTCGTTTTTCAGCATGCAGCATATAACAGGCAAAATTCAGATTTAATCACAAACGTTCCTCAGGCTATTCCAATGAAATGAGACATGATGAGTGACAGGTGAAGGAAGTGAAACTCTTACCAGACTGCCAATGCCACCCAGTGTGTGATTGGCATTATAAATTGAGTAAGTCAACTGGTAAACTCCATCGTTGGTTTCGCTGTTTCCATAGAAACCCACGCCCACCGCTGAACTGTGAGAAAAACAAATCAAGGCAAAACAACAGTTTGTGTCACAAATACAGTTTCATATCAATACAATTCTCTCATGTTGCTTGAAACGGTTTGCTGAAGATTTGAGACATTTCAAGGTAAAGTTTTTTACCACTACAAAGATGAGGAATCAAATTATCCATCTTATGAGATAAAAGATTTTAGTGCAGCTTCCTCAAAGAATCCTGCTCAGCTCGTTTTACATTACTGTTATTACATTTTCTGAAGGACAAAGACACGCTACCGTATAAATGTGTGGGGACGATACGTTTTTTTTTTGGTTTTGTTTTTTTAAATCTTATGCTCTCCAAAGGCTGCATTTATTTGATAAAAAATACAGTAACAAGAGAAATATTGTGAAATATTATTAACTATTTTTTTCTACTGTAATATATTTAAAAATGTAATGTATTCCTGTGATTGCAAAGCTGAATTTTCAGCATCATTACTCCAGTCTTCAGTGTCACATGATCCTTCACAAATCATTCATATATGATGATTTGATGATCAAGAAATATTTCTGATAATTATAAGTGTTGAAAACAGTTGTGCTGCTCAATATTTTTGTAGAAAACGTGATCAAATCAATTTCAGGATTATTTGACGAATAGAAAGTTCAAACCAACAGCATTTATTTGAAATGGACTTTTTAAATAACATTATACATGTATTTACTGTCACTTCAGATCTCATTCTTGCTGAATAAAAATACTAATTTCTTTAAAAAAAAGGAGGTTTTGAGAGATTATTATCACTTGTTAACTTATATTGAAGCACCTTTGTTTCACAGAGTAGACAATTCCCAGGCCCAAGTTGCCCAAACACATCTGACACCAGCTGCTACCGCAATAAACAGTGCGCTCACCAGTACCAGTTTGACTTAAAAATTCATCATTTTGACTCAATCGGTCTCGAGGTGGCTTCTAATGTGAAATCTGAGTAAATATTTCAAAGCAGCCTCCAGGATTGTGCACTACCTAATTAGACTGCTGTGCTCAGAAACCAGTTTGCGCTCTTCTCCAGACAGCATCAGATCAGCATCATTAAGCAAACCTCATCAGAAGCATGTGTGCAGACTGTCAAGCTCTAGGACCGCTCAGTCCATCTCAGCAAAGCATCTAAAACCCCCATTCCCTATGTTAGAGACACAGTCCACTTCAGACGTGATATTTCTCCGGCGTTTTTTGAGAACATCTCCACGTCTATATCTCATTTTCTTTGAAGGCTTCATCAGAGAGGCTATTTTTCAGACTGACAAAAGCAAAAACACTGTATTGGCTGTGACTGTTACATTGGTGTGATTAATTGGATGTTTCAGCTATCTGTCCATCCATACATCCATCCATCTATCTATCTATCTATCTATCTATCTATCAATGTCTGTCCATGTATCCATCCATGCATCTATCTGCCTTGTCTGTCTGTCTGTCCATTCACCCATCCATCCATACATCCATCTATCAATCAATCCACTGTCACGGTTCATGAATCCACTGTCTCATTCTGCTGTTTTGTGTGTGTATGCGTGTCTGTGTGGGCGTGGTTTTCCAATCCCATTGATTGTCTGTGCCAGCTGCTGTTCATCACCGTTCCCTTTATATGTCAGTAAGATCCTTCTCATGTTGTCAGATCGTTGTGGCTTCCCCGGTGTCGTGTCCTGTTCCGTGTGGCTCTCTCCTTCTCATCGTGTGGATCTTCTTCGTTGTCTTCGCCTTTTGGATTGTTTATTGTTCCTGGTTCCTGAGCACGCTGATCTTCACCACCACTCACCGGATTGCCCATCAACGTCCCTGTGTCACTTCTCCACCTGAGTGTTTGTTCCCGGACCTGTGTTCTGTGTTAGACCTGACCATCTTTAATAAACATCTTTTTACTTGCAATTGTATCCGAACTGTTTCATCACAGAACGATCTGACCAGCCATGGATGCAGCAAGTGCGGCCAGTCTGAGTGATTTCCTCGCGCACAGCACCACAAGGATGGATCAACAGGGAGAGGAGATCGGGAACACAGGTCACGCGGTTCAAGCACTCGTGACACAGGTGTCCGAGCTCACCCAACGTCTACAACATCTACATGTTTCCGCTGCGCCGCCCACACCGCCGATTCAGCCCCCCCCGCCGCCACAAGAGAATCTGCCTGAGCCTCGTCTGCCCACGCCTGAGAGCTATTCAGGTGAGCCTGAGTACTGCCGTGCTTTTCTCACAAGATGTTCTATGCACTTTGCATTGCAGCCACGGACCTTTGCCAACGAACAGTCCAAAGTGGCGTTCGTTTTAACTCTACTATCGGGGAAGGCGGCTCTCTGGGGAACGGCGGTGTGGGAGAACCAGGACATCTGCTGCGCCTCGTTCCAGGCACTCTCCGAGGAGATAAGAAGAGTGTTCGATCGGGCGGTGGCGGGTAAGGAGGCAGCCAGATTACTCGCCGATCTACGCCAAGGTGATGGCTCGGTGTCGGATTACTCCATTCAATTCCGCACCCTGGCTGCAGAGTGCCATTGGAACGAGGAGGCGCAGTGGGACATGTTCCTGCATGGGCTGGCTGACCGCGTCCAGAAAGAGATTTATATCCTGGACCTGCCTAGATCTCTTAATGGTCTAGTGGAGCTGGCGCTGAGGGTCGATTCACGTTTGAATCGCTCGGCGAATCGGGTACGTTCGAGTCCAACCATGGAGGTTCCACGAACCAGCGAGCGGGGCGCGGTCAGCCCAGTTTACGACCATGAGCCCATGCAGGTAGGGAGAGCTCGGCTTTCCCGGGAGGAGAGGGAAAGGCGGAGGTCCCAAGGACTCTGCCTGTACTGCGGCAAGGCTGGCCATTTCCTCTACTCGTGTCCAGTAAAAGAGCAAGCCCGGTAGTAAGTATGAGGCTACTATCGGGTGGGATCTCCGCCGAGAAGTCCTCATCACCATCATCAACCCTCCTCCCGGTAAGACTGAGATGGGCAACCTCAACGCACGCCACTCAAGCACTATTGGATTCGGGAGCAGAGGGTAATTTTATGGATTTCAGTTTTGCATCCAAGCTCCAGATTCCAATCACTTCTCTCACGCACCGCATATCTGTCAACGCACTTAACGGACAAGAACTTCCTAGGATCTCTCACTCTACTGAAACCATCACACTCATCACGTCGGGCAATCACACGGAAAATATCTCATTTCTTCTCATGGACTCACCGTTAGCACCAGTAGTTCTGAGACATCCTTGGCTCACCAAGCATAACCCACGTATCGACTGGCACAACAATTCCATTACCTCATGGAGTAACCACTGTCATGAGTCATGTCTCTTGTCTGCCTGTTCATCTGTGTCTGGTTCTGTGTTTCAGAAGGAGGCAGTGGATTTGTCTAACGTGCCCGCAGAGTACCTCGACCTGAAGGAAGTGTTCAGTAAGTCTCGTGCTGCTTCTCTTCCTCCGCATCGTCCCTATGACTGTGCTATAGATTTATTACCAGGTAAGTCTCCGTCTAAGGGCAAACTTTACTCTCTTTCTGTTTCTGAGAGGGAGGCCATGGAGAAATATATTTCTGATTCTCTAGCCTCTGGGTTCATCCAACCTTCCTCTTCTCCTGCGGGGGCGGGGTTCTTTTTTGTTGGAAAGAAGGATGGTTCTCTGCGACCTTGCATTGATTACCGAGAGCTGAACAACATCACGGTAAAGAATACTTATCCTTTGCCGTTGATGTCTTCAGCTTTCGAGAGGTTGCAGGGAGCGTCCATTTTCACAAAATTGGACTTACGGAACGCTTATCATTTGGTTCGCATCAGGAAGGGGGATGAATGGAAAACCGCTTTTAATACCCCTAGGGGGCATTTTGAATATTTGGTCATGCCTTTCGGGCTGTCCAACTCCCCAGCGGTTTTCCAAGCACTCGTTAATGACGTGTTGAGAGACATGGTCGATCAGTTCATATATGTTTACCTGGATGACATATTGATTTTTTCTTCGTCTCTCCAGGAACACGTTCAACATGTCAGACGAGTGCTTCAGAGATTGTTAGAGAATGGGCTTTTTGTCAAGGCGGAGAAATGCGACTTTCATGCACAGTCTGTTTCTTTCCTAGGGTACATCGTCTCCTCTGAGGGAATGCGCATGGATCCTGACAAGGTTAAGGCTGTGATGGATTGGCCAAGTCCAGATTCCCGTAAGGCCCTACAGCGGTTTCTGGGGTTCGCCAATTTCTATCGCCGTTTCATTCGCAATTTCAGCCAACTAGCCGCACCTCTGACCGCCTTGACCTCCCCCAGAACTGCGTTCAGGTGGTCCGATACTGCGGAAGCAGTATTCACCAAACTCAAGAGTCGTTTTATTTCGGCTCCCATTCTTGTCACCCCTGATCCCACACGTCAGTTCGTGGTGGAGGTCGACGCGTCAGAGGTGGGGGTAGGCACAGTTCTTTCCCAACGCGTTTCCTCAGACGACAAGATGCATCCCTGCGCGTTTTTTTCCCATCGCTTGTCGCCTGCCGAACGTAATTATGACATTGGTAACAGAGAGTTGTTGGCGGTCAAATTAGCGTTGGAAGAATGGCGACATTGGTTAGAAGGGTCAGGGGTACCTTTTATCGTTTGGACCGACCATAAGAACCTTGAATATATTAGATCTGCTAAAAGACTCAACTCCAGGCAGGCTCGGTGGGCACTTTTTTTCGGACGTTTTGATTTTGTTCTCTCGTACCGCCCGGGTTCCAAGAACATCAAACCCGATGCCTTATCTCGTATTTTTGATCCATCCGAACGCCCGGTTACTCCCGAGTGTATTTTACCTCACATGGGAGGTCGAGTCGAAGGTCAAGACAGCCTTAGAAGGGGTAACGCCTCCGCCCGGTTGCCCACCGAGTCGTTTGTTTGTTCCGGAGGGGTTACGGTCCGACGTTATTCGGTGGGGTCATTGTTCCAACGTGGCTTGTCATCCAGGAGTAAGTCGTACCAGCGGTTTGGTCAAGCAACGATTCTGGTGGCCATTAATGACCCGTGATATTCGCGATTTTGTTTTAGCTTGCTCGGTTTGTGCCACTTGCAAGACGTCTAACCGACCTCCTGATGGGTTACTCCGACCGCTGCCTGTCCCTTCGAGACCCTGGTCCCACATCGCGCTAGATTTTGTCACCCCCCTCCCGCCCTCTAATGGCATGACGGTTGTTTTGACCGTAGTGGACCGTTTCTCGAAGGCGGCACATTTCATTCCCTTGCCCAAATTACCTTCAGCCAAGGAGACAGCGGTCACAGTCGTTGATCACGTCTTTCGGTTACATGGCCTCCCGAAAGACGTGGTCTCTGACAGGGGTTCCCAATTCGTGTCCAAATTTTGGCGGGAGTTTTGTAAGTTATTGGGGGCCACGGTCAGTCTGTCTTCGGGTTATCATCCCCAGAGCAATGGTCAATCCGAGCGAGCTAACCAGGATTTGGAGAGAATGTTACGGTGTTTGGTAGCCAAGAATCCTTCGTCCTGGAGCCAGCAACTTTCTATGGTTGAGTACGCACATAACTCGTTGCCAGTGTCATCAACGGGCCTCTCTCCGTTTAAGTGTAGTTTAGGTTACCAGCCACCAATATTTCCCAGTCTGGAATCCGAAGTCGCGGTCCCCTCCGCCCACGCCCATCGTCCAGAGGTGCCGCCGCACTTGGACCAGAGCCCGGGAGACTCTGCTCCAGGTGGGGGGGCGCATGAAGGCCAAGGCCGATCGCCACCGGTCAAAGCCTCCCGTATACGTCGTGGGTCAAAAAGTGTGGCTTTCTACCAAGAACATTCCGCTCCGTGCCGTTTCTAATAAGTTAGCTCCTAAATTTATTGGCCCGTTCCCTGTCACCAAGATCATTAGTCCGGTGGCAGTCCGACTCAAACTTCCTCCGGCGTACAGGAGAATTTGTCCCGCCTTTCATGTCTCTAAAATCAAGCCCGTGTTTTATTCTCCTATTAACCCGCCAGTCCCAGTTCCCCCCCCGCCGCGACTCGTAGATGGGGAACCTACATATTCGGTACATCGTATTCTGGACTCGAGGCGAAGGGGACGCGGATTTCAGTACTTGGTGGACTGGGAAGGTTACGGTCCGGAGGAGAGAAGTTGGGTGCCTGCTAGAGACATTTTGGATCACTCCCTTATCGATGATTACAATCGACAGGTAAGTGTGGCTGGGAACGTCAGGAGGCGTTCCTAGGGGAGGGGGTACTGTCACGGTTCATGAATCCACTGTCTCATTCTGCTGTTTTGTGTGTGTATGCGTGTCTGTGTGGGCGTGGTTTTCCAATCCCATTGATTGTCTGTGCCAGCTGCTGTTCATCACCGTTCCCTTTATATGTCAGTAAGATCCTTCTCATGTTGTCAGATCGTTGTGGCTTCCCCGGTGTCGTGTCCTGTTCCGTGTGGCTCTCTCCTTCTCATCGTGTGGAACTTCTTCGTTGTCTTCGCCTTTTGGATTGTTTATTGTTCCTGGTTCCTGAGCACGCTGATCTTCACCACCACTCACCGGATTGCCCATCAACGTCCCTGTGTCACTTCTCCACCTGAGTGTTTGTTCCCGGACCTGTGTTCTGTGTTAGACCTGACCATCTTTAATAAACATCTTTTTACTTGCAATTGTATCCGAACTGTTTCATCACATCCACCCATCCATCCTTTTTCTTCAGTATCCAGCCATCCATCAGCTCTAGCAACACTAGGAAACAGTCAAGATGCATGAAAAAAACACACAAGGGATATAACCTTGAAACCCTTTTTTTCCCAACTTTTCTTTTCTAGTTAATTAGTTTAAAAAAAACTAATACTGAAGATGAAGATTAGAAAACTTAAATATTGGCTAAATTAGAAAATGTTCAGTAGATGATTTATTTGTCTTCATTTTTTTTCTAAGTTTATAAGTGCTCCTCGGAAAAAAATTACTTTTTATTTTATAACCAATAACTAGCCCCAGATTGAATCTGCTGAACTTTTTAGCGCACATTCTATGCTTATTTTCAAGAAAAATGGAATTTCTATGCCAGCACTAATGGTATTCATGGCATGATTTAATAATCATTCTGTTTTTTACCTCTAGTATTTTTCCCTTGTCTATGCCATTATTGCCATTACTGACTGACTCAAACTTAAAAATGAGACAAAACAACTGGGTCGACAAAGGACATCGTCATCCACGAATCCAGTTTCAGCTGAAAAGCATGAATTTGAATGCTGTGCAATGCGCATAATTAAAATAAAGGCTCTACTGCATAAAGAAGTGATGTACAAAATGCAACAGCAAATGAAATAATTTATCTGTCCAACAGTTAAAACATATATAATAAATGATACCAGAACATGGTACCAATATAGTAAATGTCATAAATATTTGTAGCATTTTTTTTAAAAAATTCCTCAAAGCATCTCATGGGCCTGACTGGACTCTTTTGTCTTTGACACCCCTGTTCTAACCAACCTATGTACCTTGTTCATCCACAAACACACACATGAACACCCACATAAAAACACCTTCAAAGCAAATATAAGAAACGCATGGTAAATATAAGAAATCCACAGTGTAGACTGGGCAGATGGCATACACTGTCCTGCTAAAGTGACTCCTCAACTGTGTGTGTGTGTGTGTGTGTGTGTGTTTTTGTGTGTGTGTGTGCAGGTGGTCTGAGTGAGAATCCTGTCTCTGATTTCCCCTAAGCATGATGGATTCCAGGCTCTTTCCTTATATCATTACTACAACTCCCTCAGGCCAGCAGCATTTCTGCTCCCATTAGCGATTAAGTGCGCTAGCCTGGCTTTCACCCTCAAGCTGCTGAAATCACTGCTCATCTGGATTCATCTCACCTACAACCTGCATTTATCCATTGATTGAAGTGCCAAAAGCAAATAAGGTGCAAATTTGAAATAAATGATTGGACACAGTTAAAGATTAAACGATTTAAATAGTTATTAAAGAAATGGATCATACAAACACTGCCTGTGGTGTTTTAAAAATGTTCATAGGTATAGTTCACCCTAAAATAAGAATTAAAGGGGTCCTATAATGCCCTTTTCACAAGATGTAAATTAAGTCTCTGATGTCCCCAGAGTGTGCATGTGAAGTTTTAGCTCAAAATACCCCACAGATAGTTTTTATGAGCTGCTGCTCCCGGCACAGAGGGCGGAGCTTCGAGAGCTCGTGTGTGTTGGCAGCTCCGATTACCTCACACAGACACGCACTGAAAATCTCTAAAACTTTTAGCCTTTTATGTTCAAACCGGAGTCGGACAAAAATGGAGAGACTCTAGAAGAAGTGACATCGTGTAGAATGCAACAGGACATTTCTGAATGGTTAGTTGATGAATTTATGTAGTAGCTGATGTGGAGTTAACTATCTTCTAGTCATTGATTAGCATATTCTGTCATGATAATCTATAAATCATGTTCCCGGGGGCGGGGTTTTTGTAAATTTTAAGGTTAGTGATGTCACTAACCCATGAGGAAGCTCATTGTAGTCCCTAACATCTGTTTGTTGTAGTCCTTAAAAAGCGATATCTGTAAAATAAAATATCTCCCTTTGCTTTGAACTTTGAGCATTATAACTTTGCAGATGTTGTTTATGCTCAAACAGCAACATTACACACTAACTAAAGTTAAAAAAGTGAAATCATAATCAACCACCCCTTTAAGTCATGATTTACTCACCCTGTTGTTGTTCTAATGCCCTTCTATCTTTTTCAGACCACAAAAGGAGAATTTTTAAAAAAAAAGTCCCGCTCACGCTTGTACATTTAATGGCAGTAAGTACCGACCAGCATCAAGCTTTAAAAAAAAAAAAGATGCAAATGTATCACAGAATGGTCTAATGTCATATATTATAAGTGTGGGGGTATTAGATAGTCTTCTCCTTTTCTATCCAGATAGATACAAATAAATAACAGTGAGGACTGATATCACAGCTAGAGACGGGCGATCCTCCTCTAAGCCGTCCATTGCTTCAGTAAACACTTACATGCTCCTGCTGAGCATTGATAGAGCGATGAAAGGATAAAGTGCCATTTAAACGCCTAATATGTCCAAACGTGCAAATGAGAGACACACTATCTCTATAATCTGCAGCGTCAAATGCTGTTCAGAAGCTGGATCAGAATTAAAGGGGTCAGTTTCCTGAATCTTCACCCATCAGCCATCTCTGCAGGGCTTTAATGGGGTCAGCGCTGTCATTAGACCACAGGGCACGGCTAACTGAAAGGAACGTTCATTTATGATTAGCAAAAATTTAGATAAACTGAAAAACTGTGGAGTATGGGTTGAAAGGGGCTAATGTTTTTCTGTAAATGTGAAGGAAAAGTGGCTAAAAGAGAGAACTGGCTTCTGATATACAGTACATGACAATGGTATTTACCTACATCCAAGTGTTTTAGAAGGAACGGAACCACTGAAAATAAAAACTATCCCTGTTTTGTTTAAAAATGGTAATATAATGGAATTAAAAAGCGCCTTAGAGCTGATGGGATAATCCAATAAGGACGACCACGGGCCACCCGACAACAACATAAATGAGATAAACAGCCACATTATTGAGTTAAGGTCTTAGTATAACAGTGTCTTAGCTTAAGAACGTGTTCTGCTGCAGTACATCCCCATTACAGCGCACATGCACCTTCACGCAGCGTCGCACCCACCACATACATTTAGAAATGTAATGTATGTGTCCAAAACAGGCAATGGACATCTCACTCCATCAAGGAATATCTCACCCGAAAATGAAATTCAGCTTCTGAAGCCATATACAAGAAGTTTGGTCAGAAGAACAAACACAAATTCAGGTTATTCACAATAGTAAAAGGTTAAAGGGTTAGTTCACCCAAAAATGAAAATTATGTCATTAATGACTCACCCTCATGTCGTCCCAAGCCCGTAAGACCTCCGTTCATCTTCGGAACACAGTTTAAGATATTTTAGATTTAGTCCGAGAGCTTTCTGTCCCTCCATTGAAAATGTATGTACGGTATACTGTCCTTGTCCAGAAAAGAAATAGAGACATCATCAAAGTAGTCCATGTGACATCAGTGGGTTAGTTAGAATGTTTTGAAGCATCGAAAATACATTTTGGTCCAAAAATAACAAAAACTACGACTTTATTCAGCATTGTATTCTCTTCCGGTTCTGTTGTCAATCAGCGTTCAGTGACGCTCCTGACGTGTATCTGGTGTGTCCGTGTATTCGGGTTCAAATAAATATGGCTGGGCAAAAAAAATGCAAGTCTTCCTCTGTGTGGAAATCCTTAGACATGTTTGCGAAGATTGTTTTGTTTACAGCGTGGGTCTCCCTCAGACTGTAAACGAAGCTCGGGCGCACCAGATACACGTCAGCAGCGTCTTACGTCAGCAGCGTCACTGAACGCGGCTCGACAACAGAACCGGAAGACAATACAATGCTGAATAAAGTCGTAGTTTTTGTTATTTTTGGACCAAAATGTATTTTCGATGCTTCAAAACATTCTAACTAACCCACTGATGTCACATGGACTACTTTGATGATGTCTTTATTTCCTTTCTGGACAAGGACAGTATATCGGGACAAAAAGCTCTCGGACTAAATCTAAAATATCTTAAACTGTTCCGAAGATGAACGGAGGTCTTACGGGCTTGGAACGACATGAGGGTGAGTCATTAATGACATAATTTTCATTTTTGGGTGAACTAAAGGCTGGTTCACACGGGACGATTTTAAAATTGTCGGCCGATTTTACAAACCTGAGAGACCCCACACACAGCGATAAAAAATCACGGGTCTAACAGTTTTGGTCGTACAGTGTGTGGTGCGCAGCCACACGGCAAAATCAACACATCACACACGAACCGATTTGACTCCCAAGCATTTCCAGGTCAGACGGAAAATCTCGCAAAATCCCTCAAAATCAAACGTGACTTCAGAGTAGCCTAAACAATCATGGCGGACGAAGAGGATGTTGAGTAGTTTGTAGTTTGTTTTTAACCGAAAAAAAAACGTTATCAAAAGAAAAGTGCTGGATGCACGGGATACCATTGTGTTTAAACTTTATTTTTCAAAATGGATAATTTCTTGAATTTTCTAAAAAACGACATTTAGCCTACTTGTATTTTTAAAGTCAATTTTTTGGGAGGAAAAAGCTCAGTATAATATAAGCAATAAAATACTTCACATATAAAAAATTAATATAGGGTAGCCTAAAACAAAAACATTTAAAAAACTGTAAAACGTTAAGTTATATAAAAATAAAACATTAATAAATTATTTTTTGATAAACATTACTGTCTTAAGTGAACTCATGTATAGTTATAAATGCAAATAATAATTGTAATTATTATTAGCCTACATTTTGGCTAGAAGACGCTTTAATCCAAAAAAGGAACAAAGCAATTCGTCAGTCATAATACTGGTTAGACAATAATAATACAGGGCTAAGATTATTACAAATGACGCATATCCAGGGTTTGTGCGAGTGTGGAGCGCGCTCTGCATGACCAGAGGCGCGCGGGCGCGAACACTTGCGTTTTTCTATCAACAGTGGCAACAACTTAAAATACTCTATCATTTCTGGTCATACAGAAAATAAAAATACATCAGTCGCAACTACTTTTATTTGTGTAAACTCACAATAACAAGAAAACGTTATGCTTTTGTAAAATAAAAGAAAACAATCAGGCGCGCTTTCGTGGTCTCCGTAACTGGATTGCGTCTCAAAAATGAACTGAAACAAAACATAGCCTACCTTTATATGTAGGCTAAAGCTTGAAATGTCAATTTTTAAACGAATAAATTCGAATCGAAAGCAAATGCAGTCTGATTATGTAATCCATATGAATTTCTCATCTAAAGGCGCATCCGCTTTACAGCGGAGATGGAGATATTTCCAGCCGATTTAAAAAATACTAGGCTAGTTTATTAATAAACAATTAAAATGCCTCGTTACTTTTTCAGACACATTTATTATTATTAGCCTATAAATCATCTATAGCCTAAATCAGCTCTCGTATGGTTCCAGAGACACGGGTCTTCACCACTGCGGGAAAAATATAATTTCCGCGTTTGGCCTTAGAAAACCAGTAAAATCTAAATTTTTTCCATATTAATTTGTGAATATTTTAAATGTTTAATTTAGGGACAAAAAGTCATAAACAAAAATCTGAAAATACGTCAATATTTATTATTTTGCGCAGCATTTGGAGTATAGCCTATGCATTTCAAATTAAAATTTTGGTGTTCAACTTTACGTTTTAGAAATATAACAACCGTTCATTTTTCAATTACGGGTTAAAAAAGGAAAAACGAATGGACGCAAAAGTACACGGACCAATAGGTAATTTTAAAGCTTGTTCATGATTTCAATGTGTTTAAACGAGAAAACAAGCCCAAAAACAATGGGCGTTTTTTTGTGCATTCTCGCGGTTTTTGACGAGGTTTTG